>NW_009954107.1:5950627-5979665 GCF_000747805.2 Chaetura pelagica | reverse complement strand
GGGTTTGCGCCCGCCGGGCTTGCGGGGCGGCGCGGGGGTGATGCTGCCGAGGGAGGAAGGCGGGCGAGGGCAGAGCGGGACCCCGGCCCAGGCGGCGGGATTCCTTGGAGTCGCCTCGGGGGTGCCCGGGCTGCAGAGGGGGTGTGCGAGTCCTGGAAGTAAGTGTGCAAAACCCAGCGCTGAGCCAGAGCCTCTGCGGTAAGGAGAAGTTAAGAAGGGCAGTAGCGATGAGTCTAACAGGCATTTTTAGCAGCCCGCGCCCCCGAGGTGCGGCGAGACGGGCGGCTCCCGCAGCCCTCCCTCGGGAAGGCGCAGCGCCCCGCTCAGCGAGCACCCAGCCTGCCGTCCGTCACGGCTTCGCTGGCAGCGTGTGCCACTGTGTCCTGTTCTCTGACAGGATTTGCTTTATGTGGTGAAATGTCCCTCTTTAAAGAAGTATTGTAGATAAAACAAGCAAACATTCTGTAAACCTAGTATTATATTATCCTTAGCAAACCGAGTGCCAGCAGCTGCATGACCTACAGTGCTGGTGTAATGGGGAGAGCAAGGAGGTGATGCTTGAGTGCAGTGGGAAGTCTAAACTAATGTGCATGTAAACTACACAGCATTCTGTTGAGGAAATGAAGAAGTCAAATAAACGAAAATCCCAACAAACAGATCAGCTAGAAGAGCTTTTTAGAAAAATGGTTTGCTGAAATGCAGAAATGCTGGGTAAGAAGCAAACTACCTTCATCTAATAGCTGGTTATTTTGCACACTTCCCTTTATCCTCTAAGTTAAGACAGTCTTTAAGAAGTGATCAAGTTCCAAGTTGCACAATATTAACTGCCAAGCTTCAAAACAAATCAATGCAAGGTTAAATCCCAGCCTTCTAGTAACATTGTAATTTTATGGGTTGTTACACACAAAAACTTAAAATGCTTGTTCCTTGCTTCATAAATAGCAATAAAACTTTTCCTACACATCTAATGGGCAGCAGAATCAGTGTTTGTCTGTGTGTAGAGTGGTGGCTTTACTTGAGAACCTGTTGGTGTTCTTGACAGGTAATCTCTACAGCAGGCACATCCAGATAGATGGAGAGATGCTGGCAATTCAAGTCCAAGATACTCCAGGAGTCCAGGTGAGCTAGATGCAGCTGTGCGGTTCCCTAGAGCAGCTCTACACCTGCGTGTGTGTGTGTCTCTCGGCATCTTGTTACAGTCCTTTTCAGAGTCTGGTGCTCTGTGTGGGAGAGTGGTAACTTCTGTTACAACCAGCAAAGCCAGACGTGTTGCATGCCTTTAGTGTGCCAGGAGTGAAAGAAAACAGCTCGCTGCTTGGGTGAATCATTTGCTCACTGGAGGCCTGTACTTTTGAGTGGCTGAATTACTTAAGTGTCTTGTTCCTGTATACTTGGAAGATTAGACACAAACCCAAACATTTCTGTTCAAATAAGGTACATGTGGAATAAAACAATCACTGCCCAACATGCTTCATAAGTGTGCACGACGCAAAGCGAGGTCTGCTGTATTGTGGCTGAGCTCATTAGTGTGACACAAGTTAAAGTTTTGAATGTATAGACCTGAGTAATGTTGGATTGTTGCCTTTTTGAACTGGGCAACACTCCAGGTCTAAATGCTTCCAGCTCATATCTTTGCCTCCCCAGACTTAGTGTCTAGCCAGTTAATTTCCCATTCTGTGGAACTACAAAGTCTTTCTCTGCATGCAGAACTACTCAGGTCAATTTTCCATTTGAGTATAGCAAACTCCAGTGTTAAATTCCAGGTTTTTGCAGCTGAATCAACATATGCGTTTATTCAGCACGGTCACATTAAGTCTGTACTTATAATGTGAAATGCAAATATATATATGTCTGAAACTGTAAAATGTTGTTTGGTTTTACAGACTCTGTTAAAGACAGATTCCTTTCAATCTTTTATCACTTCAGCTATCTAATTTGAGACCATTAATTTTTCAGGTCCATGAGCACAGTCTGGACTGTAATGAGCAGCTGAACAGATGCATTCGCTGGGCAGATGCCCTGGTGATTGTCTTCTCCATCACGGACTATCAGAGCTATGAACTGCT
Organism: Chaetura pelagica; assembly: GCF_000747805.2. Lineage (NCBI taxonomy): Eukaryota > Metazoa > Chordata > Aves > Apodiformes > Apodidae > Chaetura > Chaetura pelagica. The sequence goes on along the minus strand of NW_009954107.1, from coordinate 5,977,599 downwards.
CAGTCACCTCTACCAGCACGTTCGACAGTTGCATCCTGGAAACGCAGTCCCTGTTGTCATTGTTGCAAACAAAGCTGATCTCTTGCATATCAAAGAAGTGGAGCCTCAGCATGGACTTCAGCTGGCCAACATGCTGGGCTGTACTTTCTATGAAGTATCAGTCAGTGAAAACTATAATGATGTCTTCAATGCCTTCCATCTCCTTTGTAAAGAAGTCAGTAAGCAGCAAACAACCAGCACCCCTGAGAGGAGGAGAACCTCTCTCATTCCACGCCCAAAATCGCCCAACATGCAGGATCTGAAGAGAAGGTTTAAACAAGCTTTGTCTGCCAAAGTGAGGACTGTCACTTCTGTTTGACAGCAGAGCTGTTGGTCTTCCTAACATTTAGCCCAAGATTGAAAACTGGGGTGTTTAACACTGGCACATCTAGAGTCTGAGGCATTGTGAAAGAAGGATGGTTCAGGTAGCCTGAACCATTTTCTGGCTGCAGAAACAAGCAGTTTCTTATAAAAGGAACAGTGGCAGATCAGAAAAGAAAAAAAAATACAGAAACTCTTGAAATGGTTCTAGGATGTGACTTGTAGTATCTGTTTTCGTTTGGAAAAGGAACTTCCCCGTAAATGAAACAAGCTTTTAGTTTCTCTTTTGCAATTGGACAGATTTGGCTTTCGTTTGTGCAGAAACAACCTTTTGGCTGTAACTCAACTTGTATGAGCAGGGAGATACCATGAACTGCAGTTCACTGATCAGAATTAACCACTTGAGTCTTGTTTTCACTTGGATGAAGACAGCATGATGCAGCTGTTCAATTTTATTGCATAGTAGAACTATTTGTTTCCCATGTAATTCAAAACAAATAAGCAAACATGAAATTGTTCTGTAAAAATAAGTGTAAAATAAGTGGACAAGGACTAGGTACCAAAACTGTAAACAATGGTCCTTTTTTTTTTACTAGCTATGTTATGTCTGAAAACTTGACCTGTCTTTGTATGCAAAACTATTGTCCACAGGGTGTAAACTTACCTAATTAGAAATAACTTGTAGGGTTTTTGCTGTCTGAAAAAAAATACTGTCCAGACTGAATGATCCAACACAGAGCTTTTGAGGCCTAAGTGTGAGTAGGAATGATAGTCTGTTATATACAGCTTGGTGTGAAACATGGCTGGCTCTGGGCAATGAAGCTGGTTGCTTGTTCTGAGCTGAGCCAGCCCCTCTTCATCCTTACATGTTAAATGTATATACATTTTTATTTTTATTTTACATTGAGCCAATAGAGTTCACAGCCTAAAGGCCCTATACACATGCACTTTAAAAAGCCAGTTGTGCTTTTGTTTAAACTGTAACTTATTTATTTTGTGTTCAATTACTCCTTCTAGGGAGTGGACTTTCCATTCTTACTGCCTGGTTTGACATTAAATTTTTGAATTGCTTGTTTTCTTGTGTGTTCTTCATGGATGAGAAACAATGGGCAATAACCAAAGTAATAGTTTTCTCGAGGTAGTTAATGTGCATTGCAGAAACAGTCAGAAGGACTTTCCTGCCTATACTGTTGTCTTATTAGCATAAACCACAGGGGGTGAGCTCTCACAACTGCTTTACAACTTCCTTTTAAGAAATTCTCTCAGGAGAGAAATGGAATGTGGCAGAGACCTTTCAAATGAAAATAGGATTCTTCATTTCCCCCTGTCAAAACTCCAGTGAGAAAAGAATGGTGTGAGGTAGGTCAAGTCTTGTAAGTGACTGCCACTTTCTTATTAAAAAAGAAAAAAAAAGCTTTATGTATTGAGGTATATTACAATGAAGACCTGAACCAAATTGCAAGTATTCAGCCTTTCTATTCATGCTTATAGTAGCTTTACTGGGAGCCCTCCTGAGGAGGATGTTTGTGCTATGACTGGGGTGACTGCTGTGCACACCCAGCTGAGTGACCAGCTGGTTGTCACTCAGCTGGAGTCCCTGCTGCAGGGAAACCCTGACAAGGTCCTGCTGATGACAATCCTTTTGACCATGAGCTACTAGTCAAATGATTTGGGTCTGGACTTGCAAACAAAACTGAGCTTGCCCTTCCATTACCAAATACTGCTTAGCTTATTAATAGAGTAGTAAACCCATCTCTGAAGGCTGGCTTTGTGTTTTTTCCTCTTCCTACCTTTTGAGTATTGCTTAATGTCACACACGGGGGGCTTAGACACTCCTTGTTGTGGTCCTGCACCTGCTCAAAGTCTCTTCTATACTGTTTCTACTCACATGCAATTGGCAGATCTCTTATGCCTGTGGTCTTTTGCCTGAGCATAGGCTATTGTGCAGCTACTACAGCTATTTCCTACAATTAAGGAGTTATTACACTAGGGACACTGGAAAAGTTCCAGTCTTGGTCTAGAAGAGGAACAGGCTTTTGTGACTATCTTCTTTCATCTCTTCAGCTACTTGAGCACAGGATGGTGGCTGAGGCCCAGCACCTATTGCCACAGCTGTGGCCCACTGGCTGAAAAGATTCCTCTAAATTGTGTGTGGGCCTGGAAAACTAGCTAGTCTGCATCAGTCAGAGGTGCTGTTTGACCCACAGGAAGTGCAAGAGCACCACTGCCTGCTTAGACTCACCTCCTCCCTGCTTCTCACTCTCCTATACAGTATGCCCGTAGATGGCCAAGTCAGAGTTGTGAGAGCATATGATGAAAGACAGCCAGGTGAGGGAGAGAAGAACACAGCTGCCAGCCTCCATCGTTTCAGGAAAGCAGCAGCATCTCAGAGGTGTCAGTACCTGAACTCACTGGCCAGCAATGACCACTGGACGTAGGAGAGCCTTTCTGCTACCAGCAGGGTGTGGAAAACCATCTAGAGCACCTCTCAAGACAGAAGGTCTAGATTCTTAGGGGAAATCAGATAATAAAAAAAAAGAGGGATTTCAGGACTGCACAGTCCTGGCATGTGTAGCCCTGTTGTACTAGGAGAGAAGGAGACTTCTTCTGTCTCTCAAGATAGAAGGTCTAGATTCGTAGGGGAAATCAGATAATAAAAAAAAAGAGGGATTTCAGGACTGCACAGTCCTGGCATGTGTAGCCCTGTTGTACTAGGAGAGAAGGAGACTTCTTCTGTCTCTCAAGATAGAAGGTCTAGATTCGTAGGGGAAATCAGATAATAAAAAAAAAGAGGGATTTCAGGACTGCACAGTCCTGGCATGTGTAGCCCTGTTGTACTAGGAGAGAAGGAGAAGATGGGTGAGGTTTGGCATTGTAAGAACATTGCTTTATTGATTACAGAATTTATGAAACATTCATATTCTAAGATTGAACAACACAGAACGACAGAAAAGAAACCAAGACACTGGCTATTTACTCTCCAGTTGCTCTGTTCAAACTATTTCTTGAGCTTTAACATTGAAATCTCTTAATATTTCTCATTTTTTATAGCACAAAGTTCCATTCTATAATCATTCTTATAAATCTATCTTCCACAGCGGTGACATTGTCCATGCTATATAATCGGTCCATTGTTTCCTTCCAGCCATTCAAAAATGAATTGAAATCAAAATGCAGCCTTTTCCGAAGACCACTATAAACATTTAAGAGGACTTAGGCTAGCTTGTGAACGAAGGTTAAAAAGCTACTTCCCATTTAATCTACTCCTTTGGCATAATAAAGAATGCTATGATAGAATGAATGTCACAAAGTCACATTCTCAGTGTAAGCTGTAGTCTTAGCATCCCTTGGATGGAGCAAGAGGATGCAGCTTTAGAGCTCCACCATTTTTTGCTGCAATTCAAAAGTCTTGTCCTATATGCAATTGCAATCACAATCTCTATTGGCTGCTGCTTTTTTATCACAGATTGTAGCAAAGTTTTAGAAAGAAAAATTACATAACTGAATTTGATAGCAGTTCTCTCATGATCATAAATTAAAAATAAAAGCTGTTCTCTAATGAAGAAATCTAGCTCAAGAAAGAATCTGTCGCTGCAGCCTTTTGAAAGTGGGATAGTGCTTTTTTTTTTTTCCTTCTTCTTTTTTAAATGCATGGGAGGGGAGGATTCTTCCAAGGTTATGATCAAACTACCACAGCCCATATGTTCTCCTGCAGAGAAGTGTGCCATCAGGAACAGTCTTTTCTCCCAGGGCTGTGGGTGGAGAAACTAGAGCAGGAAAAAGGACGCTGAGAGAGAAGCAGCCACATAACCTTGCCCTTGGGTCTCGCTCTCCACTTCTCTGCATCTACCAGTCCCACTGGGACAGCATCATCAGACCAGCAGATGCTCTGCTGGCTAAATCAGCACTGTGCTCCATGACCTCTCTGGGTGAGGAATGAAGTAAGAGCACTGTATAAGGCACATGTGTTCTGCAAGGTAGCATGACAGAGAGGGTGGATTTTGCTAGCCTTTCATTCCCTCAGCAGCATTTCTCACCAGAAGCAACCCCAGTGAAACGATCAGGAACACTCAGAGAAAAAAGTGCTGTTTGGGGAGTATAAATTCATTATCACCTGGTCCTCAGCTGCTCCTTTTCTAAGGAATTATTACAAGCCATCATCCCATGCCTGAGTGGGGCTGGGGGTGATTCAGCACACCACAGTGTTACCAAGGTGGACAGGAGAAGATGTTGCTGGACAACTGGACCATTTTGAAGAGCTGCCTGTGAGCTGCACATGTTCCCTTACAGCCAGATACCCAGCCACTTCAGCTGGAGACATAACTGCAGCAGGGAACATGTCTTTTTTTTTGGAAGGCTCGTGGTAAGAGTGACAGACCAGGGATTTGATGTTTCCAGCTGAGACACCCATTCCTCTTCTCCACAGATTCTCCCCCTATCAGATATCAGAGTCAGGCTGGAGATGGTCTGTGGCAAACAACAACTCAACAGCACTATGCGGTGTCAGGAGTGCAGAAGACAGCACCATTACCTGAAAGGAGGGAAACAAGAAACAGCAAGTCAAAACGAAGGGGACTGAGACTGATCACAGCACTAATAAGCCATGGATATAAACTGTTTGCCTCACCCAGCACTAGATAGGCTGTGTGTTTCTGTTGTTTACTGACAGGGCAATGCAGCTTGCCCAGTGAAACTGTCTGCTCACTAATAACTGTAGTTAAATCACTTTAAGGAACATAATGACTGGTAGCATTGTACTCTTAATGAATGTGTGCTTTGACTCATTTCTACCCACATCTTATAGGGTGATTTGTTGTGACTGCCATTGTGTTTACTGTGAAGCAGCAGCTGATGAAGCAGGGCTTTCCTCTCCTATAGCACAGTTTGTAGTGATGCCTGTGTCCTCTCAGTGGAAGGTAAGGTGAGCACCACAGAAGTGCCACTGGCCTACTGCAGGGAGCTGCAGTCCCTGTTTAGAAAACTTTCTTCAGGCCAGGCACAGGCTCTTCCGCACAGCTGGACCAAGGCTCAACCTCAAGCCTTGTCAGGATGCTGTTGCTTTTGTTTGTTCACATTTTTAATCCAAGATGATGAATTAATGGATGATGGATTTAATCCTGATGAATGAAACTGCTGGTTGCTACAGCCATGATACACACCCTGCTAGATGCAGGTATCTGTTTTTCTTAAGAGAAAACCAGTATGGTGCCTAGCGTGAGGGCTTCTTAGCAGGGCAAAGCTACCAGCAAGGAGCAAGCACATGTGTTCTTGCTGCATGGAGCTCACTCAGGGTCAAGGTTGTAAGATACTGCTCTTAGAAAGCTCCGAGTTCAGCAGTGTCCGTAGGGTCAGGACTGCAGGCTGGGGTGTGGGGGCAGATTTATTTTACTATCCCACTTGTACAAGAATTTGCTTCTTTGGTGCAGATCCAAGGAAAAGTAGCAAAAGCATCAACAGTGGAGCATGTCCATGTGTCTGTTTCCTGCAGTAGATACCAAATTGCTTGTGCTCTTCATCGCACATCTTAAATGTACAGTAGTGCTGCATTTCAACTTTTTTTTTGTTGTTCTTTCATCTTTTCAGTTCAAATAATGAAAGGAATCTGGAGTTAAGTTACTACAGATCCCTTCTGTACCGATGATAGGCTCGCCCTCACTTCTCCCCTTCCCTTGTCCTCCCACACTGGCAAACTGACACTGATTATCTCTTCTCCTTCCTTTGCATGAAAAACTCACTGTAATTTGCAGACGCCAAAGGCTGACACTGTCTTACTTATGTTACGTGAGAATCAAGAGTATAGCACAGTATGTGCTCATCTTGTTATCACACAGCTTAATTCTGAAAAACACGAGAGGACACGTTACCAAAATCTTCTGAGTGTACAAGCCAAACACCAACAATAGGCACTGCCAGATAAAAGCATTTTTTTCTTGGAGTCCCAACACTGAACTCTGAGGGGATTTGTGCAACTAATAGCAAGCCCAGAGAGGAAAATGAAAGCTGAAACTTTAATGTCTGAGAAAGGAGGCAGTCAAATACAGTGGGACTTCCCTCCTTTCCCCCCAGTATCTCTGAAGGGTCACTGAGGGGGATAAATGTGAATATTTGTTCCTTCATTTATACAGAGAAGGGCAGGATTGCTCAGATATGTAATGTCCACCTCTTCTCCTGGCAGGTCTCTTCAGGACAGTGTATCTCCTTTGCAGACCTTCCTGTTCAGTACAGTGTATCTGTCTTTGGTGCTTCACCTGAACGGCAGCTGAGGTGGAAGAGCCAGGAGACCCCATTCCAACCCATCGTGCTGCATCGGGCAGTGCCCCCTTAGCAGAGGGCAGGGAAGGATGCAGCTAACATCTGATGGTGCGTCTGGAGGGGTTTTATCTGTCTGCCTGCCTCAGATGGTTGTGCTTGATAGGAGGGTGAAACATCCACTCAGGCTTTTTCCCCTTTTTAACTCTTCTCATTAAAGCAGGAAAAAAACAATGATGTAATTGTACAAAAAATGTAACATTGTAGGATAGTTCTCACTAGATTAGGGGAGCTATTTACCACAACCCAAAAACAAATGATGTGTAGGAAAGGCTGCATTCCTTTGTGCTCCCCCATAAGAAATAAATTTGTCATTCATTTCAGATGCAGAGCAGTTCTGTAGATGGAAACATGTCTCTCCCACTCCACATTTAAATGTCATTTGCTTCAGCTCCAAACAATTGCTGAAGTAATCAGCATGTCCTGTCAGTTTTTCTGTTACTTTCCTCAATTCTTTATTTTTGCACCCACACGTCTCTTCATTTCTCCAAGAGCCAACAATTAGTATAAATGTCAGTGCTTTGTTTCACTCAAAGTGACTTGGAAGGCCAGTGTTCCCCTGATGCCTGAATCTGATTGCCCGAGTGCCAAAAAAAGCTCTGCTAAATGCTGGCTTGAGTTAAGACTAATACCTGGCTTTTTGAAAAGAGAATAATCCCAAACAGGTGGCACATATTCACAGCTGTAGTGCAGAAATCCAGGTAAATCCAACAAACTCATAAACTTTTTTTATATGGGAGACTTGCACAACTGCTTCTTTTCTTGTTTCTCTTCCTCCTCCCACTTCTCCCCCCTCAAGTCCTTTCACCTCTAACACAGCACATTTGGACAAAGGGCAAGATGCAGTAAAAGCTTAAAATTCTTTAGAAATCTGCCTCAGAAGGTGACCTGCTGCCAGGGTTAAGCTAAAGCAAAGCAACACCAGATCCCATGTCACCACTGTCAAGCCTCAAGTCCCTCTAGAAAGCCAGTCAAAAATCTCCCTGCATAGTTCTCAATCTACTCATGTGTTAACCCCTCTGCTTATCTTTCAGGGTGTATTAATACATTTTGGGTGTGGATTAACTTGTCCATCAGTGTCTCACAACTCAATCCCCCTTCAAGATGGGAAAGAATTTTATTTGATGTTTTGAGGAGATTAGCAATAGGCCAACTGGGGAGAAATGTATTAACAGATAAAAAAAACATTGCTAAAAATGACGCTTATGAAACACTGCTTTGCAAAGACAACTAAAACAGGGGGAAAATATGTCAAACCCAGGGGCTGCTCAGCCTTTGCTTGGTTCCATTTTGCTAATGATTTCTCACAAATCAAAACTGCATACCATAGGAGTTGAAAACAAGATGTTTATAAGCCACCCTGGAAACTAGACCTAGGTTTACGATGCAGCTGATTACACAGCACTTCTTTGCAGTTTTCAGATAACCCTGTAGATCTGCACTACTCTGCAGATACCTGGTTGCTCTTCTACACACTCCTCCACAGTTAAAAATTCTTTTTAACATCTCAGACAGCACCAGAGCTCATCCATCCTCCTCCTCTCCCTCTCCACTCCATTCAAATGACAGTTGCTGTAGTCAAGTTCTGCTGCCAGAGAGTGGAAGAGGCAAAGACCAGCTGCACACATGCTAATTGAAGCTTCACCATGGGAGTCTTCCTCCTCCCAGAAGCCTGACATCCAAAGTCTGCCAACACTTGGGGCTTTCTCCACATCACCTGCTTCAGGTTACTTAAGGCACCTAGCACTCAGGTATCCTCCTCAACAATGCCAATTCAGCTGTCTGGAGGATCATCACTGACATGTCACTGGCTGATACCCAGACCCTTGGCTGGGCACTGCCAGGGAGCCTGTAGCCTTTTGGAAAGCAAATGTTTTTGTTTATAAAGAATACCAAGAAATTAATAATTTGGGACATGATGAAAGCTCCTTCAGAATCATGCCAGATTGTTCTGAACTCTCCAGCCTGAGTTTGAACTTTTATTGCTGATTCTAACATGTGAAAAACAGACTATTGGTGATTTAATACTTGTTGCTTACAGATGTTTCACAGCAAAATCCTAAGACCATTCCTGTTCAAAGGGCTGTGGCTTCAAGTAGGTTTGGTACCAGTGCTATAGGGAACATTATTTGATGATTTTTCTGAGTCTTTGTTCAGGTGGGAACTGTATATTTAGAGCTCTTTTTACCTGGGTTCCAGGTTTGCGAGTCACTACCAGATCCTTCACCATTTTGGCCTCAGAGACTGTCACTCCACCAACCATAAAGATGATCAGAAGAGGATGATCACCAGGGTGAGGGCGATTCACCTGTAAAATGAAGGAAAGCATTATTTGTAGTTGCTCAGTCCAACTCCAAACCTATGGACTAACAGTGATCACCTCCCTGAGCTGCTGGAGGAAGACTAATGAGGAAGCTCAGAAAGAAATATTCATGGAATGCTGGTTTCTATAGCAGGTGGGAGGGAAACCAATGGGGATGAATCCCAAGTGAACGGTTTCCAGGGAAATGTTGTCTTCACGGTTTCCACTGAAACCTAGAGGAGTTCTCATGAGGTCTGAGGGCTTCTTCTTCCATTCCCTCTTAGTTTCTTTCCCAGAGTGGCAGGAGAATACTTGGGTGGATGTACAGTTTGGAAACAAATATGCATGGGGCTTTAAGGAATGAGGGGCAAATCACCAACCAGCAAAAGTAAAGAATCCCACCTAAGCATGCTAAAATCCCTGCCTGAGGTCAGCAATGGAGAGAATTATCAGTGATGTGCTTTCACCATTCCAGCAAATAATCCTGTACAATTCATCCAATGAAAATAAATCAAGCTCATTGTATTATAAAATCAGCTTCTAGCTTGTTTCACTTGAGAGTTTTTAATACTTCTGTGACTGGGTTGTAATTAATATAGAGAAACTTCAGCTCAAACAAAATACTTGCTTCATTTTTCCCCAGTTATCATCAACATGGCATAAACATTCCACTGCAGTTAAGACTTTATAAAACCATGTTTAATTTTAAATGTGATGATGATGCTTTACATTAGTTTCCTCTTAACCACTTCTAGAAGCTTCACTACCATGCTGTTTCCTAGCAAACTTTCTTTCTTGATGAAACACACTACCCTGACAATGCCTTGCTCCCGTCTTTGGTGCTGATGTGAATGGAGCCTGTGCAATTGCTCTTGCCACACCGCCTTTGAGCATGATCCAAATCTTTGGCTCCGAAACCTGATGGTGAGAACAATTTAATTTGCTCCTTTTCAGACTCTCTGGCCCCTCTCCTGCCACAAGCCTAGGTTTTTGACAGCCTTCACTTGACAGAACAAATGTGGGCATCAACCCACATTTGGGCAGAGCGTAGCTTCTCTGCTCTCACCACCACGGCAGCTATCTTTGATCCCTGTAGCTCCAGCTCCTGAGGGTACGGATCTCCTCTTCCATGTTGTGGCTGACTTATGTTTAGTTTTTAGGCAGTTTTCCATCCTGCAGCTCTGTCAGGCTTTCTGACTGGCAACCTTCAGAGGAGCTTTTTGACTTTGAAGCAAGCATGGAGGCATGGTGTGTTCTTTCTCTAGGCCAGCCGGCCTTTGATAAGACAGGGATCCTTGCTCAATGCTGCTCCCCAGGCAGGGAGCACTTCAACTCCCTGGGAGCTTGAAAACAGCACAGACAGCCTTAGATAGACGTATTTGTGAGCTGAGTATGTGTGTGCTGGGTGTTTATTCTTTTAATCACCCCCACTTCACCAGCCATCTTCATTGAGCCCATGGCACAGACAGCATACACACTACAATTCAGCTGAGTGTCCTGCAATTCTGGTCTGATATTGAGCAATTTTACATTTACACCAACAAATCAATTAAATGGATACACCAGAGTTTACAAAGACTTCCTTTATGCAGTTTCCCACGTCAGACTACTCGCTTCTTACTATCTGCATGTAATAAAGTGTCAACCTCAAAGGAGAAAAAGTCCGTCCGTATTACAAACACCATGAGGAGTTTAAGCAAGACCTAAATATTTACTTACAGAGCAGGTCAGACGGGACGGAGCTATTACTTGCTAAAATATTTGAGTATTTCATGCCACAATTGCTGTAAACAGTGACACAATGGTAAAGAAATAACTGCTCACAAAGATGGTGAAAATAAAAGCTGACAAATTGGTCTGCTACAGCACTTCAAGGTAATACAGGAATTACTGGTTTACTCTTTTTCATGGGTCTTTGCTCTTCTTAATCATATTGCCAGAGCAAAGTGCTCCACTCCATCTCGCAGAGCTTCTGAAGGACCCAAGGCATATGCAAACAGCTTGAACTTCAGAAGCTTACCACTGAATAAAGCCTCTCTTTCCTAATGTCTTTCCTAGTGGCAACAAACTCAACATAAACATGCATGCATAACATTGGACACATTGAAAGGACACTCAATGTAAGAGTATTAATTAGAAAGCACAAGCTTTCATGGCAATACTAAAGAGAAAATGTCTCAACAAATCATTTTCTTCAGTCAAAATAAACCTAGATCCAAACACATGGTGCACATATAAAATCTATTATTTTTTCAGAAGACTAAAGTTCAAACCACAAACTCCAGAAATGCATATTAAAAATACTATTAGGCATGCAAACTCCAAATTAAATTTGCAATGAAAAGGGTCTTGGAATTTGTAATTTTGTTATGCTATGCACAAGTGTTTTGAAGGAGGACAATACTTTGGGTACAAAATATTTGGCTGTCTTAAGAATGCAAGATTCTGCCAAGATTTTTTTGTTTGATAATACAACCAGCCAAGGCTCTCTCTTTTGAAGGAACTGACCGTATGCAGCTAAACACAGCTCATTTCTGTGATACAGAGGAAGAACTGAAATGGACTGCAACAAAAGCAACATATATCCTTCTGAAGTTTGGTTGTTTTGCAACATTTCTGAGGCCTCTTAATCTCATTTACTGTGAAATCTGTATTTTGTAAGAATCCTGAAGAGAAATTCACTTTCAGTTCAAAGTGCCACACACTCAAGAAGATGGGACAGTTATGTTGGGCAATGACAAAGACTAACCAGGAAAAAAACCAAAACCACTATATTAAGTGAAGGAGCCTAAAGAAAGAAGGAGGAATGGTTCCATCAGCTAGCAGAGCTAGCTGGACGTCAGCTTTTTGTCCAGCTCTGAGCCTACCCTGACTGCATTTCCTCAGGATGCTGATGGGTAGAGGACTCATTGCTGGTGCATGTGTCTGCATAGAGGAAGGGGAGAGGGGGGACGGGAAAGCAGGGTGACAGTGGTCAAGAGATCTCTAAAACTGATGCAGGAAGGGGTTGGAGTAAAGGTTTGTTCTCATGGCAGATCACAAAACACAGCCTTTTCGTCTCAGGAAAGTCAGCAGAAACAACATCTACTGCTTCACTAAGGCTATCTCTGCCAATCAGGACACCAGCACCAATGCATCTGGTATTTGTGATCAACCAGAAACCAATCAATGTAGCTGAATAACTGGAAAAAGGGAAACACATTGATCACCAGAAACTAGACTGCCACTTGCTGATGACACTAAACTGGGAGGAGTGGCTGACACACCAGAAGGCTGCGCTGCCATTCAACCTGGGGAAGAACAAACCCATGTCCCAGTACAGGTTGAGGGCTGACCTGCTGGAGAGCAGTGTAGGAGAAAGGGACCTGGGGGTCCTGGTGGACAGGAGGATGACCATGAGCCAGCAATGTGCCCTTGTGGCCAAGAAGGCCAATGGCATCCTGGGGTGCATTAGAAAGGGTGTGGTTAGTCAGTCAAGAGAGGTTCTCCTCCCTCTATTCTGCCTTGGTGAGGCTGCATCTGGAATATTGTGTCCAGTTCTGGGCCCCTCAGTTCAAGAAGGACAGGGAACTGCTTGAGAGAGTCCAGCACAGAGCCACAAAGATGATGAAGGGAGTGGAACATCTCCCTGATGAGGAAAGGCTGAGGGAGCTGGGCCCCTTTAGCTTGGAAAAGAGGAGAGATTTTCCTTCTGCTTTGACTCATGGCAAATTGACACACTGCAAGGTTCTGTATGAAGTCACAATAAGTTACATACTTATTGTGAATCAAAATAGTCACAGCAATAAAACAAACATTAAGTTTGACAGATAAGGCAGAGATACAGCACCCCAGCGGTGGGGGTGGGGGAATGAGGGTGGGGGGGAGGGCTACCCTGTTACTTATTTGCATAATTAGTTTCCTTTAACTAAGACATTGCTGGAGAGGAGCAGCAGCAGTTCAAAACATCATTTCCCAGCTCAGACCAAGAGGGCAGATGAGACCTCACTCAGATCAGTGAGACTTCCCAGCCTTGACATGACACAGGTGGGAATCAGAACACTTTGCTATTACATGTTAAGGTAACCAAACCCAGGTTGTACTCCCTACAACAAAATGTTATGAAAATACTGACCTGGCAGCAGCTTTTTGTGTAAGGCTTAAAAGGGATTCATGCCTTGCCAAAAACAATACACAAACAAGGAGCAGAGGGAAACTAAAAAGACTGCAGCTGATACATGGTTCCAATAGATCCACTCATGCAGCACAGGAAGCAGCAATGGCTCCAGTCTGGGGGGGCCTTAATGTCATCTTACAGTTCTTGGCATTGCTTTTAATAATTTTCACTTTATTATTACTATAAAAATACATCCTAGAGTTAAAACATCTTTATTGTACATGTACATGTAGCTGGGTCTCTTTAGCTTGCAGAAGAGGAGACTGAGGGGCGACCTCATCAAAGTTTACTAAAATGTTAAGGGCAAGTGTCAGGAGGAGGGAGCCAGGCTTTTTTCAGTGATGTCTAGTGATAGGAGAAGGGGCAATGGGTGCAAACTGGAACATAAGAGGTTCCACGTAAACATCAGAAAAAACTTCTTTACTGTGAGAGTGACAGAGCACTGGAACAGGCTGCCCAGAGAGGTTGTGGAGTCTCCTTCGCTGAAGACATTAAAAACCTGCCTGGTCAAGTTCCTGTGTGATGTGCTCTGGGTGACCCTGCTCTGGCAGGGGGGTTGGACTAGATGATCTTTCAAGGTCCCTTCCAACCCCTAGGATTCTGTGATTCTCTGCACTTGGTCTCAATGGTACCAAGCTCAAATCATCATAAACTACGAGTTTTAGAGCATCAGTCAAAAGAGGAATCCTTGCAGCAGGGAGGTCTTTTCCCTTCACCTTCCTTAAGCTTCAAAGAGAACACATCCACTAGGGAAACAACTTCTGGACAAGAGGTATCGTTAAAACATATCTGGATGAACATGTCTGAGTCCACCACTTATCAAAGCATGTTTATGTCAGTTGGCACTTATATTCAGGCATTGAGGAAGAAATAAAAATATAAGGAAGGTCTTAAAATAATTACAGTGCTGATGGTGCAGTAAGTGGAGAAGATCCTCTTGTGTGAGAAGTACAGGTTGGTCAGAAACTCATTCAAGTAATAACTGAGCACTTGCCAACAAGCCAGGCTACAAACTAAACGAGCAAGCACAGAGACATGGGTGAGGTATGTGATGATGTCTACGAAATATTCATCCTACATAAGGTTCACTTGCTGACCTGTTATATATTCCTTTCAGTAGAATTTTTTTCTTACTAGCAGAGATGCAGGTGCTTACAGGCATACATTTCCATAATAAACTTAATATTTTTATGTAATACTTTTCAGTGGAGAACTCAGGATATGCAGTAAGGCAGAGATGACAGTACAGCATGCCAGCTACTCCACACTTCACCTCTGTAGACATTTACTGAACATTTAGCATAGGCTAATTTATAAAGCAGAGTAAGCTCTTGTAGAAAGATTGTCTTAAAACATGCCAAGAGCATCCACAAGGCAACTTCTGACTAATAGGCATCTTTCCTCCCCACTGAAAGCTGAACCGTATCAAGTTACAGAAAAGGCACTGAATATGGAGCTTCTCTGACAGCCTTTCTTCCCTGTGAGACCTGACCTGCTAATACTTACTTCTCTCCCATCTCAAGGCTGCTCAGTGTCCTTAAAATCCTTTGATGAGGTGCCTTGCAGAACGTCTTTTGGAAATCCAGTGGCATTCACTTATCAATTTGTTTGTTGTGTGTCTCTGATGAGCTCCGAAAATTATGCAAGGTAAGACTTCCCTTTAGCAAAGCCACACTGCCTCCTCCCAGACACAACATCCTTATTTAGGTGTCCAGCATCACCCTTATTTAGGTGTCCAGTCTGCTCCACTCCTCTTGTTTTGTTCAGCAGTACTCTACCTGTAATGTGATGCCTCAAGTATTCCCAGTCTCGTTGCTGGGATTTAACTCTCCTAGCTGCCCCTTAAATTCTGCTGAACAATAGCAACACAAATACATAACATCAGCTATGCTACGACCTCAGGACAGTCTTGCAGATGAGCTTGGGAAGCCTGATTTACCTTCATGAACATGCTAAATCCAGTTTTAAGGAGATCAGTGAGGCCTGATGACATGTGCTCAATATCAACAGGATCAGGTCGATCAGGATTGCAGATCTCTTCCACTATCTGTTTCAGCAGCGGTTTGTAAGAAGCCTGCACAAAAAGAACAATGCACTGTGACTAAAACTGTTTAGACTTGGTGTAACTGCTGTTTTAAGTGTTTTATTTCCATTAAAGGTACACAAAAATAATAATCCTAGAAAGGAAGCCATTCAGAGAGTTAAAAAGTTACCAAGGCAGCAGTGGATTTCATGACTGTGACTGCAAATGGTGTGCACCAGCACAGCATCAAACAGAAAAGAGAGGAAGATGGACACACATTTACTCTGCCCCATTTGTATTATATGAGTAAAGGGATACAAGGAAGAAAGGGGGTTTCTAGTTTCTCTGGGATCTTTTTGGAGGTGGTACAGAAAGATATAGCAATAGGGATTACATGCTGTTGCTCATCATGCACCCAGAACATTCCCTTTGTCATTATTTAAAAAACACTTAAACAGGGATTTTTAGGAGGAGCTGCTTACTGACCACTCCTGCCTTCCCACAGGTGTCATGTCAACACCGAAGCCTGGATATCACCAGGGCTGGGAAGAGGCAAATCTGTCTGTTTGTCCCTCACGGGAGAGCAGAGCTAAGGAGTACTTGTTAGTCCTTCAGCTTCTACGGCCAGGACACTCTACATAATACTCCCACCTGTGGAAAACCTTGAAAAAATAGGCCAAGAAACCCCATTGATATAATGCATGTCAGAGTTCCAGAGAAGTTAGGCACCAGAAAAAGTGAAACATGTAAAGGTACAAATGATCAGAATCCTGGATGATCCACCCTTCATTCTCTTCAGGGTCCACAAATCTGTGCTGAATATGAATTACTAGCCTAGAAATTTCCACATTCCCTTAATAAAGTTTAAACCACTCTTCCATCCTGAAAACGTTTCCAAGATAAAAACTCTAGGGAGTTGTTGGGAGATGCTCTAGAATGAAAATTTGACCTTGGATTACAGATGGAGTCTTGTTTAAGTGCTTTCAACTTTGCCCAAACTGCAACAGAAACAAAATCAGTTCAGGAAGTGCAACCGTTTTAAAAAACCACCAGCTTTCAAATTAGCACATTTGTTTTCCTTTGGGACTAGTCCAGGTATACATCATCCCCTAGATTTTTTTTAAGGGAACCAAGTGTAACATCATTCATTTTGTAAAGATTATATCTACAAGACACATCACACAAGATGAACAAAAAAATGGATGGAAAATAAAAAGCAAGCTGCTTGGCTTGAAACTAAAATTTTCTGGAGTAATTAAAGAAATGTTTTTCATCCAACACTTTACAGTGAGAAACAAAACTTACAGTTTTTAATACAATCCTGTCAATGAAGATTTATACAACTCATCTAGTCCTTCTCACAACGTATGCATAAATTTTAACTGAGCCAACAACGCAAATTACAGCAGACATGAGCTGCAGGATCTTTCAGGAGAACAAGCCAAGACTTGTGTCAAATCTAGTCACACAATAAACAACTGTTTGAAAATACACATGCAGGCATGAAGTCCTGTGTTTAAAAGTCTGTTTGATATCTTCATTGATGAGGAACAGAGAGACATTAGGAATGAAATATTTTTGGAGTACACACAGTACTAGGGTACAGTAATCACAGTTAAACAGAGGCTTAGTGTATGAAATTAGAGGAAAAATACTATCTGATTTCAGACAAAAGGTACTAAAAAGATTATGAAATGTGCTATGATTTTGCATGTCTAAAGCTGTTTCACCAAAACTCAGTGCAGTTCAAAATTATCCAATTCGGCACAGATACTAAAAGGCAGCTTCAATGATCACTTACCCTTTTTTAGCTGTGATAATTTAAAATATTTTCAAAATATTTTATGAATTGAAATTTGTCTTTTTAAGGAGTTTTAACTTCATTTTTTATATTACACCCAATAGCTGTATTGATTGCTAACTCATAATGAAACTGACACCAACTTTAAATTTTGGTGGGACACAAACTACATTTAAAAGAGTTGTTAAGAGCCTTAGGACATACCTCAGACAAGATTATAAGGAGAAAAGGAGAGAGAAAAAGAGAGAAAGAGAAAGAGAATGAGAAAAGTAGAGGGAGGGATGGAGGAAGGAAGAGGGATAGAGGAAAGGAGGAATATGCTTGAGATCACGATGAAAGGAAAGGAACAGTAGTTACAGTATCAGGCAAATAAATACTCCCCTCTTGCATGGTTGCTACATGAAGTGGTTTGATAACCTGACAAAAACATTCATTCATTATTTTATGTAAGACACAAAACTTCAATGCTACAAAAAGTCATTCTAAAAGCCTATCCAACTCCCACTAACCTATATAAACCTTTTTTGAGTCTTAACAAGAAAATAAAGGCTTCCCAGCTCCTAACAGATCAAGCAGAAAAGCACCCATAAGTTAAACCCATTCCCATAGCACTAAGGGAGCCAGGCAGGGAGCATATGGCTACAGGCAAGGGACTGTTTCTTCAGAGGAGCTAAATGGGTCACATGCCACCCACATATTAACACCTGCCAGTCAAAAGGGAGATCTATTTGTAGAGAGCTGTATGTATAATGGAAAAATCCTCATACTGCCTGTTATTTCTGCTACTTTAAACTCCTGCAGTGCCCTCAGCAGAAGGCTGGTCTATTCAAGCACTTAGATCCACTGCACAGCCAGATTGGGGAGCTGCAAGGTGTTGCTGCATTCCAACTCTTGGCCTGCAGCAAACAATGCAGATTACATCCAAAGAACATACTGATGCTAATTATACTTCCAGGAAACTTCAGAGAATATTTTTTTATCATTTGACTGGCCCCCCGACTGAACTTTATTAAATGTTTAACAATTTTCCCTCTTTCAGACACCAGACTGGTCCTAAGTGCCAGGAGACTTCCATAACAAGTTTTCTCCACCTTAGCTTTCCAGCAACATTTTGCAACACTCATGAATCCTGTTGTTACAAAGCATTGCTTAGTTTGAATTACACCCCTTTGTTGGTCCACAGCATACTTATGAGTTTGGAAGGATTTTCTTTTTGCTCAAGGCTGTAATCAAGTTTTACAGTCTCTCTCTAAATCATTGCATGTACTTTCCATTGTAAAACTCTATTTTTAACTGAAAAATGTAAAACACTTTGGGCAGATGGAGAGAGAGAAACTCCACATATTAGTCCTGGCGACCTGCAGTAATATCACAGGTCATGGGTTCATGTTATAGTAACAAAATTTGCATTTCTCATCTATTTACAAGTGGGCCTACCTCTCACACTTAAAGGTATGTGAGAGAAAATACACAGAAATATAGCTGCTTTGCTATGCCATGGGAAGTATTAGTCCAGCACTGTCTTGACCTAGCCCTGCCTTTTACAGGCAGTTATGACAGTTATGTCATATCAGTGTTGCACAGCAAATCTTAAATTTCTTTCTCAGATAGTTCTTTGTTGACATTGATATGAATATGACTGAGTTTGGATGAAGGAATTGAGGAAGCTCTTGGTGATAAGGTCAATTATAAAATCTAGACTTAAATGTTTTCCATAGGGGAAGAACTTATATAGGATTAGCATATCAGCAAAATTAGTGCTGTAATTTTGACAGCATGCTAGAGAAATAACACACATAGGGAAAAGAAAGATCCACTTGCCTGGTGGGTGTTGCTGCCTGGATTATGTATGGAATTAAACTGTTTCATGTGCATTCGAGCTCTTGAGATATCCCTGAGGGACCGAAAGATAACGTCCACTGCATTTGTGGCTTTCTGAGATGTCAGGTTTAGCAACGAGTCACAGCCTAAAGGAATAAAGAAACATGGAGCTGAGTAAGTGAAAAACTTTCAAGTGTTTTGATAATAACCAGTAGCAAAAGGACAGTGGGAGGAAATATTAAATTAGTTTAATCATGTAGTATCCTAGAAACTCAGGAGCTTGTTGGGCAGCATGTGCTCAGCCTGGCTTGAATCTCCATAGCTAAGCAAGAAGGCATAAAACCCAGACAGGAAGCAAAGGGAAGAGCACCTCTCTAACCACATTTGCAACCTAAATCATACAGCAATTTCATCAGTGCAGGGTATATTTTGCTCTCTGCAGCAAACAGACGATCTCACACTAGCAGGCTCCGCACATAGAAAGGAGCCAGCTGGTCTGCTGGTCTCCTCAGGGTGAAGTAGCCATGAAGAGAGGAATTGCTCCTCACACATCACACCTGCAACCTGCTGACTCCAAGTGCATTTCCTACTTTTGCAACAAGAAAAGCGGGAGGTCTGTGCTAAATACAGAATACACACTGGAAAGAGCTGTATTAACATAAGCAGTCCTTATCCCTCAAACTGACGCATTAATTAATTTTAATGTATTTTGCCAAAGCATTTCTGCTAAGATGTAATGCTTAGTTTTCACTGAGGCCAAACTCCATTTAGAGGACCATGTAAAAGCTCCCTCCATGTGGCCAGGCAGTGCCTCAGAAAAGAGCAATTCTTAGCCTTGGTTCCACCTCCCTCACCACAGGATCTATATTGCACAGAAATGTTGAAAAAAATGCTTTCTTAGCTGACCTGCTGATGAGAATCAGCTAAGTGAGAGACAACTGAATCACATGGCATTTTTATTGCTATCTCAGGACAGCTCTACACCTTTTAACACCTCTGCCTGCCTCTCCTCTTGCTTGACTCCTTGTCCCAGTGGTGGAAGATCCAGCACAAAATAACCCTTCCTGCCACATGCACACACAAACACACACTCACTCCTGCTTATGGCCAGTGTATTCTCCCCACCCCCTGCCACTGCAGTCAGTCTTGCACTGGCAAACCTCTATGTTGAGCAGAATCCTGCTGACAGAATGGGGTTTCCCCACAGGCCATGGAACCTGCCATAATGGCCATTTCTTTCCTTTAAAAATGACAGAAGATGGAGTTTTTATGCACTACAGGAAAAACAAAAAAGGCAGTACAAATTTAAAAAATTTACAGTGGAGTCCTAACTGGCAGTTAATCTTGATCACTCACATCTTTGCACTCTATACAGCAGAATATATATACATAATAGACACACATACACACACACTTATAGAGGACTGAAACTATTCCTACGAACTGGTGATTAGATACTGAGCTTTCATTTGTCTGATAATTATTTGTTGAAAGGCTCCAAGTCAGATCCCCAGCTGGTGCATTAGAACAAGTAAAATGACTGTACCTCTGCATGGCTACATCGGTCCAAGCTGCTGAGGATTTATGCCATTACAACCCACGAAGCAACAAAGCAAACACAAACAGGGCCTTGGTGACTTGTGTGTTGCAATTCTAAGACAGACAATCATACATTTTTGGAGAGAGCTCTTTAAATATCTTTTTTTTTTTTTTTTTTTTTTTTTTTTAAATGAATGCAAAATAACTTACAAAAATGTTTTTATTGCTATGTTTATACAAGATCTGTGTGCTCTGACACTCAGATTGACCAAAACTTAGTTTATCATTTGAGGGAGGAGCCTGTGTGTTGTCAGTGAAAGCCCTGAACACAAAACACTCTGCAGCTCCTTACCCCACTCCACTGGTGCTGTCAAAATCAGATATGGCTCCTGAGAGTGATCTTGTGCTGGTTTATGCGCAAGGGAACAGTGTCCAACAACTGAAAAAAGTGAAACTGAACACCTACTGGAGAGATGAGGTGGATAAAGTCTGAGGTGACAAATCCTGGTCTGTATTTATCACTAGAACAGGCAAAATATTCAGAGATCTTGTATTATCAGTTTGCTTTCACCTTGCCCATGGGAAAACATAGGCATGAGAAAAAGGAGCAGTCTCTGTTAGCTCCCAACTCAGAGGCTTTGCAAACGTAATAGTAATATTTACAAAATATTTTACAAAGAAAAATAAAAATGGAAGAGCCATATCTCATTATTTTATGATTAGATTTTTGTTCTCTCCAAGACACAAGATTTCTCTATTTTAGTGGCATTAGAGGTAAGCAGCTCCTAGCTAACGTAGTTTTATTTCCTCTGTCCTCTCTTCAATCCTTTATCAGCAAAAGCCATTGCTTTTGACCAAGCCACCTCTGGAATATTCCCTTTTGCTAGTGAATGCAAGTGCCTCATGTTGAATAAGTTCAGGTAAGGTAAAAATCACATCAAATTTGATGTGTTTTGCTCACCCTTCTCTTTTTTTTCTTAATTGTTTATTTTCTTGGAACATTGAAAAGCTTTTTGTTTTGGCCCTACAGCTATTTTTTCTCAAAAAAATAAGTATTTGTTTCCTTCTCCTACTGGCAACACTTACCTTTCCCTTATTTTAACAAGAGCCTTTTGGCCAGGAAGTTTCAAACTTGCTTGTCACCTCTCACTTGTGGAATTGCAGGGCAGTTTCCAGTGGACACAGCCTGGCTTTGTGGCTGGAAGCCTCTGAGATACTCCTCACCCTGCCTGGCTTGGTGCAACCCGCTTTGCTTTTTGTCACTGGGTTAATATTCTCTTGAGCAACTTCTCAGTGAAGGGCAGCCTCTAATACCACTCACCACTCGAGCCTCACTGACAGGGAAATGCTGCCTGAGCTCAGGCTTTGCTTTACAGCTGGTGCTGACGCACGGGTGGGCTGGAGGAGGCCATGACATTATTGACCCTCACCATCTGTTTAACAGGCCCCATCACTTCATTACTGTCACCTGAACCAAAACAAGAACCCTGGCTTGCTGTGCAGTGTGCCAGCACCAACTCACTCTTCATGTTCAACCATGCCTCCCAGCAGACCTGAGTGTATCTCATTTGTGCGCTTCCAGTCTTCATGGCACAGCATAATGCCGGACCAAATTCAGAGCAGGGGAGAAATGGGAGTTGAAGCTCCAGTCCAGTGACAGTTTAAGGCTGACCAGAAGGAGGGAAAAAAAGGTGTATTTTCAAATATTTCTCGAAAATGTGGCTTCCTTGGGACTTCCAATGAGCTGCCTGGGAAGTCATAGTCTGACACCCAGGTCTTCTATTTTTCAATGTATATTAAAGAATACGCTTTCTTTGCCATCCTTTTTTTGAGATTAATAACAAGAACATCAGGTTCTCAAAAACTGCTTTGTACCTGTCACACTTGGGAGGGAAGCCCTGTTTCTCTTCAGCCTGGAGAACAAGAGGAGCTTGTGTTGTACAAATGGCAGACAGCTACAAATCACCTCCCGTTCACACCTTCACTGTGAATGGGGCTGTGTGTGCATATGGGAAGCAGAACACAATCCCTCTTCTCTGCCTGCTTCATGCTACAAAAAAATCTGCTCCTTTTACAACAGTGAAGGGATGGAACATGTTAGCTGCTGCGCAGCTCATGTGCTAATTAAAACAAGACTTCCTGTTACTGTTTTTTTTTCATGGGAAGCTAAATGGCATTAGGAGAGCATGCTGAACAAATTCCTTTGAAACCCAAGCCCTATTATATATGGCAAAAGGCATTTAAATGAAATTGGGGGATATTGCTTTCCTGTCAGACTTGAAGAAGCCCAATTGTGGAAGAAAGAAAATCACCATTAACCCAGGTGGGACTAAAGATTTTAAAGTGCATATCCAGGATCTTGATGATATCCCAAGAACACAATCCATTTCTGCAGTAAGCAGTGCTCAGCCCTGCTGATTGCTTCTGTTCTGCTTCCACCCACTTGTGCTAGATTCGAGAGGAGTCAGAGCATCAGGAGCTGCATCTAGTGCCTAGCAGGATGAGGCCACCAGCCCTTATTTTTTACCAACTTTTAAACTTTTCCATCAGAGAGAACACATTTCCTCTGCATAACCATTAGTGCCAGAACTAATCCATTTGCACTAGAAACTTGAAAAGAGGAGAATGAAGATGTTCTTCTCTACCCAGAGAAGGGTACCCAGAAAACCAATTAGACCAGTTCTTCTACTGATTTCTGAAACTGAAAGGAAGATACTCTAAGTAAAGGACATAAACATTGTGAACCCATGAGATCTAGAATTATACAGTGGCATGTGATTGATTATTCCCTCCTTGAATGCAAAAAAATTAGAATTTCAGACTTGTGTATCAGAAAACCTTTCATTGTGCTTTTGGTGTCTGGTCCAGGCATTATAAACAAACTTGTTCTTTCTCTAAAGCAGTATTATAATGATTAACTCTTTGTGAAGATCTTTGATGTTTCTGAGACATCACTGAAAGGCTATGATTTGTACAGTTAAAAATTTAGGGAAACTGAAAATGTACCACTTTACTCTGTTTAATTTGTATTTACTTAGACTCTAGCTTATTTTACATTACATTTACAGAAATTTACAGAAATTAACCAATATAAACCCTGAAAACCCTGGAATGTACCTAGCCAAACCATTTTAAAGGCACACACTGAAGCACAGGCTAAACCAGAAAACTGGTACTGCAATGAAGAGAAAAGCCAGCATCAGGATTGCATTATGCAAGCTGTGTTCTAGATATAAAGAGTTACTTTGCTTGTCAGTGAAATTCAAACAAAGAACAGAGATACAGGGTGCCTTGAGGGTCAGAACTCAAAATAGAGCACTATGATATTAACCCAATGAACATATTTTATTTTTATACTTTAGATGATAGCATAGCAATGGGGGCCCTTCTTTTTCAAGCATATAAATATGCATATGCATACTCACAGCCATATGTTTTACAATAGTTTTGATATTTCACACTTTAAGATTGTTATGAAAAAGTAGGTACAAATGCATATGGTGACACAGACCATGGCTCTTTTTCTCAAGGGAAAAAAAACGTGTAAAAACCAAAACTAGGATGAAATTTGTGTGATTCCCCACAAGAAGAGAGCATCCAGAGTGTGTGCAGCTCTGGCTGGGGCAGCCTTGTCTTGTGCTGCAGGCAGCTCTCACTGGGGAACCAGTCTCTAGGTAACCTTTGAAATGCTAAAGACCAAGTCAACAAACACTACAGTGGGCTGAGTTCAAAAGAGGGCTAGCTTTTCTGACATTACCAAGTGATTTGGGTGCTACAGATTGGATTAAAGGAAAAGAAGGGTAAAAAGAAATAGGGGAGAAACTGAAAGGTTTTTCAAAATGGTATTTGGCATTCAAATATGAATTAAAATCCCAAGGAAACAGGTACTTAGTAAAAAAAGTATCGAAGTTACCAAAAAATAACAGGTTGTCTCGAACAGGTCCATCTTCCTGAAGCCCTGGCCAAGCAGTGTCAGTATTGCTGGCATAGAGGGACAGGAGCCCATCAGCTGGGGAAGCGGCAGGTGCAGAGGTCCAGAGATAACCTGTCCCCACCCACAGCCTCAGGACGCTCTTGCCCAATCCCCTACCAGCAACCACAGCAGATTTCTAAGCAGTCATATCATTTCAAACCCTTTCCTCACCCTCAGCCCTTCATTGCACTTGGGGGGCTGGATTCAGCTTGAACCACACTGCTGTGAAACCACTCCACCCTCACAGCCCTCCTGGGGAGAGGTAAGTTATTTGTGCACCAGAGGTGCCCAAGCCGTTAGCATCTGGGTACTGGAGCAGGAACTTGGGATTTCCTGGCCCTGGGCTTGACCAGCCCTTCTGCCATTCCACATGGCACCGAATAACAGACTGCAAATGCTTCCAGGCAGAAGGCTAAACACATAGGAGGAGGAAACCAAAAATAACAGTAGAGGGGAAAAGCATTAGAAAACGGAGGGAAAATATATATGATACTAAAGATCAAAACAGAATGTTTCTTTCTCTCAATAATTAGCAACATGTGAATTGAATCTATCTGAAACCCAAGGTTCACATGGAGGGTCACTGTAGGGCTCCAGCTGAAGTCTGAAACTTCAGAATAAAACAAAGGGATTATCTGAAAAGCCACAACACAGAGAAGGGCAGGTCTATGTTTCTATAAAAGTAATTTATGATCTGATTGGCATGTGGAGAATGAAAACATAGCGGTGTGCAGGGACTCTCCAGGGCAGTCACCAGCACCACACAGTGCAAGTGATGGTACCATGTGGTGTCTGCAGTGGGAGGAGGGAGGATCTGATCCAACACCAAGAAACCAGCATAGTGACCAGCAAAGTGTCCAATTTGTAGTTTATTTTAATCACAATGAACACCTCCCATTTGAGAGAAAAGCCAAGGATGTTTTTTGAAAGAGTAACTAATTTTTGAAGTCTAAATCTCCACTTCAGCTTTTTAATGCGTGTACAAACTTCAGCTGTGCTGAGCATCCAGGGATTGCTCATCTGTCTTCACAGGCAGCTCAGGACAGCTCTGAAGCTTATTATTGAGGGACACATCCTCCAAGCTCTGGAGCTCACCATGGAGGGCTGGCAAGAGCTAGTGGTATGCCTAGAAAGCTTGTTGTTGGCCTCAAGTGCAGGAGCCTCTTCTGGAAACTGCTTCTGAGTGTGCAAGGCACACACAGCCACAAGGCAAAGTACTTTGCTGGATCTCAAGCTCTGAAGCTGCATGCATAAAAATCTGGCCACTTACTTATACGATTGAATATGGATTTAAGACCTACTTTTGGAACTTTTTTTTTTTTTAAAAAAAAATTTTGGCCTCAGTATCTGTCACTTGGTCATTTCTGTTTTATGGAAATATTTTATTGCCTTCTTCTTGCCAAAATCCAAGAGCGCAGCATGTCATATCAACTTTTATGAAGCACTGCAAACTCTGTACAGCAGGCTATCGTGTTACATGAAATTAAACCTGTCAATTCGGTGAACAATTACAGAGAAAAAATACAGCACTTACTAGAAAAAATGACATTAATTAATTGCAGAAGGAATTTAAGTTAGGCTCAGATGGGCTTTCTGAAGGAAATTAATGCAACAAATTCATTAGGGAACCATTCAGTTGCTCCCTCAAGTAGTCCATATTTTAATTAAAAGTTAATAAAGCTATGGTAAATGCTCTTTAAGTCTAATAAGGCCTCCCAGTAATGTTCCTGCAAGAACTCAGTAAAACTCCAGGTTTTACTAAATGATATAGAGCTTTACAAACATGACACCCAAGGATCTGTACGATCAGACCTTCTCAGCCGTTTTCAAGTTATCCTCAGCTACCCTCCTTTTGTCTTCAAACTGGTGGCTGCACTTTGGCAAGGACAGATTTTTGCTCCCATCAAGGACTTTCTTGCTATGCATGCATCAGCCAATGCATTTCACTGATGCGATGAACATCTTGGATCTGCTCCCTCTCACCTACTCTGCAAGGTGCTCCAAGAGGTACCATACACGTGAAGGACAAACGATACATGAGGTTCATGTCCAGCCAGCATCAGGTGCAGCAGTACTGCCAGTATGGCAAAGCCTCCTTGGCCAGTCTGCACCTGAACAGAGATGTTGCATGTGTGAAATGGCACAGCGGGACATGTATGGGACCCTGCCACAGGCTTTTCTAACTTACCCACTCAGGACCTAATAGCCCTGCTTCTGCCTTCTCCAAGCACCTGTAAGCTGCTGTCATGTGAGAGACACCTGGAGCCAGCCCAGGCTTCAGTTAGGCTATGGCCTTGCTTATGGTCACAAGGTGCAATTAATGCAGGACTTCACACTGCCTGGGCTGGGGAAAATCATATGTGCTTCTAAGCAACTGCGTTTTAAGCCCTTCCTAAAGAAACACCCCAAAGGCCTGTTTTGTCTCGGCACTATGAAGCAGCAGAGCAGGGAGGAAGCCCATGTAGAAGTCTAGAGTCTAGATGTTCTACCTATAGGAGATGTTGTACCCTCTTGGTCTCAGAGCCTAACCTCAGGAAATATGGAAAGATCTGTAAGTGTCCTTATTTTTAGAAAACATTTCTTCTTTAAGTTAATGACAAAGAATCATACATTTAAAACGATTATGAAGTGATGTCTCTTACTATTCTTGTTTTATTTTTCCATCTATTTTTTTTTTTTTTTTTTTTT
>NW_009954107.1:5942587-5950363 GCF_000747805.2 Chaetura pelagica | reverse complement strand
TTTTTTTTTTTTTTTTTTTAGCTTGGAAAAAGGAAATGAACACGATCAATGTTTTTGCATTCATAGTCCAATTTGATTTTATGTTGCTTATACTGCCAAGTCAGTCTGGCAGATACAACTGAAAAGCTTGCTTCTAAAAACAAATGTTCTACCTAGAATTTTTAAAAATGCACCAAAACATTTCAGCTCATGGATCTAAGAATGACGGTAATAGAGAAATGTCCAAGAGACCTTTCCCACCCCTCAAACAATTTAAGTTCTGAGCCAAACCAGAACTCGTGGTATCCCTGAACTAGTGAACATAGCTTTATATAATAACGTAAATGTGTTGAAACATTAGATCATGATTAAAACTAACAGCTGTAATCTATTTATCAGGTACTGAAGCAAAACCGTATTTTTAACAGGAAGACAAAAACCACATTTGAATTCTATGTATATAATTATCCAGTCAAAAAGGCCTTTTCACCCAGTATGCTATACAACAGGTGTAAAGCGATCTGAAAACTGACAAGGATAATAGGCATTTAGGCTACATTCAATGGGTTCTACTTAATGATAAATAATAATGACAGATTATAATAATTGCAATCTTATTTCCCCCTCTTATTCAATTTAACAGAGTTATGGTACATCCCTTAAGTACCTTTTGCTTTAAATCCACAACTATGCTCACAGTAGTTTCCCCTAAAAAAATTGCATAGCTTACCTTCTAAAATTAAAATTAAAATATAAAAGGATTAAGTGTTAGCCAAAACACTAGAAGGTTGTTTTTCAGGAGAAACTGGATGATAAATCTAAAAGCTAAATGTTAATTGTTTATTAATCTACACTGTTATTACTATTTTGATACTAACAGTAGATAAAAATACACTGTAACAAGTTTACAAGGTACTTGGAAGGAGAAATGTAGCTGTCAGATAAACACATGTAACAGATTTCTAGTTCTTGTAATTTTTTAAATTCAAGAATGAAAATCTGACAAATGGCACACATAATCTTGATGAACTTTATGTACTATTCGGTTATGTCACACTACCCAACTGGAAGAGAAATTAAAGGAAGACTAAATGCCACGCTCAGTGTAGTTACATTAGAACACAAAATGTATAACAATAAACTATCTTAAATTAATCTGTTACATTACAGTTTGTAACTTAACTGCAACTTTAGAAGCAAAATGTATTTATTGTTCAAGCTGTACCATGGTCACTTCTGAAATTCTGATTACAGCAAGCATTCAGGTGTGAAGTCCCACTGAACAGCCGGAATACCCTCAACTTTATTTTAGCATCCCAACTCCCCAGGAATGGCAAGTCCTCCTCTACTGTCACTACAAGCAAATAGTTAATTTTAAAATAAAATATGCAAAGCAATTGTAACCAAAGTAACATCCGCATAAACAAACACTTCACAGTAATTCCTCTGGGGATTTTTAATTCCAATTTCAGTTTAGTATCTTACAGACTCCCTTTTGCCAAACATATTTTGCTGACACTGTCAATATGTACATCCACAGTTAACGACACCAAAGGTGAACATTCCTATTTTGTGGCTCAATTTCAAATTATATTTGGAATGTTCATGGCCTTGAACTGGCAGATGGATAATCTTATAAATCACCATCCAGCAGCTCAGGCAGAAGCTCAGCCCTAAATTTTGGAAGCTGGGTCCTTCACGTTGGCCCCTTTGCATGGGGCCCTGCTTAGCTCAGCGCAGCCTCTCAGCAGCAGCACTCCCCTGCACACCTAGAATTGCTGACTGGCTGTAACACTTAAGCTTGTGTTTACACTGGGAATAGTAATACATGCTGCCAACTACTTGGTCATCTCTTCCAAGTCTTAGTCCCTTTGGACAGGTGCTGCCTGGTACTCTGTGTCCATGGAACTCTAAATTGGCTGTCTCCTTCAGATGCTGCTACTGCCTAAATAAAAGCCTAATTCCAGGCTCAGTTTTGAGCAGGTTTGCTAAGGGAATTACAAGGATGACTTACTCTGGCCTGCTGGGCACAAGCTGATCAGAAGAGAAATTTAAGCAGCACATCTCCCATGTGCTAGAAGTATTAGGAGGGGGAAGGAAGTGTCCTCCTTTTTTTACATTATAAAGTCAGAGCATTAGAAAGAACAATTTCCTACCTGGCAGATCACACGAGAGTTTCTCTTCTTTCCATTAGTAGTGCAAGAATTGCAACGTGTTTTCCCTCCCCAAAGGCAGCACAAAGCTGCCTACTCTGTGTGAAACGCTATTGATGCTGAGAAGCAGAGATGTGGCTTGTGATACTCTGCAGGAGAACAGGGGCTGTAGTGCTCAAGGACCATATTATACTTTTGTGCAGGGGCTGATGAGGGGCAAGTTGAAAGTCTGTGGGTAAGAATTAAGGGGCAGGCTGGCGTGGGTGATACAGTTGTGGAGGTCTACTACAGGCCTCCTGATCAAGGCAAGGAAGTTGATGAGGCTTTCTACAGGCAGCTGAAAGCTGCTCTCATGGGAAATTTTAACTACCCCGATATCTGCTGGAAGACTCACACAGCCAGCCTTTCACAGTTTAGGAGGTTCCTCCAGTGCATTGATGATAACTTCTAAATGCAAATGGTGGACAAGCCGACTAGAAGAGGAGCACTGCTGGATCTTGTACTAACCAACAAGGAGGGCCTTGTTGAAGCAGTGGTGGTCAATGGCAGCCTTGGCTGCAGTGATCACAAGATGGTGGAGTTCAGGATCCTGTGTGGAAGGAACAGAATACCCAGTAGGACTAGAACCCTGGACTTCCACAGGGCAAACTTTGGTCTCCTCAATCAACTGTTAAGAGCCCTGGAACAGGCTGCCCAGAGAGGTTGTGGAGTCTCCTTCACTGGAGACATTCGAAACCCACCTGGATGCGTTCCTGTGTGATGTACTCTAGGTGACCCTGCTCTGGCAGGGGGGGTTGGACTAGATGATCTTTCGAGGTCCCTTCCAACTCCTATGATTCTATGATTCTATGATACTTTTTTTTGTTCCTGATGCTCCTTCTCCCAAAAACAGACATTGACACTGGATGATGAGTAGGAATCATAGAATGGTTCGGCTTGGAAGGAACCTTAAAGTTCATCTAGTTCCAAAATCCCTGCCAAAGGCAGGGACACCTCCCGCTAAACCAGGCTAATCAAAGCCCTATCCAACCTGGCCTTAAACACTTTCAGGGAGAGGGCTTCTACATATATAATATGGGGATAAAACAGGGTAAGGGCAGAATGGCTTTCTTGTATCCTGCAAGTAAGGATAAATGAAGTGTAACAATTTCCAGAGAAAAAGAACATGAATATTTATGGTAAAGGGCTTCACTGCATAACAGAAAGAAAAACTTCTAAACACATAATATTGAAAGCAAAAGTCACAGTTCTCCACACTGAAATCAGGAATTCTACTTAATGGCAACCTACCACACTGCAAGTCATTCATGACCAAGGGCAAAAGGGCTAGAAATTGGAATGTTGAAAATTTCTGCATTTACACCATAACAACCCTTGGCCCTCAACGGAACCATTTTGCCCTGCTACAGTCAGTGGTACCACACATGTAAATGCACATAAATGTAGTAAATGAAGTATTTAATCTCTCTGGGATCCTGGTCTTGCCAAGGGACTCTCCAACAAGGGGCTGGTTGGTGCTGCTGGAAAGCTGCCACAGACTTTCAATCTCCCAGTGTAAGAGGTTTAACATCCCACTGCACACTAGGGAGGGAAATAGGAAACAGGCAGTGAGTGGGCAGTAAAGAAGCTGTGCCTGCATCACTCAGCTGGTCACATGTGTGCTACCTGGGAAGGGGTGTACATAGAGCAGAGATGTACATATTCTGCAGGCAGACAAGAAATTACTCTGAAGTAATTAGAGCCCTCTCAAGCCCCTCCAATCCAACCCACACTGATCATGGCATAGAGCATGTGTGGTATAATCCATGCGCAGCCTCCACTTTTGTTGTACCAGCTCAATCGTATTGCATGCTGTGCATGTAAGAGAAAAAACTGTCTCTGGTGAGTCATTGTATTGATCCACTGAACTAGTGACCTGATGCCATATTATTGTGCTTCAGATCTTTCTCTGCAGAACACACAAACAAAAATTGCTGCCATTCGTGTAACTAATTGCCTGTAAAGCACAATGTCCTACCCATGGGCTTGGGATGTCTGACTCAATTTTTGAAACTATGAATTGTGAATCATTTAATTCTGGTAAAAAAACAAGCTGTAAATTGACTGTCACCTTACTAGAATTTAATATTAGAAAGCTTTGCTTCTAGATGAAAAGGTAGATGATAGTTTAGCCTACAGCATGGGTGATTATGTTATTTGGAATAAGCATTATGTCTCTGATAAAACATATTTTTTCAGAGGAGCTTGCTCTTCATTAATCTCATGGAAATATCTATGCAAAACTAGTGTTACATCTGGAGTCAGAAATAAAGCAGGAAAGGTCTTGGCAAATTCATCTCTGCAGCTTTGGTTTAAGAGGTTAGTTACACTTTGCATCACCTGTAAAACTATTTCATTTGAAATCAGTGCTGGAGTACTGTCTCAAAAGATAACTCTTCTTGTTTGGGGAATATTTCATATCTCAGTGGGAATAAAATCCTATAAAAATATCTTCACAGAAGATTTTTTTTCTTTATGAAAGCATGTAACACTGACTCATCTAAATGATTTAGAAGTCTTCCTACGTTCACCTCCTTTTACTGTACATTGAAAGTGTGCATTGCACTTTGGAGATCAAAAGAATACAGTCTAGTTCAAACAGCCACTAATCTGCAGATAAACAAAAAAGGGCAACCAAGCAGAAAACATGGGCAGAAAGAATAACAATAAAGCAATAAAAATGCAGGTTAGAAACAAAGCAGTGCGTGTGTTATCCCACTTTCTGTTAATTTAAAACTGAAATTATTGTTATACAAGAGATAAGACAGAGACTGCATAAAGCACACTTAGAGTGAAACGCAAAATAAAAGAAGTGAGACTGCAGAAAAAATCTGAAAGAGGACAGAAGAAACCCTACTGTGGGAAGAGGGATCAAGGTGGCACCATTTGTTTCCAAAGGCTGAATTAGTACACCATGCGCCAAGGCACCCTTCCTCCACATACATGGGTGTTATAGCTGGCCCCTACCAAGGCACAGATCCCTAACCATGTCTAACAGAAAGTTAAAATACCCATATTTATGTTTGTTGCTTGATTTTTTTTCTTGCCTGTTAACTAGAAAGCACACTGTAGTGCAGATGGCAAGTATCAGTTAATGAAGAAAACAATCAGCAGTGCAAACTGCAAGCGCATGTGTAGAGGGTGGAAATAGCCTAGAGTGTTAAGCTGAATAAACTTTTAGTCATAAAACAGATAATAATTCATAATATGTGCAATAGATAAAAAAATGCTGACAGAGGCCTCAGTGTAGCAAAAAACATAAACACACAATCAACTTAAAACGTGTGATGGGATGAAGTTAGGCCAGTGTTTAAGTGTCTTGCTAAATAAGAGTTAAATTCACTGGTTTAAATTCAGAAATAATTGTGCTATTTTAATTAACAAAAATTGAATGGCTTGTGGAGTTGATCTAGAATGTTTCTTGAGAACTGAAGATTAACATTTTTGTCTTTAAAACAAATTAAAAATGTTGTATGCATTGGTGAAAACACAGCTTTTAACACAGGCTTGAAGAAACAATAGACAGAAAATGCCTGGGATCTGTAGTCATTTCAATTTTGTACTAATTATTAATGTTTCCAGGATAAAGAAATAATTAAAACCACTCATAATCTTGTAGCCAAATTTCAACACCTGCTTATTTATTGTGGCCAAAAGAATAACAATAACATGATTTATGCTTCAAGCATATAGCAGAAGCACAGAGACTTTTTTCATTAAATTGTGCCTGCCTAAGAATGAAACATGACACGCAGTTTCAAAATTAACTAGATTGTTTCCTTTTGCTTTGTTTAGGAAACACAGAGATTAGCAGATGTAAGCAACCAGTCAAGTCCAAAGGACTGATAGCAGCAGTTTTGCTGTGATGCTGATCTGTGGCAGCTTGATGCTTTTGGCTACCACAGGACTGGGCAAATACAGCTCAGAGAATGGCTCCAGACCACCAAAGACTGTCCTTTGCAGGGTGCTCACACAGTGGCAACTGTATAACTGCAAGAGGAATATTTATAATAATATAGCTAAGCTAATAGGTTCTCAAATGATCAGTAGACTGAGACACACTTCCATAAATATGTGCCACACATAATGAAGCCTGTGAAGGAGAGGAGACTCTTCAGACTCCTACGATAACCACATTTCCTTTCAGAAGGGGAAAATACTAATTTTGGTACTTAAGTCCTTACCAGCATATGTCTCCTGGTCTCAATGGATAATTCCCCCACATGGAAGAATTATACAAGCATGTAGTTGTGAATGTAAACACTGTGAAAATTCACACCTAAAGCTTTTTCTCCCACATTCCAATTCAACACTGAGCTTGACCGAACCTTTCACAGTGTTACACTCCCTCATTCTCTACTAATTATGATTAGTAATGACTGCATTCATAATGGTTACTTA
Source organism: Chaetura pelagica (assembly GCF_000747805.2). NCBI lineage: Eukaryota > Metazoa > Chordata > Aves > Apodiformes > Apodidae > Chaetura > Chaetura pelagica. The sequence goes on along the minus strand of NW_009954107.1, from coordinate 5,943,791 downwards.
ATTTTCCCTGTATGATTTTTGTACAAAGCACTCAGAAGGAAAGACACCTCACACTTCAATGAAGATCTTGAAACCAGAACAATGGCCTAATTTTCTCCACTTTTAATTTTTTAGCCAAAGGACTGGTGAAACTGGTTAAAGAAAAGTTTAGGAATAAAACAATATTGTAAATAATGTAAACCAATATTTTTTTTTTAAAAAAAAAAAAGGTCAGAGAAACTGTGAGTTACCTGCTTCTTTGATGCATTTGCTACTAACCAACTTAGAATCACATAATCATAGAATGCCAGGTTGGAAGGGACCTCAAGGATCATCTGGTCCAACCTTTCTAGATAATACTATAGTTTATATGAGATGGCTCAGCATCCTGTCAAGATGACACTTCAAACTGTCCGATGTGGAGGAATCTACCACTTCCCTTGGGAGACTATTCCAATGTTTAACTGTCTTCATGGTGAAAAATATACCTGTTGTGCCCCACTGGAATCTGCCCAGGATCAATTTGTGCCCATTAATGTCCAGCGCTTGCCCTGCATCAACTGAGCAGGTCACTTTGTCGTAGAAGCTGCTCAGATTTGTCAAGCATGATTTGCCCCTGGTAAGTCCATGTTGGCTTTTCCCAATCATGTGCTTCAATTGACTTGTGATAGACCCCAAGAAGATTTGCTCCATGACCTTTCTTGGTCCTCATCTTTCTCTGATCAGCTGGTAGCACATTTGGACACATAAATGGAGCTCTGTGTAGCTAATTTCTGATTTCTATGTCACCTCCACTTGGGTTCACCTAATGTTTAAGCTGCAGGAATGGAGAATTTTGAAAACAAACCAGCACTACCAACACCACTTCCAGTCATGCTCCTCTTCTCCCTTTGCATATGTATCTATTTTCTTCAAAGATTTGTCTCTGTGCTACAAGGATGTGTAAAAAACAACCTCTGCCATCTTGCCTGCCTTCTCTTTGTTCACTACTTGGAGCCTTTGGCGCAAAGGGGTTTTTCATCAATTGTCTCCCGCTGGTTGCCATTGAAAAACTGTGCCATGTATCCACAAGAGAAATGGAAACAAGGTGAACACCTTGCCTGACATTATTTTATACTGCTGTCTCAGCTGAAAATGTGGGTCTGCACATTGGTGACTGACCTTCAGGCAGACACTGTTTTATGCTCTGAGAGAGGCACCTGGGGCACTGAAATGACTCAGCAGG
>NW_009954107.1:5936401-5942570 GCF_000747805.2 Chaetura pelagica | reverse complement strand
CCTGCTCATGTGTTTCTGTTGCATAATCACAGTGTCCAGTGTCTGACATGCTGAATGTGAACAAGCTTCCCTTTCCACTGCAGAAGGATGGTGGTGGTGGTGAGTTGTTCTCCAGGCAGGTAGCCTGACTTTTCATGTCAGCTCCCACAGTGAGGCAACACCAAATTCAAAATGCAGAATACAGTTGTACACTGAGGTATAGATGTGACACTAACAACCATCTAAAGTGCAGGTGCAGGGCTCCTGCGAGTTGGCTGGCCATAAAAGCACACAACATCTTAGCCTCAGACCATGGCTACTTCCCCTGCCCCTGAGCAGGCCAGTCAATAAACTGTGGGTACAAACAAAATTCCCACAGGAAATACACCCATGACCATGTATTGCCTGCAGTCTCTGTTGGCTCCTTGGTGGGTATGGGGGCATCTCTGTGCTGGAAGCACTGGGTGCTCCTTTGCCAAAATACATCTCTAAACAACTGACCCTTCTTCTGAAATTATGAATTTCAGCACTTTCAGGCTGTGAAACAAAATACATGACAACACATATAGAGATAATTAATAGGCCAAGGACTGATTCTTCAGTAGTCTTGTAATTGCTACGTATCTCCCTCCCTGAATTCCAAGCATCATTAGTCCTAATGTGAACAAAATTACTAATGACCAGGTAGACTGCTAGTTTTAAGCCTTACTTTCCCATAGAGTTTGCACAGAAGCATGCTACTGGATAACAGATGGCCATGCTCAAAACCTTTCACAGAATCACAGAATGTTAGGGGTTGGAAGGGACCTCGAAAGTTCATCTAGTCCCTGCACTGTGGCTGCCTGGTAGACACCTGTAACTCATTCCTTTTCCTTCCTGCTGCCATGAGAAGACACTCTTCACACAGAAGGGGTTACAGAGAGTGTGCACTCCAGGGCATTTTGTTCATATTCAGTGTTCCCACAAGTGCAATGTGCATCACTCCCACCTCCCAACAGCAACCTGTGGTGGTAACAGCCATCCTGTTGCATGATAGTAGCAGAGCATATGGAGGCACATAGTGGTGCTCGGCAGCAGAACATGTCACCTCAGAAGTGAGGCATCATGGAGTAAGAAAACGTTTATGATTCCAAGCAATGAAAAAGATCAAGGGAAAAAGCTTCCCCATATACTTTATTACTTTCTTCTCTCTGGCAAGTAAAATGTCATTTACCGTAGATTCTGTCCAGCATCATCATTACAGTCTCAGCCAACTTCATGGTGACTTTCTTCACTGTTTTATTCAACAAGGTTTTGCCATCCTTAGCTGTAAAATTATGACTGCTTCCATTATCTGGGATGTAATGAAGTCTTTTTTCCCCTCATACGTGGGACCTTCTTTTTATTTAAAAATTTATGTTTACTTTTGTACCAAATAATTATAAATGTTTTATTAAGTTATTCTATACAGCATCTGGAAAATACACTGTTTCCTTGCACAGGTATTTACTCTCTTCGTTGGGGAGGAACAGATGGGGTTAACCTCTAGTCGTGTTAGCCATCGAAAAAACAGGAATCTAGTCCACACTCTTTATCTCATCCCAGGGAATCTCCTGGAAAGGCCAGTTTGTCTGGACCACTATAGGTAGACTCTAGCAAACTTCTGCCAACATAAAATTCTGTGAAATAACTCCCACTTCCAAATGAAGGCCCAAGTCATTAACATGAAATAAACTAAAATAATATGAATCTGAGATAAGAAAAAGGATTAACCTGTAGACCAGAAGAGGTATGACAAGCATAATAAGGCATGTGTTGTTCTTCTAAAAAACAGCTATGAATAGATGCTACCGTCAGCCCCCACAACATTCAAAGTCAGAAAAGCTCTCTCTGCAGATATAAATAAACTGTCCTACTTTCTGCTTATGCCAACACTACAGAAGGGAAAAAGTACAGAACTATCAGCTAGATTATGCTTCATCCTGGGAATGATACACAGAACATGATCCATTTGTGAGGAGTCTTCAAAGTGTATAATAGTGGCTTTATTTATTTGGGCTTTTTTACATAGTCTTTTTCATAGCCACTCCAAGGTGCTGCATCAAAGTCAAAATTCAGGGTCTCGCCTTTGCAAAGATTGCCTTGACCAAGTCCTATAGAAAGAGAGCACCAAATGAAACCAAATAAAGCCATCTCTACCAAAAATCCTGACTGAGCAGAAAAGCTACAGAATCCAAAGCTCCCATGTGTAAGACAAAATGGATCCAGATTGGCTTTCAAATCTGAGAGTGTTTTTGCAGGGCTAGCAGCTTAAAACACATATTGGCAGTCGTAAGTTGAGCAAATTTGGTATGAATCACAGTGGCTGTAAACACGCAACCCCCACAGAGTACTTTCTCTGCATATATCCACTTGTGTGCAATTGAAGGCTGAAGGACTGAGTGACTGCAGAATATCAAATGCAGTAAGCAAATGTTAGAGAAGAGGAAAAACTACACAGGCGACTACAGGATAGTGACTCACCTTTCAAACAGGCATAACGTTCAAACAAATTTTGTAAAGGAAAAGCAAGTGTTAAAAATGAAGGACAAAAGCACACAAATGCAGATGGCAACCAGGCTCACCATACATCTTCTGTGTGACATAACTGACTGTTTAGCTAACAGATTGCAGTAACATTCAGATTGAAGTAAAACATTTCATACAGCGCTACCTGGAGAACTAGTTTCGAGTGAAGATATGGGACTTAGTAAAAGAGTTATAAGGAATGGGCTGAAGAAGAGACGACAATGGCCTGGGCTGGATAAAGAGACTTAGTAACACTCCTAGAGAACTGATCTTCCTATTTTTATTAATTACTTTCACACAAAAAGTATGAGTGTGATGTTTAAACTGCCAAAATTCTAAGCTATTGTTGAAGATGGAAAGAATCTAAAATATTACACAAGACTTAAGTTCTGAAACACTAGAGATGAAACAAAGCACACCAGTATGGTAATGCAAAATGAGATAAATCTCACCAAGATCACCAGCTTATTGGGTAATAGTAAGAAATCTCTCAGTCACCTTGGACCCTTTTGACAGAAAACCACAGGAAGAGAAGAATCTGCGTGGTATTAGTTGATCTGGGGATGACCCTGAGCTAACAGCACCACATAAAGTATGCAGAACTCATCAGATAAGATACTTCCTGTAGATATACACACGTTACTTCTGTCCTAAAGATGATAAAACTGCAACAGAAACAATTTGGGTCACTGATGCTTGAGATACTTGAATTCAAACTGGCACAGGCTTAAAGATCTGTGAGCACTAGTACAGAAATAAGAAACCATTTTTACATGAAAAAAAATGGGGCATGTTCAGCTCAGCAAGAGGAAAATTGAAAATATCTACATTGGAAAGTAGAATAAAGTATCCAACCATCAAAGGAACAAGGCCCTGAACGAGTCTGTGTGAGAGTAGTTGGATGTGGCTGGAAATAAGAGCAGTTTCAAGACGGATTTTGATAAGTTTATAAACAAGATTATATGATACGTTTGCCTTGAAAGGAGCAGGGAGGCTTGTTTGGTGGTGAGGGAACACCTCCCTGCTTCTGTCTTTCCACATACACTCTTGATAATTTCAAACAATTTTTATATTTCAGAGATTTAATATTAGATCTAGGAGAAAAACCATGCAATTGCTCAGACTCTCTGTAAATGTTCTCATAAACACTAAGGTAGGATTTTGACTATTAAAATAATAAAAATGTCTGGCAGCCTTTTTAAAAGCTTGGTGCAGTCTAGATGCAAGCTGTCAGTGACCAATTTCATCATGTATATTTTTCTGCCCTGACAAATGGCTCAGTGGATAGCTATGGGACAGCCTGTCTGAGAGGTTTACAACCTGCTAATGACAAAGTGCTCAAAGCTGGGAATCAGTCTCTAGTAGAAATGAAAATATTTCCCGTCCACCCTCCAAATTATTAAAAATCTCCTTCCTTCTCTCAAAGCATAAATGTTGACTAAGTTTCCTAGCTGTCGGAAAAGACCGGTAGGTAAAGCCACCAGAGAACACAGTTGTGTAGCTCTTTTACTTCCCTAATAAGCCAAACTGCTTCGGCATTGAAGTGTGGAAAGGCCATCAGAGAGGCAAAGTCATGTAAGAGTCAAGGCTGACGGGAAAGTAGAAGGTTTGAAACTAGCTGTATGTGTTATGCTTCTAAAAGACAGGAGGAGCAAGAAGTTCCCTGGTGTCTATAGGCTAGCAAATGGGATTCTGTAGGATTTGAAATTTGCTCTCACAGGGGAGGCCTTACACCATGTACTTCTCGGTGGTGTGGAAAAGAAAATGCACTGCCTCACTGTTTAGAAAGCTTACGTGACTGAAGAGAAGGAAGAGGAAGAGTACATATTTGCTAAAAAGCATACTCCAAACACCGCCTGCTGCCTGTACTGCAGAGAACAGGGAGGTGACATGTAGCAGCTGCCTGGCCCTACAGACATGGACAAGCATTTCCTTGCTCCTCTCAAAGTCTGTTCCAGTCTGGGTGAGCTGTAAACCTCTGAAAGATCATTGCTCACACATGCTCAAGTTAAGCCTTGCTGGCTTTTCACCATTAAGACATCTAAGGATGCTCTTGCCAAACACACTTCAGTCTTTCACAGGACATAGTGCTAACAGAAGCAATCCATCCATCATTTCTAAAGAGTGGCGAGCTGTGATCTGCAACTTCCCAGCTTCAAACTGTGATCAGACAGCAAAAAATGTGCCATTTTTACAAAACACTGTGAGCTTGTCCCATTTCCTAGGCTCTACCAAGGCCAGGGCTCCTCATCTGAGGCAAGGAGTGAGCTACTAATGGCACTCAGACAATGATGGGGAGGCTCTGTCAAAATATTAAAACCCATATTGAAATTGAGTAGTAGAAAGCTCATTTCTACTGCAGCTTTCTTTCTTTCTTTCTTTCTTTCTTTCTTTCTTTCTTTCTTTCTTTCTTTCTTTCTTTCTTTCTTTCTTTCTTTCTTTCTTTCTTTCTTTCTTTCTTTCTCCCTTTCTTTCTTTCTTTCTTTCTTTCTTTCTTTCTTTCTTTCTTTCTTTCTTTCTTTCTTTCTTTCTTTCTTTCTTTCTTTCTTTCTTTCTTTCTTTCTTTCTTTCTTTCTTTCTTTCTTTCTTTCTTTCTTTCTTTCTTTCTTTCTTTCTTTCTTTCTTTCTTTCTTTCTTTCTTTCTTTCTTTCTTTCTTCCTTCCTTCCTTCCTTCCTTCCTTCCTTCCTTCCTTCCTTCCTTCCTTCCTTCCTTCCTTCCTTCCTTCCTTCCTTCCTTCCTTCCTTCCTTCCTTCCTTCCTTCCTTCCTTCCTTCCTTCCTTCCTTCCTTCCTTCCTTCCTTCCTTCCTTCCTTCCTTCCTTCCTTCCTTCCTTCCTTCCTTCCTTCCTTCCTTCCTTCCTTCCTTCCTTCCTTCCTTCCTTCCTTCCTTCCTTCCTTCCTTCCTTCCTTCCTTCCTTCCTTCCTTCCTTCCTTCCTTCCTTCCTTCCTTCCTTCCTTCCTTCCTTCCTTCCTTCCTTCCTTCCTTCCTTCCTTCCTTCCTTCCTTCCTTCCTTCCTTCCTTCCTTCCTTCCTTCCTTCCTTCCTTCCTTCCTTCCTTCCTTCCTTCCTTCCTTCCTTCCTTCCTTCCTTCCTTCCTTCCTTCCTTCCTTCCTTCCTTCCTTCCTTCCTTCCTTCCCTCCTTCCTTCCCTCCTTCCTTCCCTCCTTCCTTCCCTCCTTCCTTCCCTCCTTCCTTCCCTCCTTCCTTCCCTCCTTCCTTCCCTCCTTCCTTCCCTCCTTCCTTCCCTCCTTCCTTCCCTCCTTCCTTCCCTCCTTCCTTCCCTCCTTCCTTCCCTCCTTCCTTCCCTCCTTCCTTCCCTCCTTCCTTCCCTCCTTCCTTCCCTCCTTCCTTCCCTCCTTCCTTCCCTCCTTCCTTCCCTCCTTCCTTCCCTCCTTCCTTCCCTCCTTCCTTCCCTCCTTCCTTCCCTCCTTCCTTCCCTCCTTCCTTCCCTCCTTCCTTCCCTCCTTCCTTCCCTCCTTCCTTCCCTCCTTCCTTCCCTCCTTCCTTCCCTCCTTCCTTCCCTCCTTCCTTCCCTCCTTCCTTCCCTCCTTCCTTCCCTCCTTCCTTCCCTCCTTCCTTCCCTCCTTCCTTCCCTCCTTCCTTCCCTCCTTCCTTCCCTCCTTCCTTCCCTCCTTCCTTCCCTCC
>NW_009954107.1:5930732-5936266 GCF_000747805.2 Chaetura pelagica | reverse complement strand
TTCCCTTCCCTTCCCTTCCCTTCCCTTCCCTTCCCTTCCCTTCAATTACAGAGGAATTGAAGAAAAAACCCAACTTTACTTATGACACTGATACCTATTTATTTTATTAAACCTATAGTTTGTCTGGTTAACCCCACAAAATTCAGCTTCCTGTTTTTATAGGAGACTCAGGAAGGAGACATTCATACTTGAGATGCCTAAAGGGCTCCAATCAAGCTCTTCATATTTATGAAGAATGTAAACAAAATGACACGACCTCAGCAGAAATCATTTACTCCATACTTTTTACAAAGGACAATAAACATATGGAAGGAATTACAGAAGGGGAGTCATTAAATAAATCTAGTTCATCAGAGAAATGGTTTGTATAAAAATAAAACTACATATGAAAGGCAGAAAAAATAGGTAAGCATAGAAAATGGTTCAAGTGTGAGGAACAGTACTCTTTCTTTGGGCAAATGTTTCTTAAGTTCTAAGCTTTAAAAGGAGCTGCTGCAAGAATGTATAATCAGATGTCAGGAAGCAACAGACTGTGTGTCATATGCAAGGAGAGGAATTCTATCAGATATCATTTTTAGGGAGCCCTAAGATACTGTAAGAGGCAAAACAAAAAACCCACAAAAAGCATTAAAAAAAATTAGATAACATAACAGACCCATAAAACACAGGAATTATATAAATATGGGATGTAATATGGCTGAGGTTTTTTATGAGGCATAGCAGAAGAATCAAATACACTGTATAAGCCTCAAACAATACAAAGGGGCTGAAAGGCCCAAATCTGCATGGCTTCAGGTGCCTTTCAGCTCCTCGGACTTTAGAGAAGGCTCAGTGACTTTAGAGGAGGCTCAGTGACCTCTAGGTAGGCTTCCAGCTCAATGGGAACACACTTAGGAAGGACAGATTGATTGCTATAAATTGAAACCTTGGAAGAGTGAGCAGTTGTAGGACATCACAAACTTAGTTTCTTGTTGGAAGACATTCATTTGGCTTAGCTGATTTTTTACTTCTTTTTTTAACTAGCTTGTAAGTTAAAGTGAGGGTTATTTTTACGTCTTAATGAGAAAAAAAACAACCAAGAGAAGTTACTGAAAAAGCAGTATTGGAAAGTGACATCATTGGATCTATGTTACAAGGAGATTAGCAGCAAACTTGGGCAAAGGTTTTAAGCACCAGAGGCTCCAGGAGTATTAGAGTCAAAGTCTAAAAGCAAATTAATTAGGCTCAAAATATTGCACTAATCTGCTCTGCAAATATGGTCTTAAAGAACTGTTTCAGAAAGGCCCCTTTGGCTGGTGGAGAGGAAGGAGACATGGGACTTGACTTCTAGAGAAGAGGTATTTCTGGAGAGCTAATGCGTGCCACAGTTGCCTTTCTTCAGGCAATCACTGGCCTTAACACATGCGTGTTCACAGAAGAGCCACCATTCAAGTGCCCTGAGTTGACAGACCCTTTTTTGCTTTTATGGATACCTCCAAAATAGACCACCAAAGCCAGCTTGATCAGAATATAAGCCAAAGACTGAACTGACACACAGAACAGCCTGGGTCTTTCAGGGATGCTGAGGAGCATAACCAAGCTTGTTCTGCTGCTCCTTTAGGTTCTTCTGCTTCATGTTAAGAACAGCATTCACCACATTTACTTTACAAATTAGGAAGACTATCTTGCAAACACAACATACTTATTACAATAGGATTTTCACCACTGAAATCTTTAGGAATTACTGAAAAATATTTTAAGAGGTGAAATGGATGGACTGCACTCTACTTTCAGTGAAAATGCATTTTGTTCCTTGCTCAACAAGGGGCAACACTGAAGCAATGCTGAGCAACCCCGGAAATCCCATTGCAGCTGTTTTCATTCTAATCAGAGTTGTTGGAAATGCATTTTACACCTAGCATATTCACAACTAGCAATCAAAATGTTATGTTGGATGTAAGCAAGATAGGTGTCTAGATTAATTGATCCTTTCCATCCCTAACTACTAAATGTAGCTTACTTTTCTTATGAGAATGACCAGCATGCCAACCTGCTGAATGGGTGGAGAACCTAAATGCACAGAGCATGCCAGACCTGATTACTTGGCACTGCACTGTGAATAGCTCATTAAGTCTCTTTGTAGCAATGGCTACAGCTCGGCCTATTTATACAGATAGACGGACTTAGTTAACAAATGAACCATATACTGTATTAGATGAGAATGACAGATATGCACTAAAATAGGCAGTGAGTCGCATTCTTCTAAAGAGTACACCAGCAACCCTCTGGATTGTTCAGGAGTGATAATGCAAGGGGCAACACAGAGGAGCCATGGTTATAATAAACTTTGGGGGAGGGGTTTTTTGTTTTAAAAGCAAGATTTCTTCCTTTCAGTTTAAAACCCCTCTGTTAAAAAATGTTGGGGAATTATTTCTGCTTTGGTTAGTCTATTATAATATAACTAAGACAGAGGAGAGATACACCAATGAATTGCAGTGGTACTATTACTATTATCACTGTTTTAAGGCATGATTTGAGTTCTAAATTACACACATAAGATATGTGGTGAAACAGAGCCTGAAGGCTAATTTGCCACCAAAATCCCAAGCTCAACAGAGAGGCTCAAACCTTCACTGCTGGAATCACTTCTCAAAAGTGATGGCTGTTGTATCCCCACCTCCAGACTGCATCTTGACCCTCCAGTAACTGCACCAACTGCTCGGCTATTAAATGACTTAAGAAAACAGTAACAACATTTTCATCATCTTTTCAGGAAAGTTAACAGCTACAAGTAAGAAAGGGTTACTTGTGCAGTGTGATGAGACAGCTCTTGGCACAGTACAAGCAAAGGCTGTTTGGTCATTGTTTCAGCACAAGCAGCCCATGTCACCCCCGAGTCCCCTTCTCTCCTTTCTTCAGAGAAATCCCTTTGGTAATTCAATACTGCAATATCTTTCAAGTCAAAGGATTTAAGCCAATTGCTCTGACAGACATCTAGGAGATTCCCCACCCCAAGCACTAAAGCATTAATTTTAGCACAAGTCAGTGTGGAAAAGCTACTTCAAAGAAACAGCAATACAACCCACAATTCTACAAAGTACTTGAAATGATCCCTCTACGCATTCATTAGACTGAAAAGGGGAATGCCATTGTATACAGCCACTCCTGGCCTTAACGCTTCTTTCTGGCCTCTGATGTTCAAGGCACAGCCTTAGGGAAAACCGGAAAACTTGGAAAGGCAGGCTTTTTAAAGGTAGCTCTTCATCCAGTCATCCTCCTCTGGGTAAAAGTCCCATCATCTTCTGTTTGTTACTGATGAAGGAGTTTTGCAACTGGGAGGCTAACTAACTGAAAAAAAGTTATTAAAAAGAGTAAAGAACTGTGTTTAGCAGTGTAGAAAAATCTATGTTAGAAGAGATGCCTTGCAGAAAGCTGGTGAAAACAATGAGTGGAGGCAATTCTCTGCTAGTAGGTAACATTGCTGCATATACTCATTTGTGCTTTTAATAAATTAAAGGGCTTTCTCAAATCAAGAACTTAATCTGGAAAGCTGTGTTGCAAGAAAGCTCCTTTTCTTCTCTCAAGCTCAAGTTCACTGATGCAGTGTATCTAGCAGTAATTCTATGCAGGCTGAAGAGACTCCTGCACTAAGTGAGCAGATTATTTAATCCTTATAAATACATCTGGGAAGAGAATTTGAGATCTGATTGTTGATTCCCAATGTATTAGCCTGAATGTTTTAGAGATCAAATGAAGATATGGCGATTGGCATATTCCTATACACACACACACAAATACACAGAATACGTGTTTCAAATCATCATACGTGCTCTATCATCTTAGAAAGAAAATACGTCATGCAAAGCAAGTTCTGTACCAAAATAAACCTTACCATGCTACTCAAAGTCAAGCCTAAGAACATCTTATAGAGCTAAAGACTGTTTAAAAAAAATCACAAAAAGATATAACAGATGTTTGGTGGTGGCATCAGTCCTGTTACCCATGGACAATCATGCTTAAAGCCAATTATCCTGCGTGTTCTGTCCAAAAATGCCTATAGAGCACCTGTGAAGTAATTCTGACTTGCTTTCAAAAGTACCCTTAGGGTGTAGGCATTTAAGTCCCACTATGTTAGATTTCAGTTTGGATTAGGAGTTTTGATGATCTTCCCCTAGTTCCTGCTTACTGTGCTTTGATTTCCATTACAGAGTAACCTTGGAGTGCACAAACTGAATTCCTTCCCACTTAAACTAAACCAAAAATGCCCTCCAATGACTAATTCTGGCACAGGGCCAGATGAGAATGAGTCTCCAACTCATCAAGCGTGGACCCTGGATCCTCAGCATCAGCTGTGACTGTGTATGGAGAACAAGCAGAAGGGAAACAGAAAGTTACTTCACTCAGAAATTGCTATGATATACACACAGAGCTGAGTGATTTAAAAAAAGTAAAGGAACATTAGTAGGCAGCAAAGACATGCAAAACTGCAATGAGCCTTCTGCTGTTTGAAAAGCTCCAAAAATAACAAATGACAGTGCTGCTAAGTACCATAAAAGATAATGGGGTGGAAGTAAACATTTCAGAATTGTTAGGACAAGGAAGGAGATACTAAGAGGATGGTTCTGAAAAGGAAAAAAAAAAAAGAATGGGAAAAAAAATAAATCTGTGAGTGAGTCTAGGTCACTCTTTTCCCATAAGGATGCACAAAGCAAAGCAGACTTGAGTTCAAGCAATCACTAACATAAAAATCAGCCTATTTTTTTTCTTTTTTCTGCCTTACACCTTCTTATTTTTAAAAACCAACAAAATGACAAATTATTTTGCCTTCTGTTTATTTCCATGTGCAGATTGTAGGTGAGAGTTTAATTTAGCTATGTGAATGCAAAGATCCACATCAGCTTGCCATACCCAAGACTGCAAAACAAAGGCAGCAGCTAATGCATGTTGGTTTGGTACATTCCTTCTCTCTGCTGAATCTGTGGCTTTGGGTGTTCAAAATCTACAGGGTACAACTGGGTTGAGGCATGCAAAGCTAAGATGAACCCTCTAGTTGCCTTCTATAGCACTACTTGTCACATAGATATTAGGAGGGATTTAAGAAGCAGTTTATCTCCTGCTTGTGCTGACAACTGCTTGGACAGCATCAGTTGGTACAGTGGCCCCTAAGAGATCCGTGTTACCATAAATGACAATTAGGTCTTCTCTTTACGGACTCTTCAAGCCAGGTCAGTAAGGAGCTAATTGCATCCTTCTGTGCTGTGTTAATGTAGTGCTTTCACAGTCCAAAAAGTAAAGGGATTTCTAGGAAAACTACATCACCCAAATCAACCTCTAAGACTTGCAAAAGGCCATAAAGTATGGATGCCTTAGCTCAGCTGACAAGTTTGCCTTACTCAGGTCCAGTATGTCTTCTGTGGCAAAAGACCAGACTGCCGAATTCCCACTCCCATTAGTCAACTGGCCTTGTGCTTTTCAAGTTGTGTTTCCATTCCTTTGCAGAGAAGAGGGAACGATTTCCTTTTGTCTGAGGGGTCACCTTTTTCTTCCTTTCCCTA
>NW_009954107.1:5896142-5930378 GCF_000747805.2 Chaetura pelagica | reverse complement strand
AGTCACCCTGTAATAGCCTGTTTTGGTGGGGAGGCAGAGAAAGGCAAAGCTCTGCAGGGAAACCCCCTCCAGGACAGGTGGAGGAATTAGGATGGCAGGATGCACAGAAACACTGGGCACTCCTTCACATGTTCATTGAGCTGTATGTGACCACAGAGCCCTTACAGCACTGCATTCTGTGAGAGAATGGCACTAAAAGGCTCAGTGGCTTCCCCGTGTCAGAGGGCAGTGAGGGGATCCCCTCACATTGTGGTATGTGCTTTGAGTGCCGCTGGACTATGTGGTGCCTTGACACATTCCCCCTGCTCAGTCACGCCACAAATCCCAACACACGCAGCTGGAGGCGAGGACACAATCCCATGAAACTTTGATTGTATTTTAGCCCAGGACAAATATCTGAACACATGTGTCTAATATTCCAGATTATCCTTAGCTGAAGCTTGCCTTGCCTTTTTTCCCTCCTCACAACAAATGGTCCTCTCTTTATCACAATAAATAAAACCAACATGTCAACATAAATAACAGCATTCTCTAGTTTTGGCCACTAAATATTCCTGAATTACATTTACAGAATGTCTATGAAACAAACACATTTATGTGAAGAAAGCAAGCGGACTTTTAAGAGTTCCTGAATCGACGATAGAAACAAAACAGCTTCCTAAGTGCCTGTACCCCGGCTCACCCTATTTTGCTCTGACACTCCTATACTGCCCTCTGCTGTTCCATCCTCAGCCTGGTTTTGGACAGAAAATTAGCAGCCAGACCACCAAGCAGGCCACAGCTATATATTTTTTTCCTATAAAGTAGGAAATAGTTAAACTTCAAAGTCAGTTGTCAGAATTAACCTATATTTGATTTTACAATTAAAAGAAAGGATAGAAAAAAATAGTAGGTGATACAGCACTGACTGTCCCAAAGACTGATCAAAAACTGCTTAACTAGGAAAAAAGCTTACTGCAATTTCTATTTGTTCTCAAATCTTTCCTCTTTGCTGTGCTACACTGTCCTCAACTCTAATCAAGGTCATCTGAAAGATACTGCATGAAGGCTGAACCAGCACTAACACATCTCCCCTGACAGTATCAGGACACGCCATCAAATTTGTCATGCTCAAAACATAGCTCTCTAGTGAGAGACACACACAGTAATAAACCCCTTTGGGCTGTTCTTACAAATGACAATTGTTATTAAAAAGCTTTTTGGTATTCTAGTGAGAAGAGTGAAACCTGCCCAAACAGGTCTGTCGTTGCACACCCTGCTGTCCTCCAAGTCACAGAAATTAACTTGCAGGGTCTCTTGCCCCAAGTCCCTTTTAATAACTTCTTCAGGTCAATGGCAATGGGAACTCAGAGGATCTGTCTTAAATGCAGATTTTGTAGTTATTAATGGCCAAAAGATGCTAGTTTTTTACTACAGAAAAACTAACCTGAATAAGCAATCTCTTTTTGGAGGAAGAAAGGCATGGATTTTGTCACCCAAAGACTGATAAATCCCAAGTGCCACCCTATTTCCCACTACTTTCCCCATGAGCACAGAGACCTCTGCTGTCCTGGGAAACCCAGCACAAAGCATCCCCTGCCCTCTGCTGCTTCAGCCATTCCCCTCCTTACCACGAAATAAAAGCAGTATGCATTTATTTGATTGCTCTTTATGTTAAAAGAAAGAGAAAAAACCTTCCAGATGTGTGTCAGTCTGTCCCAGCTGCAGGAAATCTTAACAGATGCTCTGGTGTGGGTAGGTATCACCAGCATGTCCTGGAGGAGGTTATGTTGTCCTGAATGCTTTCGTTCAAAGAGCAAGGTGTTGATCTGAAGGTTCCCTAAATATAGCAATGATACACTTATTCTCTTACAGTGTGATTTTATTTATTTTTATTTTTTTTTATCAACTGCAACCATGTCAACAGCTTCTCACAGCAGAGGAAGAACTGGTATCCATTTAAATCCATTCTGGGAATCATAAACAGCTTGTTGACAGAGGTCACATCCACAGGGGAGCTAACAGTTGATTAGTTCTCCTTCACAGAGCTTTTGCAGGCAGTATGACTTGTGCTCCAGGAGAGGATTTAAGACAGAGATGTGCTGAACTAACCAGAAACAATTTGAGAAGATTGTGTTGTGTCTGCCAAGATGCTTAAATAAATGGGAAATAAAAATAGCCATGAATTTTGAACTGAGCTTTGCTGCTTTTGCTGTGTGCTGCATGTCTGCAATTTTGATGTATCAGCTATTGTTCCTTATCCTGTGTTATACCAGATTCACAGCTTCTACCTCAATAAAAATACCTCTTAGATAATAATATGAGAATGATTCCCATCACATTACTAGATCAGAACTCCAAAAGTGCAAGGAGTGGGGAAAAGATTCTTAGTACACTTGAGACACAAATCTATAGGAAATACAGAATCAGCAGTTCTGCTGGATATTCCCTTTCCTTGTCCATTTTCTTGCCTAAGTGCCTTCTTAATTTCCTTTACAGTTATATCAGTTGCATAGTATTGCCTAAGTTTCTAGTTATTTCTGTTGTTTTCTTACGGCCATACATTTGCAAAACTCCTGATAAAGAAACAAAATAAATGATAATGTGCAAGATATTCCAAATAAATAAAAAGCCTAATATAATGTATAACATGAATGCTCTATTGCATTAAAAATGATGAGTCAAATACTCTAAATTCACAATTTTCCCAGACTGTTCCTACCAATACTTTATACCTTCACCTATATCATTCTGAATGATTGTTGTTTCTCTGTTAAAGACAAATTCTCTAACGTCCTCTCTTTTGGCTCTGTCCCTGAGATACACTTCAAAGTTTATCCCATTGCTGAACTTTAATTGACATAGTAAGCAACTCTTGCTTGGCGCACACAGAGTATTTAGAGCTTTCCACCTGCTACTCTAAAACACCTCATTAGATGGAAGCAACTATCAGAACACTGAATAAAGGATATTTTCCAACCCTTTGGCCATATCTTTTCAACAGTTGTTAATACTCCCCAAAAATAGTATTTCTGCTTGCTTAGTACTTTTTATATATGTATACACACACACATACCAAACAGGTTCCATATCATAACTTCTGAACTTTTATTTCTTACTATTCTTATGTCTGCAAGTGCATGCCTACAAATAATTAATACTGAAAAACTGAATTATTACAGAGGTTTTACCTAATGTTACAAAAGCTGGTATTTCTTAATATTAGTATATAATATATCAATGGCTTAACATTTTAATTGCTGTGCCATTAATGGCATTTCGTGGACTTTCCTGTTAATCAGAGTAATATCTTGCTTAAACCAGTAAAATATCTTACTTAAAGAGAACTTCCTTTAATGCTTCCACAACTATACACTGTTTACTAAGAAACCCAAGCAGACTAAGACTGTGGCCCACAGTGCAAAAAGGGGTAGGAAAGGCATATGTCAATCCTACAGTAAGATTCTATTTGGATACTTGAACTACCCTGTAACCAGGTTTCCCATATCAGGTCCTAGTGCAAGTCAGCACGTTGTGCCTTCGATGACGTTAAAGAATTTTACCATGTAATGCACCTTTACTTGAATGAAATGCAACATTTCATTATGGCTGGAGCCTCTAGTGACACCTTGAGTGGAAGGCTGATGGTTACAGGCAGAAGTCCTTCGGTTTCTTATAATTCTGTCAAAACAGTATCTTCTTTATGCAATTTCTCCTCAAAAATGTGATTTGCTTAGCAGAAAGGAGTAAAAATAGTTCAGCTACTTCCAGTAACAAATAATAGAGATATTCCTTGCCATTTAAAATATTTTCAGCAGCTCTCTTACTTATCTTTACTCTAACACCTAGAAGTAACTTGGAAGCTTTAAATCTGGGTTTGAGATTAGGTAGGCATATACTTTACTGTGTCTGGTCAACATCCACTTTAAGTGTTTTTAAAACATACTGCTGTAGAATGTGAATAATGGCACCTGAAACATTTAGGAGCAGCTCAGAGATCCCAGAACTCTGTGAGGCCTGAATCACTGCAGTAGAAATAACTGAGGTTATTTCTACTTTTTCGTATAGAGCCCGGGTAAACCAAGGTAGGTAGTAATGAGGTGACTTGCCCCAGACCTTCAAAGAAAATTCACAGCAGCCCCCTGAGAAGCTGCAGCGCTCCTGTCTGTCCCGCAGCCCGGGTGCAGGCTGATGGCTCCTCCACTTCCAGCCCCTGGGGTGCAGCACCATCGCAGAACCTGGCTCATCCTGCTGAGAGCTGGCTATGGATGCGACCTTCCTTGCAGAGCAAGAATTTTAACTCTTTGGCTGCCTTCTACCAGGGTTGGGCAAGGAGGGAGTATAGGCAAAGAAGTGAGCTCTGATAGGTTATGGGGTCACTAAGCCCAAACCACAAATGAGAATGCTTCAATTCCTGCAGATCTTGTAAAGAAGGGGAGAAAGCATCTTAAATGTCACCAAGGGGAGTGCAATTTCTGCCTGAACCAACCAAGGGTCCAGAAGATGAACAAGTTCTCCTGCCAAGCCCCATTTTCATCCCCACAGAAAGCAGAGACAATATTGTGCTGCCTCTGCTCTTCCCAGCAGCATTGCTAGGCATAGGGCCACAACATGCTCCAAACCCCTCTGCTCTGCTCAGGGAAGGCTCTACACTTCCCAGAAGGCAACTGGAAAAGTGGAAAAAAAAGATGGACTAATTGAGCCCAGCTCAGCAGATAGATTTATGAATTATTACATTTCTGACCCCCACAACCATGCAAATCCCAGCACGTGCCAAGAACAAATTAGGCTGTCTGCAGTTGGGTATTCTCCCCAGAAAATAACCTTTTTTCTAGACATAAGAAACAAGTAGCTTTGCCAATGCTGCAGAACACACAGATAAAGATTCCCTCCTGAAAGTCTCATTTGGAAAATTCAGAGCTTTATCAGAATGAAGATAGTACTTCCCCCCCCCCAAGTAAGTACATCACAAAAATAACAAATTGAACTGCCACTGGGTTCATGGCTGTACATTTTCATTGCTGTGTGTTAAACACATGCTCCTGGGGGCTCCATAATGCTTTAAAACAACAGGAGCGCCTACCTCCACTACATCCAGGTACTGGTGGGCTTTGGCTGAAGAAAGCAATTTTAATACCACTCTCAGGTACCCTGCTAATTTTCCAGTATCATTCTGTCTCCCAGATATAGCTTTCCTTTCTTTTTTCCAGGGCAAAATGAGATATATTGAGATATATATAAACAAAGAATGTGGGATGTGAGGTTTTTTTCCAAAAGCGGTTCTTCAGAATGAATGTGAGACAATATATTAAGTCCTAGGAGCCATTTCTCCCACAGGTGCTTGGACATCCTTCAGAAGGGAGATGAAGCAAGGTTTTTAAAAATACACTTTTCTGTAAAGCACTAATCAAGCACCTATTTTTAGCACAGAATTCATGTGAACCAAAACTAAAATTTCAGCTCTAACCAGACTTCTATCTATAAAGAAAACACATCAGCTCACAAGTGATGGTGCTTTTAACTTGTGAGATTTGCCTCAATCTATAATGAAGAGGGAAAGTATTTAGTTTGCCCAACTTAATCTCCCCGTGCTGCTCTACAGGCAGCGTTGATCCCCCAATTTATGTGTGCAGCTCCAGTATAATTCTGCAGGATGGCCATTCTCGAGTAACTGTGTTGTGCTGGGGGAAGTTCACTTGAGCACAGATAACTCAAGTTAATTCAGCTGTCAAAATACAGCCGAAGAAATCTGAGAGCAGTCGTGCAATTTCCTAATATTATCTTCCTCACTCATGTTTCATTCACCCCTGGGACACTAATTGTGTAGCTACTTGGTGCAAACCCTTTGCCCTGCAGTCCAAATGGGAGAGAAGTGGCAAAGGCAATCAGTAGTATCCCACTTCAGTATGTCTGGAGAAATTGAGGCACACTTGAATTCCACGTCTGTGGCTATTTTTGATATCCTGATAATGGCTTTTTTTTTTTTTTTTCCAATTTCTTAATTTGTAATCAGTAATCTACAAGTGAATTTTCCATACTGATCCATGACTGTTTAGTTTATGCAAAAGCCTCGCGTGAGGGATGTTGATGAAATGCAATAATATTATCTGGAGGGTCTCAACCATAGAGTTTATTGCTAGTTCCTTCCTTACTCTAATTGCTGAGCATTTCTGCTTAAGAGTTAACTCTGCAAAGGCTACGCTGCCTCTTCTCTCCAGCATAACCAATGCAGCTACTGATTCATTAGCTCCCTTGTCTGTTACAGAGCATTACACCTCCAAAACACAGTAATGTCTCATCCTTATTTATGTTTCAACATCCAATAATGAAAAATGTTGAAGAAATTTTGCTTATGTGATAATAATTTATTAAAAAAACCCCACAAAACTAGTGTGCTTGGGAGAAATGCTCAGTGAAATAGTAAATTTATAAAAAATGGAATAAGAAAAAATAATTTACTAAATCTGACAGTTCTGATTAATCTGAGGAACACATAACTGACTGAATTGTTTAGCACAGTGAGAAAAATGCTTGGAGAATTGGCTCACTTCTACCTGAGATACAAAGAATATACCTTTTTAAGCCTTCCATTTTACCCCTTCAACAGGCAGCCATTGACTAAGGCTAAATAGTATCCTTCACTTTACTATGCATTTCTCCAAACTCGCTGTAATTAAATAAATAACATTAGGGATTTACTTGATTTAATTCTGGTACTGAGAACTGCCTGCAAAATTTCATTAGTCTGAATGATTCAGTTATTTCTGAAATAGCATTCACAAATTAGGAAAAAGGCTTCAAAAATCCATGAGCAATGTTAAACTTAGAATTCTGTTAGTTGATCTTGGTACATCCTGGGTTTACATTATCAGCCTCTCTCCTGCAGCCACAAGGGACAGAAACTTACTTTTCTTCCAAATGAGATTCTCAGGTAATAGCCTATGCCCAGCAGCTGGAGTTTAAAGAGGAACACCAAACCCTGCAAGACTTGGACATGGGGTGAGTGGAAGGGGGAAGAATCGCAAAAGACTCTGATCATGCCTGCAGCAGTATCAAGTGGGCACCAGGCTTGTTTCTCCCATCAGCTAGGACCTGAGGAAGACAGATAGAAAGAAGCCTTATTTTCATGACCAGGATCTTCCTTCACCAAATTAATTCTTCCCATGTATTCCTTTTAGTTCTTCTTGTTTCTGACTCTGTTTCAAGAAAGGTGTGGAATGGACATCATAGCACCAGGGCTGCTTCTGCTCAGTGAAGACTGTCCCAGCAGCTGATTGTTGTGTCCACGCATGCCCTTCATTCACTCTTGCACTGAAGCAAAACCACCTTACAGTTCCCACTGTGCAAGGTTTCACAGATCATGGTCAAAGTGTCCTTCCCATATATTTGCAGGAAAAAAAACCCAAGACTTTTACAGTACGTAAGATGATCTCTTTCCTCTGAGAGTGGCAAGTCTGCAGCTATTCAATTCCACCCAATAAATGGAAACCATATGACCATAAGGCGAGGGAAACTGCAGCTAGTTTACAGTGCAGCCTTTCCACCAAACACCTCTCTCAACTTTGCATGGGGAAAGATTCTTCTGTGAATGTCAGACGTGTTCATGGCTTCGGAGAGAACAGATGTAGCCCTTTTGTAGGTCCCAGCACAGTTACCAATCTCTCTTTTATTCTAGCCTTCCTCCCCACCCCGGATTCTGTACCTTGCATATTTCTTTTCTTTCTCAGCCTTTCCTCAAGGTGTACTATTCTCCATGGATTTTCCCAGTTCTCCCAGTGCTGCTTCCTAATCAAGATTAAGGCATCTAAACCCCTCCACTTCAAGGACTGTCAGTCAGAGCTGTCGTTGCTCATTAGGGAAACAGCACCTTTCAGGGGGCCCTAATCCCAATCAGAAGCCAGAGCCTAGCACTGGCTTTGTAACACCTGGGCTGCAAATGTCCTGGAAACTAGCCACTAGCCTCAAGAGATGTACCTCTGGTCAGACACATGACGGTGACAGCAGGAGGTGAAGAGCACCTTTTTCAGGGGCTGGCCTTGAAGGAGATGCCCTACAGTGCATCTACTCAAGTACATCTACTAACTTGCAGACCTGTTAACATAAATATAATGGGAGATGCTGTGTCTCGAGCTCAGACTTGAACTGTTTGCATGCAGCTCCGCTAATGGTCTTAAAACACCATGTTCTGAAATGTAGATAATACCCAAACAGCTCTGAATTACTGCCTTAGAGAAGCCGAGATGGTGCACCAAGGCTGCACTGTGCTTTATATGTCCTGTTCTGCTGTTCTTTAATCCTCTACAGAATACAGACTGTCAGGCTAGCCGGGTATTTTTTCCTACCCAGTACAACTGTGCTTATGTTGTTAGTTAATTTTCACTTGCCCTTTCAGCTGGCAAGATGCAGAGCCATACTCCTGGAATTGCTGGTATCCGTGCAGTGGGATCCTGCCTCCACTAAAAGGTGTCACAGACTGAGCTAGGAACTGGAGATGAAACGTGTCTCTCCTGTCAAGCTGACTTACCCAGGCAGAGACATCCTCTACATAAGGAATCTGTAGGCAGTTGTCTTTCCCAATTTGCATGGTTGTCATCTTTCCCATTGTGTTTTCATGTGCTTGTCCTCACCAGACAAAAGGTCTGCTCTCGCTTCTCCTGAAGTCAGTGGGAACTCTGCCATCAATTCCAGCGGTAGCTGGATCAGGGCCAAAATGTTAGCCACTCTGCTTCCCCTTAAGTCATTCCCAAACAATACTTCTTTGATTACATATCAAGCCGGAGGGGTCTTAGCTATCTCCTAACCCTCTCCTTTATATCTCCTGTATCTATGGATTCCATAGTGTAGGCAGGAACTGTTTGAACAGAAGGGCCTTAATCACCAAAAGTACTTTTCTTCCTCAGCCATGTTTTTTGTCAAAGGGAGTTTGTTGCTAATTCCTTTGGGAATGAGATGCAGAAAAATGAAAAGGAAATGACACAGGTTTAAAGTGAAGCTAAAACAAAACAAAACAAACCACCCCACAGAAAGATAGTTTGCAGTAGAGGGCAATAAATAAGAAGAAAGGGGAATCCTATTTATTTAGGTAACTGCACAGTCTAACAAGTCCAAAATAGCTTCAATTGATTTTGAGTATCTTCCTAGCCTTCTAAATGGTAATTGTGCTCCCCTTTAATTAGAGACTCTGACAGTTATACTCTTTCATAAAGAGAAGCTGTACTTAGACATTTAGTTTTCAGCCACAGAGGGAAACACCACACCACTGTGTATGGTTATGTCTTACAGATGTCAAGTGGTAAGGATGAAATAGCTACGGGAGACAATCAGACTGACTCAGAAAACCAAAACAGGACTCTGTCCAAATTGTGTGTTGCAAATAACATCCTTGTGACTGCAGATCTTTGGCACTGAAGTTTGTATTATTTATAAAAACAGGGAAGAACAACTCTGCTGCATAGCTCAAGAAAAGCTTTAACACAAATTTGACATTCAGCAGATTTTCAAATACTTACGGTGAAATATATTCACCATCCACATAGAACAGATGAGAATTTCTTTTTGGTTTTGCAAATGTGGATGCTGTGAAGAGGATGTGACAGCCACGCTAAGCGTTACACAACTCCACAAAAGGCCGGGCATTACAAGAGAAGAGAAAGTGCTTTATGAAAGTGGCAGTACATTTTACTCCTCCACCAAACAGCAAATGAATAAATGAAAAAATACATTCAATATAAAATAAATTAACAAATAAACTCTATATAAAATATGCATATATTACTGGATTGTCTGAATTTAAAAGTGGCTCTAGGGTAGACACTGCAACACCATCCCTGGAAGTATTTAAAAGAAATGTAGATATAGTGCTTAGTGACATGATTTAAGCACTGAACTTGTGAATTAGGTTATGGTGGAGTGATTTAGGTTACGGTTGGACTTGATGATCCTCAAGGTCCCTTCCAAACAGGATGATTCTATGATTCTATATTTAGTAGTCTTCTCTGATTAGATATTCTTAGGGTGACTTATAAGACTATGCTGATTTGGGCCTCTAATATTTTGTTGATTAATTTTGATGATGTAGTATTTGGGCTACTCTAAAAGATCATGAGTGAACAATACAAAAATACTCTTTAATTATTTTGTAGTGAAAAAGCATGCAAGTCTTATTAAACACATGCTGCACTGCTAGAACGACAGCATTTGATAACATTTCACAGCATACTTCAATGAAAGTGGAGGTAAAGTGTGTTAGCTGGAAGAGCACAACAGCAAGTTCAAAATAAAAGGACCAGCAGGTTATTTTTCTATATGGCAAACAAGGAATGTTTTAGGAAGGCCACTGACATGTCCAACCTGGCTTTACTGCTGAATTTCATTGTGACATGCAGGATTTGAAGGGAAGGAGGTAAGGAAAAAAGAAGCAATTCAGGCTCTAAAACTGACTGTGAGAGAAAATACCTGTCTAGACACAGATGGCTGAGCATACACAAGGACATCCAGGAGCTGGGTTTCAGGTATTTTTTTTCAGCATTCATTTTGTTTCCCAGTAAAATCAAGTTTTTAAGGTAACTCCTCAGTATGGTTTGAAAGCCTTTTCCTGATTGATATGGACTGAAAAAGAGCCATTGAGGGGATTTTTAGATCATTAGTCTCCATAATAGTTGCTACAAAGATGGGGAGTGGTAAACATGAATGTGTGCAAGCACACTTGTTTGATGCATTTGGAGAAGACTGTGAACGCCCAAAGAGGGAGTAAATAACACCTACGCAAAGTCACCCAGTGACACTGCAACACATCTCAGATGGGGTTTCTATGACCAACTAAAATATGTGTCAGTGCAGAAAAGGCTCTGATATGTGAAGATGACCCCACAGTTCATGCTCAGATCAGTTGTGTGTGGCAACACTGCAGATCCAGTGGTGGAACAGGGCTCGAAATCACAGACAGACCAGAAGGGCAGATTTAGTCCTCAACCCCTCTCCACACAAAAGGAGTCATGTGAAACACAGGATTAGCTGTTGCGCTGCACAAAACCACCTCCTGAGCTCTAATCCCAATTGTGCTGTTAACACGCTGGGTGGCCCCGGGCAAGTCTATTAGCTTGTCTCCAAATTTCCATACCTGGGGGAAAAAAGACCGCTTCATGCAGGCAACGTGTGTGCTACAACTGGTGCTTTTACAGCACATGTTAACATATCACACACCTGATTTGCCTTCTGCCAGATCTCCTTCACATGACTTTAAGTAAAAATGGCCCAAAGTATGATCTGTGCTCATTTAAGGTGACTTTAAACTAGTCAGAGCAATGTAAAGGGACTTATACGGGAAGAAAAAATGAGAGTCACATTCACTGTGTGACCCCTCGAGGCACATTTACCAACCATACCACCACCACCTTTTAATGCTTCTTATCAAGGCTCAGGAGTAATGAGGTGAGTTTGCTACTAGAAAGCATTTCTGCCCACAGCAGTTTAAAAATAGATTTGTAATTGGATAAAGGGGTATGTAAATTTGGCTCACTTAAGAATCATGAAAGCGGAGCGATGAATAACCCTGAATGAAGTCAGACTGATTGCAGGCTGTAGCTACGGGACTTCCAAACCACCTAGGGCAAGAAGCATCAGACCTAGGAAAACTTCTGTTTAAGCTGAGTAACTATTCACTGAAATGACTGCAATAATAAAGCTTATTTCCTTGCTTGCTTATTCAATGTTTACCCCTTTCTCTTCCAAGGTGAAGAGAAAAGATGAAATCAAACAGCAAAAAGCCTTTCTTGAAACAACTTGATTATACTATATGGGTATATACCATATACACTATATGATATATTAACCTGTCCTACATTACCAGGAATTTGAGAAATAGTCCTGCAAAGGATGCTGTTGCAGTAAATGCAAAGAAAGACTGGTTTCAGATGTCAAAACATGATCAGGCCATCTTCTAGTCCAACTGGAATTATTTTTTTCCACATCCATATTTCATTTTGATTCATAACCACTAGTTTAAGCCACATGTCAATAAGCACGCTATCTTTCAAATTCCTCCACTTTCCCCCTCTTTTGAACTAGATATACTAGCATGCCAGATTTACTGTTAGAAAAACCCCAGCATGACTACGTTATTACTTTAATTAATCAAGGCCTAACGTACGAGTAGGGCATCTGGGAATAATATTAGAATCAATCCTGCAAGAAGCCTGTGCACATAGGATAGAGGATTTGCATATGTCAAAAATTAATTTCCTCTGCAGTCATTCAATTTAAACTTTGGGAAGCACTTACAGTAACTTTAAGAGAATATTCTACTAGAAAGTTAGCATCTAGCTCTAGACCTCTCTGTGAGAAACAGTATATAAAAACTAACTCAAGTATTTACATTGCACTTCTGGAGAAGTTGAAATTTCTGTCCTTAGACTCCATTTATACTGGCTGTAGTTCAGAAGTCAAAGCCCAAAGAACACTCAAAACACCTTCCTAAAAACAAAATAATGGTTACGATTTCCAGGATGTTTCTAGAAAGGAAACCCATCCTTCCATTCAACAAGAAGACATTTTTCTGAAGCCCCAAATGCTTGACTAGAGTTTTACATTCAGAAATAATTTATGATTATTTGTATATATTTTGTCCTAAGATTAACACGGGAAGAGGTGAGAAAGCAGCTATAAGTTAATATGTTTGCTCTTTTGAGAATCAGAAAACTCAGTTTCTGTTACTGCAGCACTATTCTTACAGGCCATGCTCACTGTAAAACGTACTAAATCTCTGTGCACCTTATGAATTCACTATGGCTTTACATTAAAAAAAAAAATATATCTCAGATTCCTTTAATAATAAGAGCAAATAGTTTCAGGTCTCCACAGCTGCAGCAGTTTGCTCTCCCTAGAGGTCTGCCATGGTACAGCTCTTGATTCCAATCAAAACAGTGACATAGTGGCCACGATTTACAGCTTGCAGGGGCTTGATGAGGGAATAGCACACTACTAAGCAAATATTAAACAACCATACAGAATTTTTAATGTGCAGAGCTTTCTATCTTCACCCTCAAAAATAAATTAAAAAAACATCCAAAAACAATTTCCTGCCCCAAAGCTAAGGGAAATGGGAGACAGTATATAAGATTTCTCTTGCTCTCTTCGTGAGGTCTCAACCTGCAGTGTTGACCCATAACTAAGACTGGCTCTTGAAACAACTTTATTCTTACCATTTGAAATAAAAAAAAATTGGCACTGTTACAGTAACAGCACTGCACAACTTGCATGGTAAAATAATTACAAGTTTCAGCATTAGGCTAAAAATGGCCCTCAGGTAAAACTGGCCCAGTTTTCCTCATGGAGTTACTAGGAAACAAACAATGATGAGAAAAATTTAAAATACTATAATTTATTTTTAAAACATTGATTTGACATATGAAAGGAACATTTGCATTTCTGTGCTCAAGCAAGAAGTCTTGGTAAACTACATGTTTTTATTAGGAACAAGAATAACAGCTACTACATGATGCCTTGTTGTTCACATTGAATTTGCCTAAGCAGAATGAAATTGGGAAGTATTTGCAAAAAAAAATCAGAACTTTTATTTTATGGGAAAAAAAATGCTTAAAACGGTCTACAGAACAATATACAATTACACACAGTAGGCTGGTCATGTTTTGAAATCTAGTTAGTTGCCAAGCTGTAGTTTTTGGTAGTTTTTTCTGAAGTCTAGCAACTTAATTCTCAGAAAGTTAAAACTTGTGTGTAAGATTTGAGTAATGAGAAAGTTACCTTAGTTTTCTTCAATAATATATAAAATTAGATGAGTGCAAAGAACATCTATTCTAACTGCTATTTTCTATTATTTTATGATAAACATTTGACCAGAAGAGTACAAAGAGACACCAGCAGCTTAAGGGTCTGCATTTCTGCAAACATCTGACTTCATAGGCATGAATGCTGATTTTTGGGTTTCTGTTTAAAATGCTGGTAGCTATGAAAAAAAGAAAACCGCAGTGATGCTGTAGGGATTCACCACTTGACAGAGATTTCAAGCCACAACTACAATCGGCACATGGAAATTTTATGAGTTACAGGGTCTATCAGCAAAATACATGCAAATGTCGTTATTCCTTATTCTGCCACTGCAAGAACATATTTGGTAAAGGACAAAAGAGAAAAAAAAGCAATGTTCAAACTCTTATCTGTAATGCTAATTGTAAATATATGGCATAAAACTATTATTATCACATACGTTACAAATTAAGTAGAAAGCCTGAGGCTATTTGCCTGTCTGCATTTAATCTGATAGTGTATTTTTCCTCCTAAGAAACCAGTTTGTGAACAGTCAGATTTTCTACCTACTTTTGTTCTCTGATAGCAGAATCCAGGTCTGCAGAATTGTTTCATTTTCTGCAATTTGCAGTCTTCAATGAAGAAGCTGTTTACTTCAGACATGGTTATAGAGTTAAAACATGTCTGCATTTATGGAGTTAACAGTCTTCTTATTAATTTTACTTTGCTGCTTTTTTTTTTTTTTTAATAGAAACCTAATGAAAACCATGTTTATGTGCTCAAAGGCACAGAGGAAATTCATTACTCTTAGGAATAACACACTCCACAGTGAAATGAAAGTAATCTTATTTATGACAGGAAGAGGCCTTCACTAAACTCAACTCCACCACACTTGGACTGATACTGGCTGCATGAAAGAAGCTGCAAATTCAGGAACCAATTTCAAATGTAGGCCTCATCTCAGCAATAAACACATTCGCAGTTTAGTCTCACAAACATTCAAAATCTGCTGAAGAGGAAGTATCCAGCTATTGTACCCTCTTTAAACATGTTACACAAAGAATGCAGCAATTACACAAAAAGTGGAGAGACAGCCTCTCGTTAAGGGTTCTTCTCTTGTGCCTAGAAATGAGACTCTCTCTGCTCCTTGGTCAGTATCCACAGGAGTGAGCACACCTGGCTACAGCCAGCCTGCGTGCTCATCAGATCTAGCACTTTGCACTGGGTTTAATAGCATTATTGTGGTAACCACAATATCCAAGTTTACATGCATTTGGCTGTGGAGAGAAGAGACCCCCACCTGGAGAATCACTGGGGCTTAGAAGCAGTGGAGACAGAGGGATGGGACGTGCAGGAAAGGACAGGTGCTTCAGGGCTGGGACCTCAGCTGGCTCAGAAGGGCTTGACGCATGGTACATGGTACCCTGCACAGCTGGGTGATTCTCTAAGCAAAAAAAGAAAATCAGAAACGACCAAAAATTATTACTGTCCCATCCACCCAGCCCTGTATGTGTATGTGCTTGAGTATCTGGTATCTGTGTGCATGTTTGCATCTGCATCTGAATTTGAAAGGAAAAGAAAAACTTTCTTTCAGGGAGGGAAGGTGGTAAGAAAATGCCTGACAAGCCATTGCTATGTCTATTTCTGCATGAGAATGCAACTTTTTCTTGAACAAAATTAAATCAAAAAGGAAGAATGTTTCTTACCACTGCGAAAGTCAAACCTTACGTTCAGTTCATTTCTATAGACTTCAAAAGAGAGCTTTCATTAATGGAAAGTTGTGATGTACGACAAAATGGATGGCTCCACATGCGTTTGCAATTTCTGTATCTAAACCCACATGTTTTACATTCCTTGGGTTTCTTCCCCGACTTGTCTTGAGTTATAAAAGAGAAGGAAGGGGAAGCAGCAGCCGTGCCAAGGCTTCCATCCAGCAGTAAGACCTTTTGCCCACCAGAAGGCACTGTATGTTAACAAATAGGAGCACGGTGCTACTTTTGGAGGGAATTGCTGTTTTTTTTCTTTCATTCTTGCTGGCTTTTGCTAGGGGCCCAGCACAAGATGTGTGGGTTTCTCCAGCGTCGTGACAGACAGCTGCCCTTGTCTGCCTCCAGATGTTTGGCCAGTTGCAGTTTGGATGCTTGACCAGCGAGCAAGATAAGCTCTTCAGCCTTGCACAAGGAATTAACTGATACTCTTGTACATCTGCCCCCAGAAAGTGACTTTTAACACTAAAACAAGCTTAACGAATTTGAAGATTTAGTTAAAGAAAAACATATTTTGCTCTTCCTTTGCTGTATTCCTTTTGCAATTACAGTATGTTTGCATTGGTACAGACTCCACTTTTTTCTCATATGATTGAAATCCCCTTTCTCCTTCATCCAACAACAAAACAATTAATCCTTTGTTTGCAACATTAGTTGGTTGTCATGGAAATTAATACGATTTCACAAATGTAGAATTTTGAACGTTTTTGGACCATATATGAAGAGAACAGAATGACAAAGATTGAGCACTTATTTTAGAAATTTCTTTCTACATATTGAGCGCCTCAGAAAAAGATAGTTTGGAAGAATATAAAACTTTCAAGGAAGGTATAAAAAGACAATGAAGCCTTGTCTCAGTCTAAAATGTTTGAACATTCTTCTCAGCATGCAAATTTTTCTTTGAATCATACGCAGCCTTTCATTTACACAAAAGATTGCTCAATCTTTTTGTATAGATTTGAACTTGTCAGCTAGAAGAGCAGAATTGAGACTCTCCTCTTCCCTCAACAAATGATCGATTTGCTGACAGAGATGAGCAAGGGAGTGGACAATCTCAGCAGTGCTTTTCTGCAGCCATATTTTTCCCCCCATTAATATAACACAGAAAAGCAGGAGCAGCTGTGCTGAAGAATAAGTGATGCTGTTCTCTATGATGTCTATATACCTCAAACTGTTGGCAAGAGCATGGCATAGGCCAAAAATTGTCCATGATGACACAGCTACAGGCCTGCATGGAGCCATGGTACAAGCAGGGTCACTGCAGAGTCACAAGATCCACTTTTGGATAGTGTATATACTGAGGCTCCCACATGATTCTGGGTAGAACACTGTCCGAGCCTCATGAACAAGATGATGGATAGTGCCAGATGCCCATCTGGGTTGGGGGAGCTGCCAGACTAGCTCCATACGGCTGAAAGATGTCGTACAGAGAGATCTGTTGACATTATCAGAATTGAATTAAGTTGAACTGGCAATAACAACCAAGATAGTATATGGAACCACTTGCTATCTGCCGCCTCCTCTCCCAAATTAAATTAGCCGCTCTCCTGCCCCAGCAGAAAGCTGCCTGCCCACAGCTCAAACACATGACCTGCCCTTGGCTTTCAGGCCTGGACGGGACCCAATTTTCTCCCTTCCATGATTCTTACATCCACCCGAGCACGGCTTGTATCACAACACACAAGTGATGCCAGTGCTTTCTGCTCAGGCGAGATATCATGGAGATGCAGTTTATAATTACTATATTCACACCCCTTTACAAAATTATGTTTGCTAACTTTTGCAGTGGCTAAGTTCTCCCTCTTACAAACATGACACTGATGTTAAACACCTTAAAAAGTCAGAAATTAAGAAAAGCTTAGGTGAAAATGTCAGCCTTAGGTTCCAATAAATCCCACAGCAACCCATAACCTACCCAATGTACAGAGGGAACAGTAAGGCAAGTGTCCTCCTGCAACACAAGAAGACAGTCTCAGTGATAACCACCAGCTGACTCTTTTGACTCAAGGTAGAGAAGTCTAGATTGATTTAAAAATATTCCTGATATTCTAGAATACATCTGATTAATATTTTTTTATTAGTATTTCAGTTTACATTTGAAAGTTTGTGGAGCACAGGAATCTGGAAACCAGTATTCCTCTGAAGTATTCACACTCTTGAAAAGGAAAGCTGGCTCAGCAACCAAGTTTAAATTTTACTACTTGAGCACCCATCTTGCTTCTGGGCTCAATGCTGGAGCAGGGCCAGAGCTTGCAAAATCTATGTAGCTTTAATTTGCCAAGCTACTACTACTAGGCAGAAAGAGTATAATTTATCTTCACTTTGATGAGTTTCTGTGTTAGCTCATCAAAATTAACTGCCAAAGCACCTGGATTCTGCCATAATACGGATGCTAAATAAAACCACCAAATTTTAAGCCCACAATGAGACACTTAGACTGAAAGAGCTGTGTGAACACTAAAATGGAATTAAGTATGCCAAACTATAGTAATGTAGTCACACAGTAAATTATATATGATGAAGAAAGTCCAAAACTACACAAAGAGAAATGTGAGGGTGGATTCTATCACCCAGCAGGGTCACACTTTCATCCAGTAAGATTATCCTACATCAAGTAATCAGAGGAAGATGCCTTATATCAGTGGAAGAAATATAACTGAGGTGCTTCATCCTTAGCTGTCCAGATGATCCAAGCAGCAAGATTTTGGAATAATAGGTGTTGTGAAAGAGCCTCTTCTCAAACTGTAGGCAGTTGCACTAAAATAAAAATGTATGGAGAAGGTTCTCTGAAGTACCCCCTTGCAACAGCACAGCTCCCACAACTCACAAATGCTTTCAGATTCTTGGGTTTCCTTCTTTGTGCCTTTCCCAAACACACACAGCCCTGAGGGTGATGCCAACCACAAGTTACTGGCACCCTTTCAGATCCCACTCAACCCCTCCATTAACTGAAAAACAGTCAACTTTACAGCTAACAATTTGCATCCTACTATTTTCTTTATGGTTAAATAGGCGTTTCCTGAAAACAGATCTCTGCATTATCTGTACTGGAGATCATATGTAAACTCTTGAAGAATATTCAGGAAATACAACACAGCTCATGCCAGTCTGACCTTATTCATTAATAAGTATGTAGAGCATATGTTCATACATAACTCTGGGATTGTACTTGTACAATCAAATTAACCTTTGGACTGCTGGTGTTTGGCCATAATTTACTGTATCAAGTTTTCAGTTGCATATACAATGCTGCTAATAGTACAGAAATACCATCCCATCAAATCATAAGAACTGATAAAAAAGCTGCTAACAGAGCAGAATGTTTCACTTACACTACAGAAATGTAATTAAGTATCATTGTATACCCATAATCAGTTGTGTCTGCATCAGAGATAAGTGCTCTTCATTACAGCCTTTGCTGAAACACAGCCTAGAAATATCTGAATGGGAATGGAAGGGAAGAAACACCAAAGACAGGAGAGGAAGAGAGAAGTCAGTAACCTTCCCCAGACACTGATTTAATTTAAAAGGGTAGTAGGGTTTTTTTAGTAGCTGGGCCATGGCATTGTTCCTGCGTTCCCTGAGTTAGTTCCACCCCACTTCCAATTACTGCTTGAATGTGACATGCTGTGTGAAGGCTAAAGAGGTCAACCTCTGAAGCCTACACTGACTGACACTATCTTGCTGAGCAAGTGGGAGATGGGTTCTTCCCACACCTCTGATGAGGCATGATGGAGTACTCTTGTCAGACCAGGCAGGAGCGAACCCTCCCCATCCAGCCCACATCCACCACAACAGGGCTTGACAAGAGCCTTCCCTGCTGTACATGAGCACTGACAGCATGTCTAATACAAGGAGACACCAGTCGTTGTTCCCAGCTTGCCTGTTTGCTTTGAACAGCCATCTCCTTGATGGTGCCTAGATGCTAAACTAACAAACAGGATCTGTGCTGATCTCAGGTTTCCCCAAATCTACAAGGCAACAGACATTGCACAGACTTCCAGCAGGCACAGTAGATGGGTGTGACAATCTTTGCGTAGCACTGTTTCCATTTTCTGGTGGGTTCTCATGATGTGTAAATAAGCACCACCCTCTATATTAAGTCCCATTCTTCTCTGTCATCAGTGAGTCTCAATTCTAACATCAAAAAAAGCCAAATGCCTCTTTGTTGATAACGAAATGATAGAGGCAGTGGAACAAACACTGTGAATGGTGTTTCTTCTCAGCTTTCTCAAATGCTATGCTGGTCTTCCTTTGACACATGCTGTATTGGCCAACAGGGAAAAGAAACCCTTCAACTTTACAAAATAAAGTCACTCTTTTATAACAGTTAATTGTACATTTAAGAATATCCCATTAGAAGATCTAAGTGTTTGTTGTAATAAACCTAAAAATTACCTTAATATAAACACTGTGATACTAGTAAAACAAAACAGACCTCCAGAACCAAGCTCAGCATTTACCTTTAAAATACCAGTGCAAGAAGAAAGCAAATTAAAAAAGAAGAGAGAAAAAAAAAAAGCCAACCCAAAACCTATTTCCCTTTCAAATATTTTATTTTACCTTTTTGACATGTGTTGGGGAATAGCAGAGAGATTTCTTTCCAAAGCAATGAATCACTGTGTGAATGTTGTGATAAGGATGTTGTTTTAATTGCTTGCTATTATGTTATGAACATATGGCAAAATGAGCTGTGTGCATAGAGATGATGTTTTCGGCACAAAACTGTGAGGGTGCACCTACAGTGACTTGTTCTGAGGAGGACAGCTGTGCTCTGAAGCTCTCAGGAAGGCCAATCTGGGCTTCTGGTTGTTGTTATGTGTTTTTTTTAAATTTGTGCTGCTCAGCACATTTGGAAAAAAACAAAACATGTGAATAATTTGTTTCCCATTTCTTACGGAAAAACAATAAAAGAATGCCCATCATGTAATACTTTGCTCCTTCCATAGAAGAAACCTCCCACAATAGAGTTTGATTCCTCAAAGTTGCAGTTTCTTTCCACTTATGTAAATCATCACAATCTTGTCTTGCTGAAACAAAGACCTGATTGCCAAGCGATGCAATGGAGAGAGTCTGCTCTTCTGCAAGGTGTCTTAGCACAACAGAGACCTAGATAGGAACCAAGCAACACCTCCTGAAGAACTGTGCCAATACAGCAGCTGGAACCCATTACAGAGCAGCACAGTCCTGTCCAAACAACCAAATGCTGGGATCCCAGGGTACGAAATAAAGGGGGCTTACAGGACAGTGTCATATAAACACATGGATCTGCATCTGAGTTTGGGTTTTCTGGCTTAGAAGTTTTGACAGCTATTGGAAGCATTCCTATCATTTCGGTCTTTTGACAGTAATGTTAAAGGGGATATTTCCTTGGTATTTGCTCTGGACTGTAAATGGCCTTCTGAGGAGAAAAAAGAAAAGGAAAATCAGACTGAAAGTCCTTCACAGTCAGAGATGCAAAAAAGATCATTTTTAAGCCATAATAATCCAGGGAGATACTAAATTTTTGCCACACACTACCATAGATTTCAGTGGTAAGTAAGAATGTTTTTTTAACTGTGAAGAACCTGATGGATTTTCTGAATTTATTTCTCTAACTGCTGGGCAGACCCCGGTTTCAGATAACCATTTCCCCTCCTTTTGTCTATTAGTGCAACAGAGAGTTACGACTGATGAATTCTATAGATTGCCTGCCATGTAACTGAATACAATTCCTGTTTTCTGACTCCAAAAAGGTCCAGCAGAGAAACACTAATCTATTCCAGGGGTTACCAAGGATGGGGATTAAAACAAAGTGAGTGAGAGCCATTTTCCTCCCAAAGCTAGTAAAAATCTCTTATCGCTGCTCAAGAAACGGAAATTTTACTCCAAGTTAAAACTTGTGTGCCTCTGCTGGTGACATGATGGGTTTGCAAGCTTTTTCAATAACTGTAACTTAGATAACAGCAAAACTAAAGTAGTTCTGCTATAAGGAACTTTTTTGAAGATACTAACTTCATGGCAAGGTCTCACTCCAAACATTTAGGAAAGCTGGAAGATGGGCAATGTGTAGGTGACCAGCTACTCCTGGAAAGCAATTCAAAACTTATAAAAAAACAGTTTGGAACAGAAAGACTTAGGTTAGGAAGTGGGAGCAGGGTCACTGAAAACAAGGAAAGAGCACCAAGTGGCTCAAAATGCACCAGTCTGCCTCTTCCCTATGCAGGTGCAAGATGTTGGTTTTCTTTTGCAAAGACCTTCCTTGTGGTGGTCTCAAAGAGCTGCTGAGAAATCACTTGATTAGCCCTCAGTGGGAATGTTGGGAACCTGTGAAGGAGATGAGCAGCTGCCTGCAGCTGGGCAGTGCCATGCCAGAGGGGCCTGGTGGGAGAGCCAGAGAGCCACCAGCACCTCCTCACTGGCAGGATGGAATTCAAACCCCGTATTTCCACCCTTAGTTATTCCCCATCATAGAAACTCAGAATACAAACTGACCTTAATTGCTAAAACACCAACACCTGAAATGAGTTTTGCTCCTTGTTTACGTTATCTCAATTTCTGTAAAACACTCAGATATAACAGCCTAGGAATATATTGCTATTTAGTAAGAGTGTATAGCACAGAATAAACAACCACTGACAGAAACCTGCTGTTTTCAGGGTCAGTCAGATATATGCAAATCCCAATGGCAATTTCCTCAAATCATAGAATCATAGAACTATTCAGGTTAGAAAAGACCCTTGGGATCACTGAGTTCAACCATCACCCCTACTCTACAAAGTTCTCCCCTAAACCATATCCACCAACACCACATCCAAATGACCCTTAAACACATCCAGGGATCGTGACTCAACCCCCTCCCTGGGCAGCCTATTCCAGTGTCTAACCACTCTTCAGGTGAAATTTTTTTTCCTAATGTCCAGTCTAAACCTACCCTGTTGCAGCTTGGAGCCATTCCCTCTTGTTCTGTTGCTAATTACCTGTGAAAAGAGACCAGCACCACCAGCTTCATTGCCCTCCTCTGTACTCGCTCCAGCACCTCGATATCTCTCTTGAATTGAGGTGCCCAAAACTGGACACAACACTCCAGGTGTGGCCTCACCAGTGCTGAGTACAGGGGGACAATCACCTCTCTATTTCTGCTGGTCACACTATTGCTAATACAAGCCAGGATGCCATTGGCTTTCTTGGCCACCTAGGCACACTGCTGGCTCATTTTCAGCTGCTTGTCAATGAGAACCCCCAGGTCCTTTTCTGCCAGACACTTTCCAGCCACACTTCCCCCCAAGCCTGTAGCATTCCCTGGGGTTGTTGTGGCCCAAGTGCAGGACCCAGCACTTGGCTTTGTTGAAGCCCAGACCATTAACATTAGCCCAAACATCTAATTTATTCAAGTCTCTCTGTAGAGCCTCCTTATCCTCATGCAGATCAACACTTCTCCCTAGCTTGGTGTCATCTACAAACTTACTGATAGTACACTCTATGTCCTTATCAAGATCATCAATAAAGATGTTAAATAGAAACGGTCCCAACACTGAGCCCTGAGGAACACCACTAGTGACTGGCTGCCAGCTGGATTGGACTCCACTGACCACCACTCTTTGGGCCCGACTGTCCAGCCAGTGCTTGATCCAACAGATCGTGTGCTCATCCAGGCCATGAGCAAATCACCGAGTCTGTTAACATTTTCCCTTCTTACTTTTGATAAACTTGGAATCAAATAGCAAGATGACCTGCTCAAATGGCCACATATTTACCAATGGAAGTGTGAGAAGACAACTCGGGCTGCATTTTCCATTACACAACTGCCAACCAGTGAAGACAAACCCCACAAATGGCTTAATTTGAACCACACAGGCAGTGCAAGCTCTGCAGGGCGATTACCAGCTTAAACATATAGGAACTTTTAAAGACTGCAAAAGAAAGCAGCAGAAAAGGACAGGTGGGAGTGCTGAGGTGGGGAAGAAAGGACAGCCCACCATGAGAAACAAAGCTACCAGAGGAAGCATTCTGGCAGTGGGCTAGTTAGAAATTACAGCTTTAGCCTTCAAGACACACAGTTTCTAGCAGCAGTAGGATTATGTCGACCATTTTCTTCCTCTTTTGATCTACTTAAGTGATGGAAGGAGAGGAGGACTTTTGGTGTCTCCTAGGAGGGAAAGCCCAGCCTGCCCACAGTGCTGCCCTGTCTGTGCATTTGGGCTGTCTGTGGAGCCTGGATCTTGCATTACATTTGTCCAGCCTCAGGCAGCTGCCCGATCCTCAAATTTCTGGGTATAAAAACCAATATAAACTCGGCAAAAATAAGCTTGGACTTTCACGAGCTAATGCCTGTGCACAAAACAAGTTGAGGATCACACTTCAGGACAGAGGAGTATTGGGGAATCAAATAAAAAACTCAACGTGAGAAACAAGCAAAGGAGGAAAATGGTGGTATCAACAATTTCTGGTTTTAATCATTGCATAAGGGCCAAGTCTGAAGCAGCTAAGACGTGCTGACTGCTTGGATTTTCCTTAGGGACAAACTTGGCTCTCAGAGAAGTAAGGGAACAACTACCCCTCTCACAGGAAGAGATGGGAGCAGGAGCAGGTCCCAATTATCATATTCCACCAGAAATTTATAGTGATTGTCATGGATGTAGAACAATCCTCATTCTTCAGATGCTGCTGCTTCCTTCTTCATGAGGAAACTTTTTTATATGCTCTTGTGTCCAATCAGCTTAAAGAATTCACTTTGTAAGACTGTATTTTCCAAAAATCCTGAGTTTATTTTAAGATCTACAGTATAAACATATATACTTTCAGTTTGGTGAGACTAAGAATGACACTAAGTAATCAACTACTGTCCTTGTATGTTGTAGATTTAAGGTGGTAAGGATGAAGGCAGTCAAAGACTCAGCATGGCCCATGCCTTCGGTGGCTCTGCAGTCATGCTGTTTTACTTTGCATGCTTTTAACAAGCCGGGAGTTATATTCCCTGGTGGAGGTGGTGCTTTAACCATAGACCAAAATTAAATTAAAGCAAGAAGCACAGTTTGTTTGTGTCTGGGTCAAGAACTGTTGCAATCAGATCTTACATTTCATGACCATGATCAGAACCAGATCAGTTTACACTGGGGATGTCAAATACATCCAACAAAATAGTTTGCGTTTTTGTTTCATTTTCTTTCTTTTTCCAGAACAAAAATATTTTATTTGATTGCACTGAACAGTTTTTGCAGAGTTTTCATGGAAGGGATTTTCTAGAAATTCAATCTCTTTTAAAATAAACCTGCAAGCTAAATATGAAAATATTATCCTCCTTTCTGAAAGCACTGTGTGCAAGCTACACTGACCAAAGTCTACTCTGGTCATGCAGATTTCCCATACATATTCTTCAAACATTAAAACAGCCTATGAAATTGAAAAGTAACAAAAGAAAAAACCACAAAAGAAATATTGAGAAAGCAGTTAGTGCTTAGTTAGTTAGTACATGCTTTCTGTCCCTTTGAATCTGATAGCTGACTCAAAAACGGTTGCCTTGGGATGCAAAGAAATGGAAGAAGGTTCTGAGTGCTCCATTCTTTCTGCAAATTTGACCACACAGCTGTAATATTTCTCCTACAAATTACAAAAAGGCATTGGGATGACATTCCTTCCAGCCGTAACTTTGTATTAAAGCTCCACAATCTCTGTCTGAGATCTCGTATGATTTGTTAATAGACATTTTACAAACTTGGCAAAGAGAACAGATTGGAAGCAGAATCAAATCAGTTATACTTAAGGTTATAAATATATACAGGCTATACTATAGGGTTATACTCTAAAAGAAATCCAGACATACCAGGTAACACACAGTTAAGCATACCAACAACTCAGTCCTAACCTAATTCTGTGCTACACTTTGGATTGCACTTAAGGCACTTGCAATCCCAGGTGAATTCAAACCTATTTTCAAGGATTTCCCCCCACCCAATTCTCACTTCATGCCATTATCAAAGGGAGTTTAGACTGCTTCTGCTTAATTGCTGATTGTTTTCAAGGGTGGGTATACTGTAAGTCAATGCAATAGCTGTGCAAGATTGGCATTTACTGATAGGGAAGACAGAGAGTCCCCTTCTCACGATGTCTTGGGGCTTTAGAAGTCTGTGACTGCCTGAGCTTCCCCAGAAATACTGCCTTAATGAGCAGTGAAGAAAAAGGCAACAATGCTATGGGGAGCCTTTCAAGCACCGATGGGTAGATTGCTGTGCAACACATTAGAGCAACAGCGATCTTGCTGTTTAATTAGTGAAAGATAACTCTCAATGTGAATTATTCCAAATTATTCCTGATTTCTCCACAAAACAGCCTTTCTGCAATATTTGGCTTACATTTAAGTACAAGAAACTGGAATGCACGTTTTAATTTATAAGCTTGTTGCAGAATTTGACCAGTATTATCAGAGTAGTAGTTCAAATGAGCAGAATTATGGAGGTGACACAACATTAACCTTAAAACAGACCTTGACTTACTTTCACAGTTATTCACTCTTAATGCATTTATTTTCCTCTTAAAGACCTCAGAAAACTTAGTAGCTTGCTTAGTTTGAGGGCTCAGAAGGTCATATAAGCAGAAGACTGAGACTTGAAGCAGATCATGGAGTGCTTAATTTAGCATTACCGACCCACACAGATTTCCATTTAACGAATTACATTTTTCTGGAATAGACCTCTGTATGTTTCTGGGGTTTTGCCTCTGAGATATCAAAACTGGCTAATCTATCATGAGCAGCAGCTAATGAACAGCTTCAGAAATAAGGCAACTCTCATCTCAAAACATCTTGAAACGCACACAATAATGTCTTCATTCATCCAGCAGAAGCTGCATGGGCCAATGTCACCACCTGACAGCTTCAGACAAAACTTAAGTTGAAGGCAGTTCTGGTAAAGATCTACTGTTGGGAAATAACCAGGCAGTTGTATATGCGCTGCTTAAGCCTGTGGCAAGAATCTATGCTAACAGCTGCTTACATCTCCAGTTCACTCCAGTTCAGAATTATTTTTGGGATTTCAGTCTTCATGACCTACCATAGGACTACTTCTATAGTCTACTGGCTACCAAAATTTCACTGCA
The DNA here is from genome assembly GCF_000747805.2 of Chaetura pelagica. Classification (NCBI taxonomy): domain Eukaryota; kingdom Metazoa; phylum Chordata; class Aves; order Apodiformes; family Apodidae; genus Chaetura; species Chaetura pelagica. The sequence continues at coordinate 5,903,796 of NW_009954107.1, read as the reverse complement.
GATGCTTTTCCAACTTGCTGCAGACAGTCAAGGCTGATATTTAGCAGCGTATCATACAGGTTAGGAATAAAGAAATTAATTTTGGTCCCAAGAAATCTGGTTTCCAAGAATTTGCCATCAGTTTCAGTGGATGCAGGATTTCAGTTACTACTTCCAGGCCTTCCGGAAAAACAAAACAAAGCAAAGCAAACTGCAGAACACACAATCTCATTGTTCTAAGCCTTGAAAGGATACAAATTGTAGCCTAGTAAACATAAAATCTTTTTTGAGGTTACTTAACTGCTTTTTTTTTGCTTTCATTAAAAGAAAAAAGTAAATATGGGCTAAACTATTATGACAAATTAGGTAAAACAATAATTTTTCACTTCTGAATGAGTAAAGATACTGAGACTTGCTAAGTAAGTCCATAACACATACAGCACATTCTCTAGTATTTCATGAGATGTTTAACATGTGCTCTTACAGAAACACATGTACACCAGCTGCAGAGAAAAAAAAATAAACTTCAGAGCTCCAAGGACCAATTTCAAGGTATCTTTTAGGTCAATCCTCTGCAAACTAAGAGTCTGAGTCTGTATTATTTAGTCAACTAAAATCTCCATGATTTCAGCTGATAAGTAACATATCCTGAAAGGTCTCCAGCACAAAGAAACTCGAGTACCTGAGTTGAAGGCCATAAGGGTACTGTGCAGCCAGCAAGGCATTTTTACTTGGATAAAGCAAAACACTTGTCTGAAACAATCCCCAGTCCTGGAATAAAGAGGAATCAGCTGATACTTCATTGCCCCACACAATCCTGTCTTCCTGCCAGTCTCACCAAAGTTGTACTTGGCACAGTCTCAGTGATGAATCCAGGTAAGCTTCTTGATCCCCACCATCACTGCCACCCACACCTGCTTGGCCAGCTTACTGCACAGCTTCACAGTAGTGAATTACATACTTCTCTTTGAATAAAGCCTGCTGCATGCAGCAGCAGCTCTTAAACATTCTTCCTAACATTTAAACATAACTGTCTAACTTACTGCACTACAAGTGATACGGAGCAGGTCAATGAAACTCAGCATTTCCAGTTCAGGTAAATGGATTAACTTCTCAGCATTCATCCAGCACAGCACTGGAAAGAAGATTACAGCAATTTTGTCCAGCCAACAGTGCTGCCAATTTACTGCTGAATATAAAATTAGTTCAAGCTGGGGCTACAAAATGAACAGAAGACTTGGCAGCCACAGGAAATCTAGGAAAGAGGGAAATGCGTTTTGTACCACTGAGGAGTAAGTACGAGCCAACAGGATGCTGAATTGCTCTGAGAGCGGGGCTGAGTCATGACACTGGTCTGGGGTGTGTTAGGGACAGGGAAAAGCACCACGATGGTCTCTATCTGTAGGTGGATGGATTTTTACTATACAAAATTACTGAATCTCAGATGAAGTTAACTCCCAGTTAAGGAGAAGCCTAGACTTAAATGAGGGACTCAAAAGACATCTGACCATACCAACAGCTCTCATGCCCATCTAAAAGCAAAGTTTAACATAACCGCAAATGTACAAGAAACAGAAGTTTAAACAGCACTAATAGCCAGGACCTGTCTTCACAAGCTTTGGCATCAGGTGATCTTTTCCAAACATGTCACACCTCAACAGATGCGTGAATTTGTATCACAGTACATTTCATGCAAAGAATTTGTGGGCACTGTGAAGTTCTTTTCAACCATCCGTGCCCCTCGCCATCATTCATACTGTTGCCATGTTCCTTTCCAAAGCTGAGTGAGTCCTGCTGTGGTATATTGGGGCCGTACTCAGGAAGAAAAATGCAAATTATGTCAAAATCAAAACTCTTCTGTATGAATAAAAGCACGACCTGTAGAGGAACATTTCATCAGTATCTGATATTTTGTAATATTCATGATGTGAGGGAGTTTTCAAGGCATTTTGTCTTCATAATTTTCCTCTCAAAATTCCCAATGATTCGTATTTAGTAAAAAAAAACATATTCTGCCTCAGTCAAAAAAACAGTAAATCTCAACAGAAATTTTTTTATGCTATGACAGAAAAAAACACTGAATATTCAATCTTCTATTAAGATTTAAGATGTCTGTGAACAGGATTAGACTACTTTCAAACAGATTTGGTTTAAACTCTGACCCTGGCAGGCCTGTAGCTTCTGCCCTTCTTACTTTAGCAAAATTCTTCTGATCCTGTCAAATGAAAGGTCTGCTTTGTTTCCTTCTATGGGTGTGTGAAATGCCACTAGTTTTATTATTGTTGCAGGACAAAAAAGATGACAAGCAGATTTTTAAAAGTACCTTCTTATATTCCTATAAAAGTTTTACTTACAAACTTTTATTTTTTTTCCTCTTAAACTATATTTAAGTATTTGTTTCCCATAACCTAGAAAGGTGTTTGCCTTTATCTCTCACATATTGTCATTAAAACTTTGTTTTGTATACTCAGATGCTCAGGAGTTGAAAGGATTTAAGATTTACTGTTCAAGTTACAATAAAAAATAGTAAGTTTCCTAGAAGCCACACAACACACTAAACAAATTATAATTAAAAGGTTTAATTATACTCTTGCTACAGTGTTCTTCAGAAAGTCTTTGTGATTACGTATTATCGATAGTAACAGACATTAATTGCTGCTTAAGTAATTATAAATACACAAAGTTGCAGAAAGTTATTTCCTCCAGCAACTGACTTTTAGAAATCATCCTTTTCATTATATATGTATATATAAATCCTCCTAATCACACAATAGATTTTATGCTTCTTCCTGGCTCAAACCAGGACACTTTTATATGCCGGTACTGCACTATTCCTCCCAACAAGGATGTCTTAATGCCTTCTAGCATGATGATAAACTACCCCAATATCCAGACATTTCCCAAATCAGACCTATGACTGCACCTGTTAATCCAGAACAAATGTCCAGCTGACTGAAGGTTAATCCACAAACAACCAGAATAGAAATAACCGTGGGCAGAGATAAGACAGTTTTGGCTGATATGGGATCTTGAAGAAGATGCATTGCAGGAAGAGCTAAACAGATACAGAGAAGGAGAAACTGGCAATGGGGAGAAGAGATGCTGGGAAGTGTCACCAGCCAAAGCAAGAATACACCATCAAAGATCCCATGCAAGTGGCCAGGAGTTCAGAGTAAACCACATGTGAATGTATCATGTTCATGCACGTCTCGAAGGGCTGTTTAATGTTTCTGTTCCCTGCATTTCTGCATGTTCTACAAATAAATCATCCTGCATTTAGGAAATGCGTCTGGCCTCCCCACTCCCCTAACTCCAAAACAGTTCTATTGCCAGTGCTGCCACCATATGATCAAGGAAAGCACCATCTGTCTCTTCCAAATGTGGTCTTATTCATTTACCACTTCCACCTTACAGTCTGCATACACTGCTTGTCACATACTTGCTTCTTTCCCCCCATTTTGTCTTCAAAGCACAGAAAAAGAAAAAAAAAGGCCACCATAATGAAATACCCCATGGTAACCATGACTTCAGTTTTTTTCAGGTTAGAAAACAGTGATTCAACTTTCCTTTTTTCCAACTCACACATCATCATAGCTTCAGATATGCAAGCAAAGACTTCTCTCTCATATTGCAAGTTCTTTGCTAATTAATTTCAGAATTTTCAGAACAGCAACAAACACTTTTGTTGAATGCAGAGCATTTCCAGCATCATCATGCAACATTGACTCTCAGCTGCAGTTTCTTATGTTTCTTATGGTGCTCAGATGTTCAAAACTTTTACAGGCAGAACCGGCAGAAGTGCCATTCCTTCTAAAATTGGGTAGATACCAAAATACACCCTTTTTGTGGTCAGAAAATTGTTGCTGTGTCTGTATGACACAAGAAATAAACCTACAGCTCTTTTTCATCTCTGGAAGATATATGCCAGAGCAATTTGAAAAATTGCCCTGTTGATTTTCACTTTGAGGTAAAGGAAAGAAATACTTGTCTCAGGCAGTAAACATCCCAGGGCATGGAAAAGACACAGTGGGGAATGGCTATTTTATTTTTTCTTAGTTCAGAGAAGCTCACTGTGCAGGGACAAAGGTTAAACAAAAATGGCAAAATTTTTCTTTATGGGTGGAGAAAGAATATTTTATTCATTGTATCTGAACAATACAGCTCCATGTATCCAAGACTTCATATCAAACCATCCACAGAGCACACACACCCATTTTTAAATGCAAGGTAGATCTACCCAGAAGTATTATTGAGAAGGTTAATGGGTTTGATGCCTTTTTGCTGCAGCCTTTGCTAGGAAAGATAAAGTAATCAGTTATAATGATCATGGACAGACTAGAGAAAAACCAGACTAGATAAGTCGAGATGTTTTGATTTCAGCTGGGCCAGATGAATTGCACCTGAGAGAATTTATAGAAGTCAGTGAACTAATCTCAGACCCATTATGAGCTTTCTTTGAGGAGGCACAGGCAATGGCTTAAGTTAAAAAGGCCAGAAGGAGGCAAGCATAGTGCCTGCAGTGGAGTGCAGGAACAGGCCAGGCTTACAAACAGGGCTCTATCACTGCAGGAGACGAAAGGCCTGTGCTGGCAATTACAGACAGAAGCATTGTGGGAGAAACAGAAAATAATCCAGTCCTCTGCTCTGCAGGAACGATTTTGTTGCAGTATTGTTCCTCATTGAGATCACTGCACTGGAGGAAACACACAGAAAACGTAGAGAGTCTGGAGCAAAACACCCAAAACCCAAACCCAGTGCTGGCAAAACCAAGTTGGTTTGTTTAGTCTGAGAAGACAGGAAGGAACAGGGGAGAATTTTCAAAATACTCTTCTCAGTCACCCTTTACCTAACAGACTTTTACCAACAACCACTGAAGCTGGGGTTAAGCTGCAGGATGATTAAAGGTACTGGATGTTAGGAGAAACTTTAGCAGTAAGGAGAGTGAAGCACTTTTGGAAGTTTTAGGAAAAATGAGTAGACAACCACCTGTTAGGAAGGGCTTAGATAGAAAGGATCCTGTCCATAGTCAGGGGATGCACTGAGGGATGTCAGACTCCTTCTCCTGTAGTGCCCATGACCTGGGACTTGGGGGCACGATTATTTTCCCCTCTAGATATATACATATAAATCCCTCACTCAATAAACTCTCTAACAGACGTATAAGTATGCAAATGCAGCTCTCTTCTATGCCTCTCTAATTCACTTTATAGACCTTAACTATGTCAAAGAGAGAAGAAAAAGGAACTCAGGCCATTCCTTTATGTTATTAGTGGGAAAGGACGTGAGGTTTCAGCTAGGATTTCCCCCAATGACAACCAACCTGCCCTAAATGGAAAAGGAACATGATATGCCAGATGTGGCGATGTCTAATAGTTCCAGATGTGCTCCCAGTGAACTTGGCAGCAAAAATCTGGTAAAAATTTGTCAATGCTGTAATCTAGCTAGGGAATTTGTTGTAATGAGGAATAACTTTAACAGAATGTTCTTGGTCCAACCTGACACGTTGATAAGCACAGGGTACTGCAAGAACTCTTGTCCTGCCTGTTTCAAGTGTGGCTGCACACAATGAGGACCCACTTCAGCTTGAAAAATCATTTAAAGTACTCAAACTTTTTCTTCATATACTATGAGAACAACGTAGGAGCCATGATCATGTAAGATGGTTCTGGAATAGAAGAAAACAAACACTGCTCAATAAATTAGACCAGAAGTCAGGAAATGGTTTGTAACCTGGGCCTTTGTGACAATGTCTTTTTTTATCCTGATCTTCACATCCACAGGTACACAACAGGGATGAAAGTACTGATGAAATCATTGCACAGAATCTTGAAATGCAAGGCTGGAAAGTACAATCAAAATCCTGCATCTAGACATCATGAATGTGTTTATTCAAAGGTATTGCTGTTTATCTGAAGAGGGTCACCATCTTAAATAAAGGCATGAAGAACAGGACGAGATCTTCCTCCCTACAGCAGCATTAAGCAAAGGGTTAATGTGGCACAATGGAATCTGACAAGGATTCCTCACATTTTCAAGGAAGCCTTGCTGGTACAAAACTGTGGCAGATTACTGTAAGAGACTCTTCCAAAGAACCTCTTCACAATTCGTGGAATATAGAAAATGGTGGTAGAAGCAGCAGTTAACGTAGACATGTTAAATAACTTTATACAATCGTAGAATCATCCTGGTTGGCAGAGACCTTGAAGATGATCAAGTCCAACCATAACCTAAATCCCCCTACCATAATCTGATTTACAAGTTCAGCACTTAAATCATGTCACTACGCCCTATATCTACATTTCTTTTAAATACTTCCAGGGGTGGTGACTCTACCACCTCCCTGGGCAGCCTGTTCCACTGTCCAACCACTCTTCTGTAAAATAGTTCTTTCTAATACCCAGCCTAAACCTCCCCTGGTGCAGCTTCAGGCCATTTCCTCTCATCCTGTCATTATTCACTTGAGAGAAGATACTGATGAAATCATTGCACAGAATCTTGAAATGCAAGGCTGGAAAGTACAATCAAAATCCTGCATCTAGACATCATGAATGTGTTTATTCAAAGGTATTGCTGTTTATCTGAAGAGGGTCACCATCTTAAATAAAGGCATGAAGAACAGGACGAGATCTTCCTCCCTACAGCAGCATTAAGCAAAGGGTTAATGTGGCACAATGGAATCTGACAAGGATTCCTCACATTTTCAAGGAAGCCTTGCTGGTACAAAACTGTGGCAGATTACTGTAAGAGACTCTTCCAAAGAACCTCTTCACAATTCGTGGAATATAGAAAATGGTGGTAGAAGCAGCAGTTAACGTAGACATGTTAAATAACTTTATACAATCGTAGAATCATCCTGGTTGGCAGAGACCTTGAAGATGATCAAGTCCAACCATAACCTAAATCCCCCTACCATAATCTGATTTACAAGTTCAGCACTTAAATCATGTCACTACGCCCTATATCTACATTTCTTTTAAATACTTCCAGGGGTGGTGACTCTACCACCTCCCTGGGCAGCCTGTTCCACTGTCCAACCACTCTTCTGTAAAATAGTTCTTTCTAATACCCAGCCTAAACCTCCCCTGGTGCAGCTTCAGGCCATTTCCTCTCATCCTGTCATTATTCACTTGAGAGAAGAGGCCAACTCCCACCTCCCTACGACCTCCTTTTAGGTAGTTATAGAGAGCAATGAGGTCTTAATGCCCCCTTGAGCTGCTTCTAGGTGCTGCATTAAATTAGGCAGGCCCAAGCTTGTTTCTCTTAAGCCAGAAGACTAATCTCCAGACCAGTGCACCAACTAGGAAGGTGAAAGATGATGCAAAAGTCACTTAAATTAAACTGAGTCATTCCTCATAATGTTTTGCCTTTGTGTCTACTTCTTAAGAGCTACAGCCCAAATTTGCATCCGGTGTATATCCGTTCTATATTTTGGGAATTTTGTAGTAAAGAAAGACTTTTTTTCTTGTATGAAGAACTTTGGTCAAGGAAAGAAAAAAAACAGAGAAACACTGATTTTCATACATACATAGGTAAGTAAGGTAGAAGCACAAAAATATGCAGATAAAGGACTGAAAATTCCTACAAAGTAGCTAGTTTCTCTTTTTTTTTTTTTTCCCAACAAATATAACAAGCAGGAGCAGAATAAACAAAAGAATGAGTATCTGACACAGGTGGG
>NW_009954107.1:5882054-5896127 GCF_000747805.2 Chaetura pelagica | reverse complement strand
AGAAAAGAGTTTCAGTTTTCTCATTAGGAGGGGAAGATGATTCTCAGGAGAATCCTCAATCTCACTACTTCTTTAAAAAAATAACAAAAATCGAGCCCTTGAACTGCAACAAGAAGTAGCTGAATGTGTTCTTTCAGCTCATGGTAGATGGCAACATTCTCTACAGATGGAGACCATAACAGACCCACAGAGATAACCGAAACTATGGGTACAAATTCTCAGCTGGATTAAAACAACACAGATGGTCAACTGTTATAAGGAGCTACACCAGTTAATTCCTGTTAAGAAATAGCCAGTTGTCCACACTGACAAATCCATCCACCTGAGAGGTTACCAGTGTTAAGACATTCAGATACCACGCTGACAGCTCCAAAGACAAATGGAAATTGTGCTTTTTACTTGGAAGATCATCATCATTACTTACTACTTTTGCAGCATCAATAGCGTGTACTTTGGGACTTAAGAAAAACTGTCTATAAGTCAAGGCTCATGATCAGCAACTACCTATTGCTGTTGTCATTCTAGTAGGGGGAGCAAAGCTGCAGCCTCTCACTTTTCAGTTTAATTACATCAATAAACTTGAGCATAGAGTAGCATAAGACCATTTCTAATGGTAGATTTTGTGTCCCAGATCTCTATGTAATGAAGTGAGAACAACACAGAAATGTTTTCAGAAATGTAAGTATCCTGAAGGGAAAATAAACATTTTCAGTTTCTATAAATCTTAAACCGGGACAAGGGTGGAGGTTTGAGAAAGTCCTGCATGGACAAATGAACCTAACTACTTGGAGCACTGATGACAATCCTACTGTATACAAGATTTTTCAGGTGATACAAATTACCAGCGCCATTGCAGAGACATAAACCAAGATACTGATGATCTAATAGAAAAAGCTGAAACCAATTTGATCTTCCAATTACAAAGCACAAAGCTCCTCTGAATTGCTCTGACCTGGCTTAACTGACCTAGAAGGGCAGAGGATTTGAAATTGCACAAGTGGGACATGGAGAGGGATGGATTACAAAAGCACTTTTTCTTCCTCCTACCTCTTTTAGCTATTTTCAGAACAAAATGCCTTCTTCATATTCTTGCCAAACAATAATGAAAAACATGCACGCCAAAGCCCATAATTAGCTATACCAGCAAAATCATGGATAACATGCATCCTTTTTATGAGTGGGCCTGACTGAAAAGGTGCTGTTCCCCACGTAGTTGATCAGATACAGAAAACAGCAGTGCTATTCACTGTATCAGTAGATGTTAATATTTCAGTGCTCATAAAACAGTGGATTTGGTGTACCTAGTTTTCCATGTTTCAAACTACACAAGATCTTCCAGTCCACTAACACTCTCCAGGGAACAGGAATGGCTGCAACCTAGCCTCTACCAACAAATAAGATTAAGGTGTTTTCTACCATAATTATCTGTTGCTAACCTCATTGCCTGCACTATCTTTTTCAACAATTCAGACTGAAATATCTGTATGTTTTAATACACTTATTTTTTTACCTTTGTCAGTACAAAATGTTTTCTGATAGGTGATACTGTTTTTAGCCTCAATTTTTTCAACACACACTTTAAGAGTGAGAGAAGTTACTAACTTGAACTTTGTAAACTTTTGATGCACAGCATGTAGTGTTTTAGTACAGTTTGGATGTCCAACATTTGGAGCCAAAAAATATCTTTGGAGGTATTGGATTTTCACATAGTTTGAAAACTCTCCTAGCTCAAGATACTGAAGCTGTAGGCTCTTTTTCCCTTTATACAGATTATAAAAACAATACTTGTGACATCACATCATCACTGCCATGACTGCAAGAAAATGGATACGGGCATTTGGTGGGAAAAAGCTGCTTAGCTTTCAAGAAAGAAGATTTAAATAAGCTTTATGAAGATTTGCATTTTGTGACATGAATTAATTAATTTACTCCCACTTCCAACAATTTACAGGTGAGAAAGATGTGTGGGAGTAAAGGTCTTAAGGTTGCCAAAATACAGATGATGTAACAGGTACTGAATTAAAGAACATCTGCAATAGTTCTCAGGAAGGGGAGATACAAATGTGGGAACATTAGGTGACAAGAAAGTAATGACACATAGCTCTGGTAATGTGGTGATACTTACATATGTCTCAAATACCAGCCTTGTACAGAATAAAGTTTTGAAGGCGCTCTGTACGCAGAGGAGGAGAAAGCTGTAGAAACAATAATGAGCTCATGGTCTAAGGGAGTGAGAGACTGCAAGAGAACTTCCACAAAGACATCACTGGTACAAAAATAGGCCATACTAGCATAAGAAGTCATTTACAGCTTGGTGAAATATGAAGAAAGGCATTTGTAGTATTTCAGGTTAAATCACTTCATTATCAGAACATCATAGTTTTAAAAGGTGCTGTATTACAGTGACTTTCTCTGTAAGCTACAATACTTACCCATTTCCTGTAAAAAAACTGTGCTTCCATCCATTTAAAATATCCTTTAGCTCTGTCAATTTTAAATCACAGACTATCCATCTCCATTACACTGCTACTTTCATCCCAAGGTCCACCACTAACTCAGCAAATCTTTTACAGCTCTGACTGCAGGATGGAATACCAGGGAAGGATGACTCTGAAAAAAGCAGGTCTTCCATTTCCTTATACTTGCCCCTACCAAACACAGGCACCAGGCTAAGCCATGCTTTGGTCCACTTTGCTCTTCTCTTTCCTCAGCATTCTGAATTGTTTCCACTAAAAGAAAACAAAACCAAACAACCACATTCCTTTCAGTCCTGTTTGGTATTTCCAAAGTGCAGGCACACTCTCAGCATTTCTTACAGTATTGTTTTACAATAATAATTTTAAATTACAGAAAATTCTCCAAATATGTAAAAGTGCTGAGTTCAGATGTTCATAAAACCTGACTCACTAAATTCCTGAATAAGAACAGCAGATGTTTTCCATTTACTTCTGTGCTACTGTATTTGTTTAGCTACCCTTTCTTGCAAGAGCAAAATTCAAAAGGAAAAGGGAATGCACAGTAAACCCAGGCAGCAAATCAGGAGAACTGGATTTTTTATCAGAAAACATCTCCTTTACTTGAGTAGCTTTAATACCACCATTTCTTTATGAAAGAAAACCCCAAACAGATCAAAGTACTGAAAGTAAGTGACCTGTTTGAAGTTCTTCAAGCACTAATATTAAAATAATGGAGTAAAATAAACTCTTTGATTCCATAAAATTCAAGACTATGAGTTCGATTTGACACATCATCTGTGTGTTTTTAGCTTACGGCAGGGTCAACATCAAGTGAACTGAAATGAAGAATCCTGGGTGGGGGGCAGGAATCATAAAGGGATCTGGCCTAGCTATCTGTGGTTAAAGCAATTTAATTACTTAAGGGTGTTTTGTAGTCAGTCTGTATGGAACGGACTAGCAATCAATTACTTCCCTTTGTGGCATTTTTATCAGGCATTTTTGAATTTTGGTATAAAAAGAAAACATAGTTACTGCACTAACATTATTCAAGTGATTTATTAGGCATTTTTGACATGCTCAGAAGAGCATGACCATAAATAAGTTTGCTGTTGCCATAAATTTAAAGAAAAAGTTAGTGGATTTTGATTGCATGATGGAATTTTAGTTATACAAATAAGTTTGTTTCAATGATGTATTTTGAATATGCCCCACTTAAAGAGCTGTGGGCTCATATACAAAATATTCATAATGGCTTCTTCATCTAAAGTCTTCCCAAGGTCTAGAAATAAAGCCTTCATCCTCAACTCAGCCGCTCCCACCACACCCTCTCTCATCCCTTCAGCTCTCTGCCATTGCCAAGGTCTGGAGAAAGCATGGGAAAGGGGATGCTTTGTCTGGAGTGGCTGGGAGGTCACCCAGCACATAATTGCTCCCAAGCAGTGTGCTCTGCTCTCAGGCTCCTTGTCTTCAGACAGCGGGGTGGTCGGCTTGAGCACCCCGACCCACTCCAGCCAATGAGAAAGGCAGCCAATATTCCTATCAGCATGAGCCAACTGTTCAACAGTAACAGCTTAAACTTCAGCAAACTGCAGTCAGTAGAAATGAAAGCTGTAAAGCAATGATCCCATCACAGGGAATATCTCTTAGCAAAGATATATTTCGCAACAATTAGAATTAGCAAATTATTTGATGAGGTGTTAAGAGCACAGTGTGTATCATCAGCCACCTGTTACCACAGTGACCAGGGGACACTGCATCTCAAGTACCACCTTTTCACAGTTCAAGTCTGTTGTTTCTTTGATTCATTTTTTTCTCAGGTGAAGCAACACCTGGCACAACCATTAACATCAAACCCAACTAGCATTCATAATGAAGATTCATGTCTGCTTTTGATGTGCTAAAATGTGCCAGGTTGCTGAGTACATGCTGAGTTTTTTGGTGATGATTCCATTTTACAACACAATTATCTCAAGTATCATGGGACTCATGGTGCTTGACAACGAGTAAGAAACATACATCACAAAAGGTAAACACTCGTTCTACTGAATGAAACATTTAAGATTAACTTCAGCTGGATTTGTGGGTTTATAAAGAGCTGAACTGCACAGAATTACCCAAAACTTTGCCTTAGAATATCATGGATGTTTTACTTTCACCTTAGAATATCTACAGTTCCTAAAATGACAAAAGATAAGTCACTTATTTAATCCCTAACAGCAACATCAAATAGAATGAAAGGACAGGCGATACTAATGATTTAAAAACTCTTAAAATATCCAACAAGTATGAAAATTTGAGCTGAAACTTGGCCTTACATATTAGTACATAAAGCATCATCTGAAATCTGAACTCATTAGAAAGAGGTATTCACCTTAGCAAAGTTAATGGCAGATTAATATTATAGAACTAGCTGTCCAAAACTGAAGGTGCTTTAGCCAAATTTTGTATCACTTCCATCTTCTTTTCATGGCATGGGAACATCTAAGGGCTAAACACTGAACTTCTATTTTCATCTTTATGCAAGATACTATCACTGGCAAAGCTGGAGCAAAAAGAAAACTCTTATAACCTCAAGTTAACTTCAGACGGATGTGCACTGTACAAAGCCAGTGAAGTGATAAATAGTTTTTGGCAGCTCACCCTTCCTACCTTGAGTAGTGTTACAGTTTATCATCAGGGCTGGCCATTCAGCACAGGAAACAGGGGAAGCAGTGTCGTGTTGTCTCAGGCTATATTCACAGATACATCATAGAAATCCTTGGCAAATAGTCAGCAAGTACTAAAAAGTATAAAAAGTGGCTTTATTTTGTGAGCAGATATATCTCAAAAGGATCCGCTAGGAAGCCCAGGAGAGGGGAAGCCTAGGCTGGGGTTAAAATAGCTGGTTTATTCACTTCTTCACAGAGCACAATAGCTTTACTGATTCGTCCCACAAGTCATTTGCTAATTTTGCACCTTGGAAATGAGTAAGGACACACATACAAATGAACATTTGCAGTGTAGGCACATGAAATGGCTATTTCTCAAAGCAAATCCCAATGAAAACATTTTAATGATCTTATTACTATTTGTAACAGCTTCTTTGACAATATTGTAACTTAAGAGCCCAATTCTGCAGCTCTTACTGCCCGTAACTCGCAGCAGCAAGCTACTTCAGTTGACAATTTGCAAGAATACGACTGAACTCTAGTTGCAGAAGAGGATCTTCAGTCATCTGCAAAGTCGTCAGTCCCAAAAATGTTAAAAGAGTGATTCATAAAAATACTCCCTCTTCTCTCCAATACCCTTCGCAAAATAATCACATTCAGAAAACCGCCTAACAAATTACTTGCCAAGTGGAATTATGGCTGAAATTGCTTTCCCCCCATTTCAGGCTATTTCTCTTTTATCACAGGGTCTTAGATGGCAATACTAATTACAGCACTTAATAAAAAAAAAATTTAAGATTAATATCACAGTCTTAATGACCCCTGCTGTAGTGCCACTCAAATAAATTAAATGGCTCCAGGAATCAATTGGTGTCCATATGTTAAACATTTGTTACTTGAACAAAGAACAAAAAAGGTGCCAAATTTCTTGACACTTTATTTCTAATTAAACCAACCATAGTGTGAGCCTTTACATGTGCAGGATTCCTCATGGAAAGAACAGATCTTGTACAGCATAATGAGTATCAAATGCAGTAAAAATGCACAATAACCTTCGTAATGCAGAACTCAGGAACTGGCGGCTCATTTGTAAAATATCTGACCCTTCTCTCCTTCCCAAAACCAAGACTTGTCTTTTGCACTGAAAATTACAATTAAGTGAAGGAAAAGTAAACAAATGTTACTGACAAAAATAAATTCCTATTGGAGACAGAAAAATGCAGCTCAATTTCACAACCATAAACACTGTTCAATAACGTGTGGCATAACACAGAGTAAAGCCACTGCTGCATGGTTCTGCTATTTGCAGAAGCATCACCAGCGTATGAGACCTAATGCTTGGAGCCCCCAAAGGGGCTGCTTTTAAACAGACAGCAAGGAACATGGTGATAGGAAAAGTGCAGGGAGGGCATGATTTAGCATGGGTCTGTGCTTGTACCTTGATCTGTCCGAGGAAGGTCCCTTTACACCACCTTCAGACAAAGAGACAAAGCCCCAATAGGTTTGGTGCTGTTACAACTACTGCTCCTGTCACCAGCAGAACTCTGTGATGTCCCAAAGCCTTGTTCTGGTTCCTACTAAATAAGCTGCGTCAAGCTGCAGACCGTATGTATTATTTCAGCTTCTTCTTCATCACCTACAGTTCCTACTCAACAGTCCCCAAAGGGGATAGCCTTGGATCACAACGTCGAAAAGATGGCTTTAGTCCTTTTCAGGTCACCACCTTTGCCAAAGCCCTCTACTGAGTGAAGCGTCAGCAATGGATGTCTCCACAGAAATGTGGCTGCCTCCCTTTTTGAGGGCTGAAGTGCTAGCTCTCCAAAATAACTCATATTATTTCTGTCCTGCTTCACAGAATCATAGAATAGTTTGGGTTGAAAGGAACCTTCACAGATCATCTAGTTCAAGTCCTTGCTTGGTAGGGACATCTTTCACTAGATCAGGTTGCTTCAAGTCCCGTCTAGCCTGGCCTTGAACACTGCCAATGATGGGACACCCACAACCTCATCACTAGTTCTCAACTGAATTTTGCTCATTTTAGACCTTACTGAGGGCACTTTTGGAGGAAGTTCTATCTTTGATAGGATGGAAAGAAAACAGTCTTGTAGTAGGGTTTGTTTCAGGATTTTTTTGACTTTCTGGGCAGGGAAACTGCAAAATTGCCTGGGGACAGTAATGTTAGACATTCTTGGAAAACAGATTAATGGCCAGCATGCAGGTGAGGCTGTCACAGGCACATGACTAATGACTGCATCACATGATTACAACTCATCATGAGACTCTCCACTACCTAGACTATCCAATGTATAAGACTATAATGGATACATCCTTTTATACAGAACTACAGCATACATAACCTGCCCCTCCATTAGGTAAAATACGATACATATATAGTAGGAAATAATTGTACTCCTTTTTTCATTCAGTAACAGGCTAAGTGAGAGGCTATACACAAAATCAGTTAACAGCTCTAAGGCTGCTCTTGCCATCATAATACAGAGTATTTTTAAAGTTGAAGGGGTAGACCACAATGAAATTCTACTCCTGGTAAATAAAGGATTTAGTACACTATCTATTCTTCTTTGGAGACTGGAAATGTCATTATCAGCATGATCTGAAGTATGCGTGTCTCTGTGTGTACAGATGCATGCATGCAGACACATTTTAATCCTTAAAATAATGTAACTGATTACTTTCCAGACAGGAATGTGTGGCTCTCTTTCTTTCTGTGTGTCATGCAGCCAAGCAATGAATCTAGACAGGCTTCCTACTAGGAGGCCTGGGTTTATTTTTTTTTAGAAGTGCCTATATTTAGAGAATATTTTTGCAATAGAAAAATGTCTGTAACTAACTGAAGAATCCTGACAGTTTTTGAAGATCACATCAAGTTACTCATTGCTGTTGAAGTCAGGTAGTGGAGCAATTGAGCAGGAAGACACAGAAATTCTAGTTGTTGACTGTACATTGCACGCATACTATATAGTTATGGAAATAAGTCTTCCTTCTGGTAATCTTCTAACATGCTATAATTCACATATTTGAGAGTGATGACAAGATTTGAGACACTCCCAAACAACAGAAAAAAAAATGCACCAATATGACTTGGCTATGAGATTATCCATACTTCTTTCAGATTATTTTTTTTTTAACTTCCAGCTTTCAACACAGGTTAACATGAAAAAGGCACAGCATCATCCATCTAAAAGTTATATTTTGTCCTTGCTGATACACACCTTTTAAGAGAAAAGGACATGTTTTCACTGGCCTGGGGTCTGGAACTTTTACTAAATGGATGGTATGGAAACTATTTGAAAAGCACACGAACCAACCCAGCTCCTGAAGTGAGTGGATGGAGAAGTCCATTGAAACACTGCACACGATGGGTGAAACCCTAGTTCTGTATCAATCAGTGGGAGTTTTGTCACTGGTTTCAGGGCTGGGACACAGCGCTGCTCCTCTCCATGATGTTCTTTTGAAAATAAGGTGTTCTGATGCTCTCCTGTCCTTATTAGTGAAGTAGTTAGTCATTAGGGTCTTTCACTGTTCAATGTACGTTCCCCTTCTCTCCTAATATTTTAGCAATTTGTTTCAGTAACACCTCTGTATCTGACATTTATTAGAGCACAAATCTATGTTAGATACTTGCTAGCTCATCAGGTCCAGCAGCAGACTACTTGAGTCAGCTTGACAAATGGCCAGAGTTCAGAGTCTTTCCATAAATAATGACTTTGTCTTGTCAGTTGTTTTGGCCTCCACTGTACGTTTCCAGAGCAGATGGAGCTGCTCTCGGCTGCCATCCCCTGTCTTCTGAACTTCCTGTTCTGTGCATGGTTCTCATCAGCGCCCATTCCACGGAGAACACCTACTTCATACAGCTGAAATATGGCTTTTTGTAATCCAGAAGGAAAACGGATGAATGCTTTTTGTGGTTACAGAATTAAAAAGAAATTAAATACCTGCATTTGAATGAAGGTTTTAACCACACTGAAAGCTATGCATTGTTTCAGTTCAAAAAAATCCCTAATCTGAGCTTCAAATGGGCTTAAAAATCTATTACAGACTATTCAGAAACTTTATCTCTTTCACGCAAAAATGCTTTCATGATCTGTAATTCTTGCTCACAGAAATGCAAGTGCAGCCACTCTTATTATTAACTTCTACATTCATTAAAATATTTATTAGTTTCTTCTGTCTTATAATTTTGAGGGCTGATTTGCACAGCGGTGTCTAAAGTGACCTTCAAAGTTAAAAATTGCATCAATTCCCTGCAAAACCGCCTCCCCTGCTGTCACAGCACATTGTGTGCATTGTGTGATTCCCATACACAGCTGCTCACAATTCTAACAGCTACGTTTTAGGCGCCACTTTGCAAAGTGTCTTTATTTCAGTATCCTTAGAAGTTAAATATGTGAAGAATAAATTTAAAAATACTGTAGATTGGTGGAATTATCCATCCAATGACATTGTAAAGACACTAATATTTACAACAGCTATGCTCCCTTAGAGAAGTTTAAAGACAGATGTGTAGCCATGCCTAGCTATGACCCTAGACAAAATTAGATTGATGGGTAAAAAGTGCTTACACTTCATAAATTTTTACATTCTTGGGGTTCTCAGTTGTCATTGCTTTGATGTGTGGAAGGGAGTCACTCCTTTTTCTTACTCCAATGTGCAACAAACTCACTTTGTGTGGCAAAGGATCATCACACTGGATGGATGGTTCAAGCAGATCTGGCCAGATGATGTTGCACAGTCATGGCACGTAATCCAGGCATGTGCACACATTGCTCCCATATTTCAGTAAAAGAAATGTCAAATACACACCAGTCTATACAGCAACATGTGCTGTGCAGCCCATCCATGGAGAAGCCAGTGCTTGGAGATGTGCCAGACCTATTCTGCATGCACAACATAAATGCACTGCATGGTTATTACTGCAGAACTAGTGCTTTGGTGGGAAAGAGAAGAGGATGGCACCAGGGAGTGCTGAAGCTCCTTTCTGTTGCTCCACCTTGTTGTCTTGGCCTACTCCACATTGTGCTTATTAAGTCTTCAATTTGTTAAGTCATTTAGAAGGGAGGTCTCAATTACACAGATCTTGGCAGTGAGGCAAGACTCCAAGCATCCACTCTCAAAGGGAGGCTGAGCCACACCATGCTTCCTGGAGCCAGAGCCATGAATATGGAAGTGGATAGAGTATGCTTGGAAGACTTTGAAGCTATTCTGCAGACTAATTAATATGGTTCATCTCACTTTACAACCACTCTGAACAACATCTTTTGGAGTGCATTTTGACGTTGTAACGACTAAAAAGATTTAATTTGCCCTTTTGTTTGAAAGCAAGACATAAACAGGAAAATCTACATGCCTTGGTAGGGAATGTGCTCATATTAAAGTGGATCCTGCTCTGACCAACTTAAGAATGTAAAGTTTTTAATTACATTTTTAATGAAGATTTGAAAAAGACAAGAATCTTTTTAGGGATACAAAATAGGAGCCCCTTCTCATCTTGATTCAAAACAGTTTATAAAAAAGAATCTTCTACAGTGATTTTTGGGAGACACCAAATAATAAAAGTTTTGAATGGACAGGCTTTGCTTAGGACAGTTAGGAAAATAAAGTTATCCCCAATAGTCTCCCCTGCCTTCAGCATACCTACTATGGATCTAGGTAAGTTTTTGTAACAGTTAAGCTACCAACACTGTGCTGTTTAGAAATATTTTGTTGAGCAGAAACATTCAAATGGAGGACGTATCAGGCAGGATCAACTGAAGCATGAACTTGTGTCATGCTGCATTTCCCAGTGCCATGGCTGATGCTAGCAGGGCTGCAAAGCAGCCATTCCTGAGCTGGAGCTGAAACCCTAAAGTGATGAAAGGACTCCAAGAGACTTTGTGCTTCTGACAGAGGGAATGGAGCTGTCTCTGAATTTCCAGGGCACGGGTAAGGGATGTGGAAAGCTCTCCATTACCTGTTTGAAACCAGATTAGACTCTGCTGGTGAACACATCAACAACTGCTATTAAAAAATTCAGCATAAATTTAATTATGAGTACTTGGGCAGCAATCTTTTAATGTAAACAGTTCTTATGGACATATTAGAGCTGGCTCCACGTCAAAAAACACATGCAGAGGACTTCTCTGCTACCTAGGAAAGAGGTAGTTGTAAGTAAAGAAAAATGCCCCAGATATAGACGTGTGTTCATTAATTTAAATGGAAAGTTTTTATAAGCAAAAATGGGAGATAAGAGAATTATCTGTTTTGCTGGAAGAAAGTCCTGTGTTTCCTGCATTACTAATGATCAGGTTTATGCTCTCTGTTTTTACATCAGTATTATCCTCTGGTAGATGCAGTCAACACTACTGTTTGTCTCAGTTTTGCCTCACAAGCATATTTACAGGGAGCAACCACCTCCTTTCTTTACCTTTGTTTTGCTGCGCTATGTAATTCAAACCAGCTAGTTCCCCCACCTAAGACACTCCTGCTTTACTCCCTATTCTTAGCAAGCATCCTTTGTCATCCTGTAAAATGCATATGCCTCTTTAGCATCCAACAAGTCCTTGCTTGGCATCCAACAAGCTCTCTTCTTAACTTGTTTCAGCTACAGTCAAATTTTCATGCATGTGGGCACAGAGAACCAGAGGAAATCTCCTAGCCCAAATTCAGCAGCATTAATGGCACATAAGCTTGGCTTTAATTTCCTGCCCTGACCTGCTCTAGCAACGGGCTGTAGTTCATGATCACCTGGTTGTGATGCTTTGGTAATATACCACGGTGATTCTTTGCAGCCAAGAAAATCTTATTATTAGTCTCAAATGCATCTAGAGCTATGAAATTCAGCCCCATTTCGATTTGGCTTGGACGCTGCCCAGTGTCTTTCTGCATGACAGCCCACTTCCCCCTGTACTGACAACTTTGGGTCACCAGCAACCTGCACAAGTGCACCCCTAATATACTAAAGCTGTTTATAGGACCCTACAACTGACCGGAGCACCATCCTTTGCTAGTAACCTCCCTGCATCCCGATCACTTCCCTTTCAGCATGACCAATTGTTGCCTTCACATCTGTCAGAGCTTTCTTAAAAGTAAGGTCTGAAATGTGCACGAGTACACAGCTATTCAGAACACAGAGTTCTTGCAAATGACTTTCTAAATCATACCTGTTTTCTAAGACCTTTCTAAGACCTTTCTCAGGCCTCTTTCTCAGGCACCAGGAACTGATGTTCCATTTCTTTGACTGCTTTGTTGTGGAACAGAAACTGCACATAAATGAGTCAATTCTAAACAGACATTGCTTTGAAGAGACTCTTCTCAAAACTGATCTAGCTGGCAGATACTGAAAGAATTACTACTTTAGCCATACTAAATACTAAATGCACCCTAAAAAACTAAACAGAAATACACACTTCTGGAAAGTGGTATAAACTACCAGATTGTTATCAGGGAGGAAGAAAGTTAACTGGAAGTGTCATTTATACTGACTTAAGAATGGTTATCAGGAATAAACAACACAAGATCTGTTGCAGAACAAGCGTATCCTGTTCAGAAAAGCTATATAAGGAAGATTCTGTGCCTCAGCCACAGTGGCTATATTATCAGTCCTTTACAGTGCACTTGAAATAGAGCCCTGTGTAGTTCTGGTTTGAAAGCCTCTGAAAACCTATTGAAATGAAGGACAAGGAGAACTGAAGAGGCATTTTAATTAAACAGATTTGAGAAAATTTCCTTCTTCCTTCAGATCATTCATGGACAAAGCAACCAGGCAAGAGCAAGAGTAGAATACTACTACTACTACTTCAGCAAGAGTAGAATATTCAGGAGTTTTATTTCAGCTCTGATCCTAGGAACTTGGTCCTTTCACCTTGGTGCTGTAGAATTATTTCGAATATGCTCTCCTTTCTTGTAAAAACAAAATGGGAAGAAAAGCATTTTAAAAGTCTCTTCAAATGCCTGCCAACATGCCTAACACCTGGGCTTCACAGAGCAACTTTCCTACTACAAGGGTTTCAAGAAACAGCATGGGGAGTTGCAGTAATCAATTTATGCCACCATTTGCAAGAGAGTAAAAAGTAAGCTTATTCTGTGGAAAGTGACAAAGATAGGACTCACCTAAACGAAGGAACTAGCAACTGTCTGATTAACACAAAATTCCCAAGCCCTCCTGACTTTGAGGATTTGGAAAGGCCACCTGGAACCAAGGATGATGCCTGCCCGAGAGAGCAGAATCCAGTGCTGCCCAAGCACCACGGTACATGCCAGCCTCTCAGAATGAGTTTGATGCTAAAAGTGAGACTTTATATCCCAGTCCAGCCCACACTCAAAATTAAAGCAGCAATTATTACTGTTGCATTTTATCCTTCACAGTGGCAAAGCACTTTGGAGGAGAACATTAATATTTATATTTAGATGTAACAGGAATCCAGAGTTCGCACTGGTCTCTCAGTGAAACATCAGTTAATGGTTAAGCTAAGCCATTTGACTCCTGCTTTGGTCCTCATTTTTTTTAAGCGCATTCAAAGTTGCACCCAACTAACTACCAGACACTGTCTAACCTCATCACATGGCTGTCAGGAGAAAAGTTTCCCTCTGTCCTGGCAAGCTTCACATCTGTCTTGAGGAGACATATGCATAAACATGAGTCTACATAAAAATTAACTCTGATGTAACATCCTCAGAGAAATATCACTGCATTTGAACTTTTGATGTCAAAACAAGTTGCGACACCTGAAATCCTGAATGAGTGCTCCAGCCAGGAGGTTTGTAAATGCTGTCTAGGTGACCTGTGACATGAAGCAGATCAGAAGATTACTGGGAGAGAAGTACCCTTTGAAGTGTCCAACTGTGAAATATGGCACTTTTATTTCTATCACATCATCACTACTAATAGAATGTATTTCATCTGTATCACTGATACAATTTAACTCTATTTTTTTAATTCATTCTGGTACTTGAGGTTGTTTATTCCTGCT
>NW_009954107.1:5854317-5882030 GCF_000747805.2 Chaetura pelagica | reverse complement strand
GAAAGGGTGCTTTCTTTAAAAATACCTGACCATCTGAAATACCACCATGTGCTCCCCGCTATGTGACTGTTTGCGATACAAGCCTGCAAAGTCCGCTTGGGCAAGAGCACAAGAAAGGAATCTAATGTTAGATCCTGCCTTTGCAAAGTCATCTCTTATAGCCATGGGAGGACTTTCCAGGGCATGTGCTTTCAGGGAGGTATGTGAAAGTGCAACTGTGTGTGTCTTCTCGGTTCACATTAGAAAATGAACACAAAAGCTATGCCTGAAATGACATCTCCATTGACAGCATTTAAACTGTCTGCCATTTTAATTTCAGCATTCCCATATTACACGCAAATAAGAACTCTGAAAAAAATTATTCATAGAAAACCTCATGTTTTAGACTTTTTTGGTTTTTCCTATATCTCTTTCAAACTTTGCCAGAAAACCCTGGATGCTTACACGATCTTCGAGACATTCATTTCCCTTTGCTTCATTTCTGCACCTTTTCTATTAATTTATATCAAGAGCCGCACATAATAACGAGGAGAATTATTTCATTTGTAGATGTCAGTTCTTTAGTTATTTGCTATTACAGTTATTTACAGTGCTGGTAAAAGTTGAGGTGAGTTCCTGCATGGGCCATTGCTGTCTCCTGCAATCCCTGCCCCTGGGCACTGCCCTCCTCTGCATCCCAAAGGTTTCCTGCCTGTGCTTACAGGGCTCAACAGCCATTTCCTCCTCCTGCCTTTATACTTCCCTCTTAAGTATGTCATTGTTTGCACCAGTAGAAATGTAAGGTTCATAACTATGCCTGCTTTCCTACATTAGGTAAGCTACTGACCACATCTGTTTCTTTGCTGAAGTAATTGTTTTCAGTTACATATGACTGTAACTCAGCTGCTTCTTGAAATTCTTCCAGAAACCTTGGATGAACACCCTCCATCCCTAATGCCTTAGTGAAATTATGCTTCCCTCCCTGGTTTATGCTCTTTTCTTTTAAACAAATACCTTTCTCTGCTGGCAGCTGACCTCCATCACCTTCACTGACAAGTCATATGGAAAGAAAGCCCACGCTGACTTCAGTGACAAGAGAATGAATAAAAAGAAGCTATTAAAAACTGCTTCCACCAACAGTTTTCTTTAAACTGTATTTTTTTGCTTATTAAGATTCTAAATAGAGATTTTGCTGGGTTTTTTTAAAGGGCTACACTTACATAATAAGCCCCATTACTGTGTATTTGGTGCTGAACTTTCAAAGAACATCAAAGTACTGAACTGGCAGAAATCACTGGCTAAATCCTAGAGATCCAAGTGTTTTTTTTAGGTATTCATCTTTTGGCAGCTGCAGCTTCTTTTGCAGGTGCAAGGAGAACATTTAAGTCAGTTTATTCATCTAGTTCAATTCAAAGGCTAGTTCACTCAAAGCTGGGAAAATCTTCAGTTGTTAGACACAGAGAACCAATTTCCAATTTACGGATAAAAACTAGATAGCAACGGATGATGTCTAGTCAAGTGAAGGACAGTATGATCTGCCAGTTCTATTATTAACTGGGAAGAAGTTGCATTTAAATTTATCAAATGCCTTTGAGTTCAGTTTTTTAACAGTCTTCAGCACATTTAAGGAAGCTTTGTGTAACTGATTAAAAATAAAACTGTTGGCAACTTTAACATTCAGCTTCGCATTTCATCTGGACAGAGATTGGTACAATTTATGGGCAAAAAAAAATCTATCAAAAAAAATTGCAAACAGAGTCTAAGCTATGTAGTCATTTAAATAAATGTGTCTAGATATTACATAACTTGCAGAGGAACAAAGTAAGTCTAACTGTTGTGTTGAAGCAATAGTCCCTTGTGGAGCAGCACAACCAGCGGCCACTTAAAAAGCATAAAGTATGAAAAAATACAGCAAGCACACAGTCAGGACTGAGGCATTGCTTAATAGCAACCCCATATCCTAGAACCCATGTTCCTGAGGGGTTCATAAACACGTCCTACTGAGACTCTGTAAAATTCCAAGACAACTGGAATACCTGCCTTAAGGAACCACTATTAACTGGTTATTCTTGCTGTACTTATTGGAGGCATGTGTTAAAAACGCAGTGCTTTTATGCTGAAAGAAAAAATGCAATTTGCATTTAGACCATCTGCATTCCACAAAGCATAAAGGGGCCTTCAACAGCACAAGATATCTCCCCGAGACAACTCTCAGGGGACTGGGGCAGCTCCCCTCACCACAACTTCCTGGCAGGAAGAGAGGAGAATGATATAAGGGAGGTAGATTAGATTAAAACAAATAAAGGAGAGCATATAAAGATATAACCGGTGTCCTTAGAGACAAATGCCGGCATGTTCTGTGGGAACTGGGGAGGTAAAAGGGAAGCACTGTGATTTAGCACCCCTCCAACAACAACACTGATAGCTCATTAGGATGAATTTCTGCTATTATGAGGACAGAAAAGCTGTCCTCATAGGACCATGATGGCAACAGCTACATACTGAAGGGTGCTGGAGGAGGACTAACACAATTCCTTCTATTTACAGGAGGGTTGCCTGCTATTTCATTTCACCAACAGTGCAACAACAACCAGGGGAAAGACTTAACAGAAAAAGCGGGATAATGCCCTGGTGAAAGCTACGGAATCCTTGAATTTGGCTGATAAAGTGCTAATCATGTGGAGTTCAAGTTCATGAAAAAAATGGCTGTCTAAACTGCTCAGCAGTCAGGATGACAGCAGGAGTCCTCACTCCTCTCAGCACCCTCCAGCACTGCAAACCAGCTCCCTCGGCCATGCTGGTGCAAGCTGATAGACACACTGCACTGTGAACCAGATAAGGGAATTAATCCAAGTTAAAACCAGCAACAACCTGTAAAACAATGCTACAAACCACTCTTAAGTGTCTACTGATCTATAGTGACTGGGAACTGTTACAGTTTTTCATCACTTGTCCTTAGACTAACGGCAGAAAGAACCTCTTTCCTGCTGCATTGTCCTACAGATGGAAATACCTTTTTTGCAGGAATTCAAGAAAGCTGACCAAGCATTTAAGCTGACCTTCATGTATGATGGCAATTGCTCATGGTGTAGCATTTGCCTGGATGAACCAAGCAATTATATCTGAACAAATCACTGTGCACGTAAGTAAGAACAGACACTATGAAGCCACATGCACAATTTCAGGCATCAGTTAAAGAAACCTGCCTCTCCCATTCTGAACCCATTCTGTATTCAAGACCATCTTCAGAAGAAAATTTTCTCCTTCTTACGAAATGTGTAAGATGCCAAAGCCATACAAGAAAATGAGCCATTTACTTCCGTTTCCCTTTGGTAGAGAAAAACCAGAAGTGAATTGCTGCTTGTAGAGAATGCAAATCGATTGTGTGAAGGAAATCATGAAACAAGCTAGTGGATAAGGCTGTGTTTGGAGGAACATTTTCTTCTCTCCAGTCAAAATTACAGATAACACTGACTGTTCAGCCAGCAACACTCCCTTCTCTCTTCTGTGCTAATAAGTACCTTCCTCTTTGATAAAGACAGTTGAGGAGCAGTGGCAGTATTCAGGCTGTGCACCTCTCCGCTTTGATCACCAGCACTGGCCCTGTTCTCCACCCAACCCAGACGTGTGGGGGAAAGCATGGACCCTACAGCTCAGCTTCTTCTCTTAGATAATTCTGAACTTCAGATATCCTCGGTGATGCATTGTGCCCCTCTGAGGGCCTCATGGGTTTGCAACAAGCAGCCAGAAACCTGAGCTGAGATCCCTTCTGGGTGTATCTGTAAAATATCAGACAAGTAATTTCTACCAAAGCTGGGACCACAAGGGAGCACTTTGCCCATGATGACTGAAAATTGCACCAAAGGGCCTTCAATCGTAATCTTTCCATGGTAGCTGATGAATCGTGTTCAAAAGCTTTGCAAAGCAACTGCTCCATCAGCTGGACTGTAGAGTAAATGAAAAAAATCACATGGACCTGATTCTCAGGGGTGAGAAGCACCAGCCTAACCAGTCCCCATTCCTGGGCCAGCAATAACCGGCACATTTGGAGAATTTGCCAACATCCAAAAATTAATCTTAGGCACCTAACATGAACAACTAACCACTAATAATACCAAGGCACCTCTACTACTCAACTGTATAAAGTGTAAGTGAAAGGCTTTGCCTAAACTGCCCTTTAGCAGCTGCTTCCTCAACCACTGCTCTACCTTTTCTATGGTATTTGATACACACTGGAAAAAATGTACCAAACAGAGGTAGGAGCATTGCTTGAAGGCATAGCCAGCATGATTATTTCCACCCTTTCCACAGTAGCTCTGCTTTTACTAACCCAGACACAAACACAAAAGTTGATTAATGATAAAATGTCTGAAGTACAAATACTTTCTATCCTGTTTGTCAGGGGAATAATTTAGCACAGAACAAAAATGGAAAGCAGACAACAGTTCAGCATAATGATATCCACTTCTTTCAGTTCCCTTTTCATATTTAAAAAACCTCTCATATTAAAAAAATAAACTAAACAAAATTAAATATTAAGATGAATACATCATCACATTTAAGTAGCTTGTGCTTTTTATTTGTTGCAAAGCTAAAATTTAGCACCACACAGACGAAAAGACTGACTATCATTAAGGTTTCCCACAAGGTTAGCACTTCTCCCAGTGAAAAGCAAGTAAAAGGGCTTGCATTTTCAGACCTACCAGTTAAGGAGTTATTTTTTTCTATTGCACAATTTTTATCCCAAATCCAATTTGTTGTCTCGGATATTTTTATTATTAGGGTATTTATCTTCCTTTCTTTTATTTATAGAAATATTTTTTTTAATTCCACTGGATTACTCAGTTCTAATATAATTACATGAAAGTGTTAAATACTGTCTTTCAGGTGTTTGTTTTTTTCTTCTTCCATTTTTGCCTCTGAACACTAATGAAGTAATATTGAGTAACAATGGATTTCCTACTTTCTCTTTATTATGAAACCTGAATTCCTGATTTTCAGACTACTATGCTTCCTATTCCAAGCACATTCTCATGGTTCCTTATACAGGGCTTCTTAGAATCCTAGAATGGCTTGGGCTGGAAGGGACCTTAAAGATTACTTAGTTCAACCCCCCTGCATGGGCAGGGACACCTCCCACTAGACCAGGTTGCTCCAAGCCCCGTGCAACCTGGCTTTGAACACTTCCAGGGAGGGGGCTTCCACAGCTTCCCTGGGCAACCTGTGCTAGTGTCTCACCATTCTCACACTAAAGAATTTCTTCCTAATATTGATCTAAACCTACCCTCTTTCAGTTTAAAATCATGGTCACCACATACTTCAGAACTTCTGCTGTATAAATATAATTGTTCTATCATGATTAAAGGACCTCCAAAACAAAGACCAAAACCCATTTTTACTTCACAGAGGAGCCCATGTTTGCTTAATGATAAGCATTCACAGTCCAAAATATTACATGGTGTTTTATGGCTCATCCCAACCTCTCATCACTAACAGAAGAGTGTGGTTGTGCCAAAAAGTTTTTACTGCAGTTAACTTAGTGCAACAAACATTCCAGCTTTTCTTGTCAGATGTTTATCTTCCACTGGCTTGACTGCATGTAGAATTAGTACTTCAGGCTATTACTGAACCCATTTTGGTTTGTACTGCACCATTTTTTTGTGCTGTAATCTCTTCTGGTTTGGATAGCAAACACAACAGTTTATTAAGGGCATGAACCAGAGCATGCTGATGTAAGTGGAAGAATTCATATTGACTTGAATGATCTTTGGCCTAATGCCTAAGTAAACTGAAAGACATAATCACTATTTAGTTAAAAATACTCTAAAGCTCTTGAGACTTCATAATGTTTTTAGGAGTGAGAACCATTCAAATAAAAAGATAAATTTTCAGCTCAGTGTAAAGGATCCTATGAACAGCTGCCATTGATAACTATACTGACACTTCAATAACTTGGAATTTGCACAACCTGCATACTTAGGTACCTGACTGCATGACTTGCATGCAAACCAATGGGAAATCAGATTTGCCATGGATTTAAACAACAGCAATAAGAGCTTGCACAATTATGAACTGCTTAAAAGTGCTCTTTTGGCAGTGGTCTGAGTGAAAAGAATGAATGAAGGACATCTAATTTCTTCATATTGGAAAATTATTTCATACAAGAAAAAAGTAATTAAAATGGATTTTCACTAAAATTAAGAGGAATACAGAGTTTATTAATCTGTAATACATTAAAAGGAGACAGCAAATCTTATTAAAGGATGGTTTTGGAAAGCTTCAGTCTTAAAAAAAAAAATAATCCCAGAACCTTTTCATATTCACTTTCCACATATTTAAATGCTTTTCTACATAAAGAAAAAATTAATCTGTCATACCAATGATATCTGCATCTTCTGTGAAACAAAAGAATTATATTCCCCACTCCCATAACTCTTTCAACATGAAATATTCACAAGTCACAGAAAAATCTATAAATCATCAAGAGGAAACTCACACAAGTTTCTAGTGAATCAAATGTAGAAATAGATCCACTCAAATATACCCAACAATAGTAGTTTATTTATTGGCACCATATTCAATACTATTTATTAATTTACATGTTATATTTGTTGTTATTAGTTTTTATTAGTTACTCAAATTCTACACCTAATTTCCCTTTCAAAACGAAAGGCAAATTTTTAATATTATGGAGAGATCATATAAACATTTGACGGAATAGCATTTTAGGAAAATAAAATAGATACTCTGTTAAAGCTGAGAATATTCCACAGGTGTTTTCACTTTGGCTACATCAATACCTAGTGAATCTGCAGGAGAAATTCACACAGTGCCTCTCAATGGGTTTGCCTGATCAGGCCTGCCTGTGGGTCAGCCCAACCACAGCAGCTGGTACCAAGGTAGGCTTCACCAGGGAATGAACATGGAATTGGGCTGCTCAAGTAGAAGATTGGAACTGGTAGTCTGGCAGACTGGTTTTCCTCAGAATGAGTTAAATGCAGCATATATCTTTTAAACCTAACAAAGCAGTAGGAATAGCATGAAAATCTAAGATTAAGTATGCACATGGCATTTTCTTGGTTCAATTTTGCATCACATTTTTTTCTAGCATATTGTAATGGCTCAGAAGCCATTTTATATAGTGGATCTTGGGATGAAATTCACCCTAGTCCAGCAAGACACCTTTCAATTCAACCCTTATGAAGCCTTTACATCACAGTTGGTGCTTATGTGATGGGGTGTGTGGTCTGTGACACCCGTTTGTTATTATAATTCAATACAGGAGAAGGTAGCTTAGCAGGTGTGCAGGTAACTTTCTCCCCAGAGATCTGCCCCTGAAAAAAAGGCAAGCTAATAAGAGAGAGACTTGCATGTTTCAAACAAGATCATGCTTACTACTAAAGAAATAATTATTCAATTGAACTGATCATAGCAAAAACATTCAAAGACAATATAAAAACAAAAACTATCAAAAACATCATCCCAGAATAAATCCTGCAATAGATTGGAAAAAACAAACAAACAAGGAAATGTGTTTTTTTGTGTCAGTGATTACCATCTGTGAAGAAAACCCCACATTAAGAAACAAAGAAAAGGAAAGAAAAAAACCAAGAAAAAAAAATGAAGAAGAAAAAGAAGAAGAAATAACTGTTTAGTTACTGCGACTAGAAGGAAAAATATTTCTTTGAGGTTAACACTGTGTCAAGTTTGGAGCCTTGAAAGACTGCCAGCTGTCCGGGCATACATATTTTACCACTGAAGTATGCTTTTGTTTCAGAACAGTTGAGACCCCCAAAATGATGTAATCCCCAGTGGAAGACTGACAAGCTTTGAGATATTCCACAACACAGATGACACACGAAATAGCAAGTAATCAGTGAAACTATATTGCATATTATCCGGCGAGAATCCAACAACACAAACCTAATGCACCAGATAACAGCATTGCTTTGAGAAAACCAGGAGTAGAACGTCAGAAAGATTTTCACAAAGAAGAAATCATTCAAGAAGGACAATTATCTACATGGGTGGAGGGAAGAAAGATGGAGGGGAACATATGCCTTTCATAATTAGAAGCCCGATTATAGTATAGCCGAAAGGGATTTTTTACATTTTAAATTTGATTACATTTCAGAATGAAGCACACTAATTGGTATTTCTGCAGTCTGTTTGAAGAGACCTTCATCTACTTAGGGAGGGGGGAAAAAATAACAAAAACCAGTGACCTTCTTACCATCTATGCCTAATATCTATTTCTTTTGCCTGAAGTATTCATGGTCCCTTTACAGTTGCTGAAGCTATCTCTGGGAGTAAGTGCTCTATGACGCATCCTAGCTTATCTCCTCCAAACCAGGAAAGAGATACTAGAGAATACATGAGAATCAAATAGATATAAAATCCAACAATCATGCCTGCTATAAGGAAAAACAAACCAAACTGAACTGTCTACCATGACAAGTAAGAGACTGGAAGAAGTTATTTGCACTGGCAACACACAAGACAGCACCTCAAAACCAGGGCCATGGAGGGAATTACTTAAGGAAGTGATGTGCATTGTAAAGCACAGAAATACCCACTTACTCAAAAATAAAATGCATGACATACTCCCACTTCTACTGCATTGTGTGAGAAGCAGATGGCAAATGGGCATGGAAAACAGAAGAAAAAATAACAAAGTCTGACGTTTCTTTGTCTCATAAAACTGTTTGTAAATTATTTCACTTACACATACTCTTGTTTCTTGAAATATATGCCAGATAAACATGTATTTTTTGCACAGAGAAATGCTGTCTAAGACACAAGATCTGACAAGGAAGCACCATGAATGTATCTTAGGAGCCATAAAGTTGAAGTAAAATAATGAGACCTTTAGATACTGCTGGTGAAAAGAGATGAACTTTCAATATAAGCCTACTTCTGAGGAAAGAAGGGGTTTGCAGAATGTAAAGCAAATAGAAAGGCACAAACGAATAAATATGAACAAAAATAAAGCAACATCGAAACTCTGCAACCTGACCTTTACTGATGAAAGCCCCCAGGAGCAGCTAGGGGACTGTCACCATCCTGCTGTGGCTCTTTGCAGATATGTCACAGGCCAGGCAAGTATGCATGCTCCCCAGGTACATAACTAGCTTGTTGAAGGATTGTTCCCACACCTCACCCTTGGGAACACTGGGACAGGCTCTTAGTAAGGCTGGTTTCAAAGCACCCAACTAAACAAAATGAATCATGTCCTTCAAAAACCTCTTTCTGTTGGCAATAAAAAGACAGACAGACAGACAAGGTTTCTATGTTAAACCTAGATTAAAGTAGGGTGGTGGGAACCAACCTGGCATACTCTTAGCATAGAGAAGACTGATGGGGAGATCTTATCAATGCTTATAAATACTGAAGGGTTGAGTGTCAAGAGAATGGGGTCAGGCTCTTTTCAGTGGTGCCCAGTGACAGAATGAGGGGGAATGGGCACAAATTGGAATGCAGGAAGTTCCATCTGAACGTGAGAAAAAACATCTTTATTTTAAGGGTGACAGAGCACTGGAACGGGCTGCCCAGGGAGGGTGTGGAGTCCTCTTCTCTGGAGATGTTAAAAACATGCCTGGACATGCAACCTGCCCTAGGCAAACCTGCTTTAGTATGGGCATTGGACTAGATGATCTCCAGAAGTCCCTTCCATCCCCTACCATTCTGTGATTCTACTCCCATCCCTGATGGAACTCAAATAACAAAGGGAAGAAAGATACTTCACATAAACAAATGCAGCAGAGGTGTGAGGCAACCTACAGGTGGGAGCCTGGGGAGACCAAAGGCAGACTTTAGGAGGAGCTGGACAAAAATAGGGAAGTGTAGCAAGGAGCTAAAGGTGGACTGGATCCGTATGGGTGATGGAGAGGTAAAGGGAAGAACTGGAGCAGCAGGCTGGAAATGGGGGCAGATATAAAAACAGATGAACAGGGAGGAATATGAGATAGATGGGGGAGAAAAGAGCTGTGGCATGAAGAGACAATAGAAGCTAAAGGAATATAGGCAGAAAAGTCTAAAAGTGAAAGAATTATTCATCAATCTCAGTACTCTGTTGCTGCCAAATACCTGCAAAGCCTAGGTGGTATGTTTATCCTCTGGTAAAAACTTGGTCCATTTGGAAGACAACTTGCTATTGTATTAGCGCAAGCAGCAGACAGCAATGATGTGCAGCCAAATTATCTGAACTTGCCAGTAAAATAAGTATCTTTCTCTACAGGAAGAATATTGTTTCAGCTTTTAAGTATTTTGTTTTATTACTTCAGAAATTATCTGAAAGCATCAAAGGAACAACAGTGAGTTTGTGAAGGCAAGCAGAAGTTAACAAATACCAGAATTACAGTTCCTCAGCAAGAACAACCTTAAGATACGGATTCAATCAATCAGCCCGTGGTATTTATTCTGCCACTTCTTCCTCACTTCATTCACAGGATTTGCAGAGTGACCAAAGTATGGAGAAGATGCTAGAAAGGGACAGAAGAGGGAGGAAACGATGATGAAGAAATGGAAGAGCTCCCTGCTCCCAGTTCTCATCTGCTGTTTGGCAAGGGTACTGAAGCCAAGTCTCTTTTCAAATTTTTATTTTATTAGGTTTTTCCCTTTTGCAGCTTCCATTCTAATAGACCTTATCTAAGCTAACACAAGAGTGGCTCTGCCATGTCTATATATTCTTCAACTGCTCAACGTTTTGAGAGAAGAAAGGCAGAATTCCCACCAGGATTGTGGCATATCTCTGGGGAGCCTCCTGGGTACAGACATGCAGATATTTGGTAACAGGCTGGAAAAGAAGCTGTCATCTAGGTAACTCTGCTTGGTGAACAGGCAGCAGCACTTTTCCATGGTTATAAGCATTCCCCAAAGACGGTTTTGCAACTCTATCTATCTCTCCCTCTATTATTTTTTTGAAGTCCTGGGGACTACATCAGCACACATGGTGTACACAGATCTGTTAAACAAATGTACTTAGACATCACCAGAAACAAAAGCCTGAAGAAGGACATTTGAATAAACCAGGAACATTCACACATTATATCCACACATTCCCCACATTAACACAAATCCATGCAAGCCAAATACATATTTGTGTTGTTTTTCATTAAATAAATGTGTCTAATCGGCTATGACTGGCTGTTGCCACCTCTCATCAGGCAACTATTCCCACAATAATGTTTATTTTCATGAATAAAGTGAGAAATTAAAAGAGAATCAGACATATGGTTCTAAATTAGCCTCAGCGATGCAAAATGCTTTCTAAAATTCTGTAGGGCACAAACATCACTCTGTTATTTACACAAAACTCTCAATTAACAAAGCTCCTTCAATCAAATTTTACAAACATTACTTTCCTTGCCTGACAAAAGGATATCCAAGAAAGTAAGTGTGGGGGGGAAATCCTCAGGCTATGATCTGTGAACTTTCTGTCTTGACAGACCACAGTCCCAGTGTCTGCAAAAGAGAGCAGGAGGGTCACAGCAAAATGCAACTTGACCTGAACTTTAACCACCAGAGGTGACATTTACTTAACTATAAAATTTAAAACTAACCAGGAAGAAACAGGAAGAAAAAGTACTATGAGAGCACCTTCTTCATGTTGATTTAAAATTCAAGACCACGAGAGGTGTGCCTCTTAGGCTTATAGTAAGGGCTTGAGTACATAGGAAGAGATTTGTGAGAAACTACTCATTTAAATAACATAGCACTTCTGCTGAACTTCTGTAGTATGTGAGAGTATTTAGATGTTATTGAAAACAAAAAGGTAGTAGTACTAACAACAGTTCTAAGAAAGGTATTTAAATCATTATATTAAAAAAGTTGTATTAGCAAGATTGACAGATCAATGAAAATCTTTAATCCTGCTTACCCCTTTATGTCAGAATTGATCCACAGATAATGTAACAGTCTCATCCATCCCTTAACCTTGATCTCCGGACTGCTGCAAGCAGGAGGAGCACTGTATGTTTTCACACTGATTTATACAGAAGCAGAACCTGACCCTTTAAATATAATAGATGTGAAAGCAAATTATCTTGACTATAATGAATGATTGAACAGAAGACCTCCAGAGCCAAAATCAATGAGTCTTCAAAGCAAGAGATGAAGAGGGGAAAATTAAGGTATGCTGACTAATGAACTCCATGGGCAAGTGATGTATATTAAGCCATAAATCCCTGAGATATTTATTAAATTCTAGAAATTCCTTTCAATGGGGTATTAATATTCCTGGTTCTGATATTAAGATTACCAACACAGCAGAAGTTTTGGAAGAGAAAAGATAGGTAACGATCAATTATTCAAGAGACTTCTTTGGTTTAGCACTGTGATGAAGCAGTCATATGACTCCATTTTAGGTCTAGGTGTGACTGCTTCTTGAAATACTGGATTTCAACATATTGCATCACCATTAAAACACACAGATGTTGCTAGTCTGACATAGGTTGACTGCCCAAAATTCAAAGGACAGAATTCACCCCTGATAAAATCTCATGGTAAATACAAGAGAATTACCCCCACTACTGAACTGAAGAAAGCAACTAGAATATCTCAAGCTGACAGTTATTCCTCCTCTCCTTGGCAATGGCAATGCTCTCCGTCCTTGTATCATCAGATTCAGCACACAGCGCGGTATTCAAAACAGATACCAAATGGACAGGTATTATAATAGAATACTCAGAAATTTTTATAAGAAATTATCCAAATCTAACAATGGAACATTTTGCAATCTACATCAAACACCTCAAAATTTGTCTGTGTGCAAAAGGGAAAACAAAACCCAAAAAATCTCATTAATTTTCTGTCATATGGGTAGTGACTACTAACAAGTCTCCTTTCCTTTTGTGGTTTTGTTTTTTTCTTTATTTTGACAGTTATTTAATATTTCACCATTCTTGGTTTGCCAGGCTGGGTGTGCTCTGGAAAACAGCAAGAATTTGCTCAGAATTTTACAATATGCCAAAACCTGAAGGTTTTGGAAGGAAGTGACTCGCATGGAAAGAATAAAAAAAGGATTTAGTCATGCCATGTACATACAAAAGTATCTTTTAAAAAGTTAGCTAATTCTAAAACAGCTTCTGCTTTCATTTTTATGCTTAAAGCAGAGAAATACTTGATGTTAGAAGCATCTTCTAAATGCTATTGAATTTGCATGCTGAAAAGAATACCAATCGTTAATGAAAATTGCACCATATCAGTTTCCTGTTGCACTTGGCTGTCCCTCTAAGTTGGCAGCGAGACAGCAGCCTGCAGAGCTGCAGGCATATGTCTCATGTTAAGAACAAAAAAAAAGACTTTATGTTATAAACACTTCAATGAAAATTACTATCCAGTTTGGAGCCAACTGAGACCAGGTGCTGAAGACAAAATAAACAGACAGCATATGAAAGTTTAAAAAAAATTTTAAAATCCCCAATACTGCTGGGCTTCCACTGGGTTGTCTTCAACCATACATTTTAATGACCATCTTGAAATCCAAACAAAATATCCCTGAATGTGTACAAAGCAGCCTGATTTTCTCACCTTTAGGACCATAGCTTTTTAACATTGACTTTTAAGATATGCCCCATATTTTTAAGATCTACAAAAAATATGCATATGCAAATTCATGTATTAATTAATCCAGAACTGCAATTTGTCTCCCAAACAATTTACTAGAAAACCTGTTTGTTTTCCAGGTGAGAAATAGTCCACCAATCCATCCAGGCGGGGATTGAAAGCTTCAAATCAGTGACTACTGATTTAGTTTGCTTGTCTCCCATTTGCTGTCCACAGATTTTGAACAGAAATGGGAAAAAGCCTTTAGAAAGGTCACAGCAAAAAGCTACTGAGGTCTTCAAGAGCTCAACAATTCTAAGAAGAGCTGACAAAAATGAAGACACACATTCTGTGCCTGTAGTTAGTGGCTAAAGCAGGGCAGGCCATTGCTTTGGTGCATACCAAATTTCTCCCCACTTTTGCAAAGGTAACAACAATCTCCATCGTTCCTTCTGATTGTTGTATAAGTCAGATTAATGTCTTGGGACATGTGAAGTGATCTTTCTTCCAATAGCTCTGTTACCATGAAGCAAAGGACTTAAGTGTGGCAGCAGTGGCAGCATCTCAGGATTAATTAAACTGTGGGAGCTCCCTGGGTAACCCCTCCTGTGTGGCCAGGCAGAAGCTTTGCTTGTCTTCCCAGTGCTCCTGGCAGGACAAATGTCAGATGCATCATTCTCTGGGCCTGCTGGACCACAAATACTTTCCACTGGTCATGTCCAAAATGCAAAGAAAATAATACTGATACCAAGAGGTCATCTTACATACACCAGTCAGACAGGAGTATTTTAGGTGTCTATAAAATCAACTGGGGCAACTGGAAAAAAAGTCTCCTGAACATTCAACTCCCATTTCAGAACTGGGGAGAAAATGGTCTGGTGTCCTCGCACTGCAATAATTATGCCTGCACTGTGGTAGGATGAAGCTCTTTCGTTCTATCAAGAGAGACTGCATTTTGTCATCCAATGCAAAAGGGAAAACTTAAAACTCATTCCAACTGTACCTTACCTTCACACCAGTCCAGGAGGGCCCTTTGGGGCAAGGAACATGTCATTATTTCTGATAGACACACAGGGAGCATGTGAGAAAGAGCAAGAAACATTGTCATAGTCTGAGATGACTTTTCTATATCATTTGGTTGGAGCCATCCTATGAGAAAGTTTTTCTTCCCTGTAATGCATCCATGACAATGGCAGCAGCCAGTTTGCACAGCCACACCACACCAAGTTTACATCTCCTCTCTGTGTCACAGCAGATTCAGTTTACACAGACCATACTCGGTAGCACTCTGGGTGTTTGCCTTCATTAGAGCAGCAGGGAAGTCTTGCAGGCTACATACAGGACAGAGCAGATTCCTCAAACAAAACAGCCTATAATCATGCACATACAACAGCTTAACCTGATGGTAAGGGGTCTTCTTCCCAATTCAAACTGGAGTGCAAAGCTGTCCTGCTAACATTAGACATGAAAACAACCCTGTAGCATAAGGGACTAGAATAAACTAATCAGTAGTTCAGAGAGAAGCCTGTCTGGAAATTCAAATGTTTAGCTATTTGATGTATTGGGGTATTCCTCCAC
Source organism: Chaetura pelagica (assembly GCF_000747805.2). Classification (NCBI taxonomy): domain Eukaryota; kingdom Metazoa; phylum Chordata; class Aves; order Apodiformes; family Apodidae; genus Chaetura; species Chaetura pelagica. The sequence continues at coordinate 5,866,928 of NW_009954107.1, read as the reverse complement.
TCTCTGTAACCCACTCTATGAACTTTTAACATAAACAGTTTACCTTATAAACCTTTGCTCTGGTGTGGAGCCGATCCTTATCTACTAAAACTACTGGCAGCCAGACTCCCACACACGCCTGGAATCAAGGAGCCATCTGAGTCCTGTACCCAGACATTCAGGACTGCCCCAGCAGGACCCAGCAGTGTTAACACATGGCTCTTATTTTTTATGCAGACAATGCAAATACAGAGTTCCTAAAGCATGTCTAGGCAAAATAGAAGCCCTTGAGAAGGCCTGAAGAAAGCACAGCTTGTTAAGACTTCTTTAAATATTCAAAATAAAAAACTTTTAATTTCTTGAATTATGTAAACTTTGAAAACTCAGAAGGGACAATACTTAATGTTGATCTTTCTATTATATCCCTAAATGATAGAAATAATTTGGTTGAAGTTTCTTTTATTTTGGATAATTATAGCCAGTTATAACTCTCAGCATAAATACCTACACTTCATAGAAACACCAGACTAACCCTTCTATAATTTGTCTGCATGTTGCTATTAATAATGTGTTTCACTTTTAAGAACATGTGGAAAAAGTCTCTTTGTAGTAAGAATTAAAGTCTCAGTACACAGCAAAATGAAACAAAATAGTGCAAATGTTTTCTTCAAGTTGTGGCTTATTTTTTCCATAACTTCTGTTGTGAAACTTATGGATTACCTGAACATAAGCTATTATATAAGGGAGGGATAGGGTTAGCCTTTCACTGAACTGGCAGATGCTTTATTAACTTTATAGAAAATACTCCTGATAAAAGCATGGAAAATTTTAAATCACTCAGAATTTACTCTGGAATTCTGTGGTTTTAACCAGTAGCAGTTCAACGATATTTTCCTGAACTGCATGAATGTGTGTGTGCAGGGGGAAATCACTAGCAGATACCTGAGCTACGCCTCCACTGTGAAGCTGGTGAAACCCTCTCGTACACAGGCAGGGGGTATGTTCAATCTGTCTAAAGGGGCTACATTATAACCTCAGCCAAGGACATAATTTCATACATACCTACCCAAAATATAACCAAGTTTGGGAAATCATTCCTCCAAACCAGCAGTGAAGCGAGGACCACAGCCAAATAGAAGTGAGCGTGTCTGTCCTCTAAGGGAACCCGCAGTCCCTATCTAGGAAAGCAAGTGCTTATTGCAAAACCAGGATTGATTTTAGGATTCATGACACTTAGGCCACACTAGCAGTAAGGTAATGATACTTTCATTAGTGTCTAACTTCATTAATGCACAACACCTCCCTCGAGTATTGTGTGCTGGGGACAACCTTAAGTAGAAAAGACACCACATGTCTAACGCAATGCAGCAATGCCTACGCTTCAACAAAAAGTCCAGAAATCCATTAGATTAAAAACTTCAGTATTTAGAAGCTGATAAACAGCAGTTGCTGCTACAAGAGGGTTCCTGCCACACCTTTGCCTGAGAGGGGGCAACTGATCCCTACAGCCCCCCACAGCTGACGGCAGCGTGGCTGGCTGCCCTGCAGCCTTGGGCTATCCACTGGCCTCCAGAGCACCCCACAGCAGGCAGATCTGCCCTGCAAAGCTCCCACAGAGATCTGCAGATGAAAAAGAGAGAACAGTGCAGCTGAAAGAATAGATGTTTTAACTGCTTTGTGGATCTATTAGCATTACTTCTGCATACGTTTGTAGTTGTACACAGATCTACATGGACATTTACAAAAATAGATGAACAGATGATAAAATAAATACAGTATTTAACAGGGTTTTTTTTAACAGCTGCAAAAAAAAATCCCTCAAAAATGCCCTCAAACCCAGCATTCTATGGAAAAATACCATTTTCTGTTATGTTTTGGTCTATTCTGTTTCCCTTCCAATTTGTAACATTCTGCTGGAAACACTGATGAAGAACATATGTCTGTGGTAAATTACACCCAGGAGAAATCTTGGAACTGTTACATTCAGTTTTATTACTCAAAGCATTGATAGTCTACCAGAACACGTATTATTTAACAGCTCCATCAAACACAACACCAGTAATCTATTTTTATATTATTATGCACGCAAAAAATTGTATCATATTTCTTAAATTTCACTGGGTGATTAAGGTATTGCATTTTTATTTTAATTAACAGTTCCAGGATATTTTTAGTGCTTCCATGAACCAATGTGTTACATCAATACAGAATGCTATTGTAGAAATATTTTTGCATATGTTCAGGCAACAATAAGGTTGAGAAGCCTAACGCTCAACAGCCAGGAATTGTCAGTGCTTTCACAATATAAGCTTACACAAATGCTGCATCTTAACGTATTCTGCCGAGGGCTGTAATCATACAGGCTACATCAGGGAAACCTAGTGTGGCCAACTGGACAGACCAACATCTCTGAGAATGGCTTTCTTTTCCACTACTGCAAATACTAATCCAGTTTCACTAGGTTACACCAAAACCAGCATAAATACCCCCGTGCACTGATGAACTGCATCTTTTGGGGAAGGCCTGCACTAGCTCTGTGTGGTATAACAAGTTTAATAGGACTAAAAGATACCGCATATAAAGCTGGGTATTACTTTGATGACCTGACCTCAAAAGTCAGGTTTTCTAAAGTTTTACAAAGGTTTTGCATTTTATTTCTCAAGTGACTCCATGGAAGCAACAAAAATGTGTATGTTTCAAGACTGCACACCTCCCATACTTCGCAGGGAAGAGGAAAACAAAAGGCCTAAGCAGCAGCAATTCACAGCTGAGATACAGTTTTTCAACAAAAGGCCTAAGCAGCAGCAATTCACAGCTGAGATACAGTTTTTCAACTTAAATCAAAGAGTCTTAGCACAGTGCTAGATCCAAACTTAAAACCAAAACAACAGACACCAGGTGTATCAGGAAGCAGGACACAAAGTCCTCTCTGTTCAAATAAATGTAATCGCTAACACCTGAAAACATAATTTAATGCTTTTCTTCAAGATTCAAAATGAGTCACACAAAGCTGAGAGCACTGGTCCACTTCATGAACTGCAAACTGACACCCAGAGTTATACTCACTGAATATCAATATAGAGAGTCTCACTTACTTTATTACTACTTATTCATCATGTGAAAGAATAACTGAAGCTATATTGTTCTGTTTCTCTGCTGTGTTCAGTCCATACACTGAATGCAGCCACGACTCACAGGAAATACATTGTATCATACGAAACTGAAGACTGTGCTACATTGCACACAGGAGTCAAATGATGAAGGCATAGGAAACAGTTACTGGCATTTCTCAACTTTGAAGTACTCAGCTTGACAGTCTACTCACTATTTCTTCTTCATCCTTTTTTAAAGGCAACAGTGCATTTTGCAATCTGTTGCTGTAACGAAAGCTGTCCAATCATGCATACATCACCAGCAGGGTTTGGAACTTCAACCTGCAGCTTTGCAGGTTAAGCTGCTTAGTAAGGGCAGGTTTACTGCAGAAAGGATACTGAATATTCAGGAACTCAGGTCCCACGTGGCAACCTGAAGGTGAGGAATGAGGCAGTGGGCAGTGTCTTGAACTCCCTCAGTAACTGCCTTAGTTTTCTCTCCTAACACACCCAATTTAACATTCTTCCTATCAGTTACCTGGATGGAAGGTTGAAAATAAAGTATCATGAACATTTTCCTATGGTCTGGTAACGAATACGAGATTCCAAGAATTAATGACATTTATTTCAGTCTAATTAACTTCTGTGGCCATTTAAGGGCCAAAAAGGTTTTCTCTTGTTTCTGACTGAAAGTCAATGAGGGCAGAACGTTGTATGTCTGGAACACGATCTGTCCAGATCTGTGGCTGCTGCTGACTTGCAGAGCTGGGCTGACCTTGTGAACGGGCCAACTTGTATTGCTAAAAGGAATAGCCTTAGATCACAGTATGTTCTGCTGGAAGCAGATGTCTCAACATTATACCCACTATTGTACCAAAAGGAGAAAACAGTGCTGCCATCTATTCCCTGACTTTCAGCCCTGCTTTCAGTCCTCCTGCTGTGCCGTTGAGATAAAGCTTGTGGGTGCTCCTACAGTTCTGACTTGCTTTACCTCTCCAGCAGCAAGAAAGGTACCCAAGGTTCAGAGGGAAGCAGGATGTAGAACACACAGGCCTGGCAAAATATAGGTCAAGGAAGAAGAGGTCTAAGGTTGCTCATGTTTTCTCAGTCTTCCCAAACCAACTGTACTGCTGACATAGCAAATTACAAATTCAGCAAATTCCACGAATGCTAAGAAAGCAATCTGTTGGTTTAATAAAGGCTTAGAAAAGGGGCATTACTGGAAATTCCATTTTATACTTTCCTCCCAAGACAATCCTTATTTTTGGCCACGACAGTATGTTTAACATTTTTTTTCCTCTTTTATGAATAAGGCAAAAGAACTGTCATCCTAAATAAGATGTAGAAACAAAGAATGCTGATAAACCAAAAAAGTATGCAAGGAAGGGGAAATACTATCACACACTTTTGCAAAAAGTACAAACATGGCTGTTCTCAGCACACAGATACAGAAATAGAAGGATGCAAGGATGGTTTTGTGTTATGCAATTAACTTAATCACATAATAATGATGTGCTTGGTCTAAAACTACTTATAGTGAGCCTGGCTGGGATGGAGTTAACTTTATTGACCACAGCTTGTATGGTGCTGTGTGTTGGATTTGTGGCTAAACCAGCACTGATAACAGACAAATGCTTCGGCTGTTACTGAACAGTGTTTGCAGAGCATCCAAGGCTTTCTCTTTTTCATGGTCAGATGCCCCACATAACAGAATGCATACTTCTGCCTAAGGAGGTGAATGCTGTACATCAGAAGCCCAACACACTTCCAACAGTCCTCCCACTATGTAACAAGACAGGGTAATTTTATTTCATGAACTGAAGAATCTGTCCTGAAACATCCATTCATCTGTTCATCTGCCCAGAATTTGAGGTCAAACACCCAGATACTCACTTTTACGCAGGAAACATGTCCACTGGAAATCAAGCCTACAAGCATTTTGCAAAAGTATGGAATGACTGAAAGGTTATGGACACAAGACAAGCAGAACATCTCTTTTGATCTTCATCTGTGCTTGCAAATACATAACCTGAGAGCACAGAGAGCAACATCTATGTACATAGGAATGCAGCTTCTCTTTGGTATTTGACTGAAGTTTTAGATTTCAAGTCTTCCCATACTTACACTAGGCACAACTAAGACAAACTCATAAAACTGATTCAAAGCATTGTCAATTATAGGAGAAAAAGTAGAGTATGAAAACAGAAATTCTGGCACCACATCCAGTAGAAGACACCACTGAAGTCGAGGGGAGTATCATATAGTGGACAAGATGTGCAGTATATATTGAAAAACAGGAGAAAAAAAAGTCTACAAGAAGTCTGGAACACTGTGGGCACCATGGCCAAGGAGTATTAAAATAACAGCACAGTGCAAATATAACCGAACATGTTCATTCCTACAGTAAGAGCCTTTTAACCATTACAGTATTTTGCACTCAAAGCAATAGCAGACTGCTCAGACTACACCTGTATTCTGAAGTAGAAGCATCCACAGGGAACAGTACCAGAATAACCAACAGCAGTATTACTCATTTCACTACCTTTGAGACTTCCCCATTAAAGCCCACTCTTGGCGTTCAATTCTAAGCTCCTCACAACATCTTGATTTCTGTTAATTTGCTCCCTGCCTCAAAGATGATCTGCTCAGCAACCTGGTCACTGTTAGTAAACACTGGGAAAACTGATAGCAGGAAGCGAGATGCCTTTTCCCATTCAGGTATATCACCCTTGAGCCATAGTTCACTCATTTTAATTAAAGTTTTTTACATTTTAAAATATTTCTTTAATAAAATGTGACAATGGCAGCAAGAGGTTAGAGCTTTCTTACTCTATGAGCACTCACCTAAAAAAAGGCTTGGCCTGCTATTTTTAAAGGATAATGTTCATGTCGTTTCAGCAAAAAGCTCAATGTTTGTTTTAGACACATTTCTTCTTTCATGCCAGACAAGGCCAGCTCCTCATATTCACAAAGCAACTGCGGTCCACTGAACATGTTCCCAGAATTAATTCTGACTTCCCAGGGTCAACTTTACATTGATCAATAAAGGAAATTGTGGAAAAGATCACCTTATGAAAACACAAACTTAGTCAACCTTTAACAAAAAGAACAACTTGTAGGGCTTTCATCAGACTCAGCACTCTTCAAGGAGAGCCTGTCAGCATTTTGCATATATGAACATGAGAGATGGAACAAATCTACAGGAAATCCTTGTGCTTACTCATGTACCCTCAGCACCACAGACGAGTCAAGCCACTTTGATGTGTTTGCCCCAGTTCCCACATTTCCCAGCCATCTGATTCCTCATGACACAAGCAGAATCTTACCTGTTATTTTCTGCAACAAAGGAGATGGCTCTGGCTCATCACAAATCACCTTGACTAGGGCCTTTTTCACCTCTTCTTCAGCTGTGTCCAGTTCTTTTCCACTTTTGAGTTCTCCAACCACAGAATACATGTACACCAGCAAGACAAGGAAGTCCTCACAGGTATAATCATCTTTCGTCCTCGCACTGTAAGACTTGATCATTGGCAGTAACTGGTTCAAAACACTGGGCATTTCTGACTCACCAATAGTCTGAAAAACAGAAGGAAGATCATGTAAGATTCACCACATATTTTGGTTTATCATTTTGTCATACTCCTGCCTACATCCACAAGTTATTATTTCTTCTAATAGCAGTTCATTTAATGAAACATTGTTCAACATTTGCATTCTCATTTGTTAGCACATGGCCCTGGGACTTATTTGCTGCTAAAACAGCAAAATTATTAATTTCCTCCAAGTTTTGTCCTAGATTCATGACAGCAACATCTTACCACTTGAGAAGCTTGAGGATTAGATCTTCTCTGCATACCAGTATGACGAGAGGATGGGAACACCGGCCTCTGCAGTATGGGTAGAAATGGTACAAAGCACAAGGTCAAATGCTTCCTCTCATTTTGGGCCTCCTCCTTGGGCCTGATTTTGTACTTGAGCAGGGAATTGAAAGCCCAGCTCCCACTGACTTCAGTTGCTATTGTGAACTCTTGGCACATCTGCAAACTTGACCTTATGCTTTGTCACAGTTTGACTCAGGTCCGACAACAATGCTCTCGATCCCCTCCCCCTCCCACCCAGGTAGGGAAGGAGAGAGAGAAAAAGAGAGAGACTTGGCTGGATTGAAAACTAAACTACACAGCTTTAATTAAAACACTAATGAATGATACAAGAAAATATATACAATTATGTACAGATATGTTCAGGAATGGGCAAAAGCCTCTCGCCTCCCCCCACCCCAGCAACTCCCACAGCACTTCCCTGAACTGGGAAGAGTCCCGAGGAATCCCGGAGCTGCTGCTGGAGAAGAGCAGAGAGTTATGGGGGTCACGAGAGATCAAGCCTGAGGATCGACGGTGATGGATGAACAGAGTCCTCCCTGGATGCCGGCCGTGGACGGAAGAGAAGGGAAGAAGAAGAAGGAAGGAAGTTGTCTTCTGTGATCTCTGACCTTCCTCTGAGCTTACGTAGATATATGGAATGGAATATCTTTGGCCAATTTTGCTGTCTGTCTAACTCAGCCTCCTACGGGGGGGTCACAGATCTCCCCATAGTGTCTGAGCCGGCAGAGTGCAGGTGTGGCCTTGAAGCCTCAGTAGTTAGAAAAACATTCCACTGTCTTATCAGCCCAGCAGAACACAGTTGCTAGTTACAAGAAAGCTTACTGAAGGAAAAAAAAAGTCAGTAAAAAGAAAAATTGGCTTCATCCTGGCTCAAACCAGGACATGCTTTCAGGTCAGAAATCCAGAAAATGAGAATCAGAAGGAACAACCTGTGAAGCATGTGGTTTAAGTGACCAGTGTGGTTTTCTAGAATAGCTCTGTAACAGGACCAAGACCCTCTTCTCCTTCTGCCTCCTTCATAGCATATTCACCAACTTCTGCAGGTTTTCTACACATAAAAAGACTTTCTTGTTAGGCAGGTCAGGCTCATTCCCACAGCACATCCATGCTGTGAGGTAAGGCAAAGGCTATGTGGAAGCAAGGAGAAGTACATGACTGATAGGTTGAAAGACGATTATAATGAGGAAGGCTGGAAGAGAAAAGGAGGGGGGAAATGAGAGTATGCTGGGATGTCCTAGGTTCTCAGTGATTGACATTTCACTTACTTCTCACTTCCCATGGGTGTAAAAAGGAGACTTCAAACATGAATCCCCTGAGGTGCCACACTGACATCCACATGATGTAACACCAGGGCTGGGGTTCAGATCCACCCTGCGGGTCTCTGCCACTCAGGACAGCAGAGTGACTATTCATACTGGCAAACTGCCAGCCTCACTGTGTACACAAACACACCTGCCTATGAAATCTTCACACATCGGTTTTCTGCTGTTGGTTGGTGTGCAGCTCAGCAGTGGGATCAGCTGAGAAGCAGGGTCAGTACAAGGCAACCAGGAGGATCAGGCTGCTCCTGCATGAGGAGGGAGGTGTGAGAGGCGAAAAGAATATCCCTCCACTCTTGGTGGCAGTGATCGCTTGGATCCATCCGAGAGGTCCCCTGCAACACCAGTACCCTGCCCTTTGCCCTGTGATCAACAAACCCCTGTGGAAACCTGTGGGTCAGTTAATAGTGTACAAGATAACATCAAACTTCTTAAAATCCAAAGAGTCAAGTCTGCAAACATTTATTCTTGGTTGTTCCTACAGTAACTTCAAATAGACTAGCAATGGTTAAAAGGCACCACAGCCAACAATATACTCCTTAAATAGATTCAGAGTAAGTAAATAAAATACAAACCAAGCAAATCAGAAAGATAAGTTTATACAATAACAAAAACATGCAATTAGGTTAATCACTGCTTTTAACTTCATTATTTAAGTTCTGAGCTCTTCTGACAACTAAGTAGTTTTTTCTGAAACCTGGGCAGAGATTTTAGAGTCTGACTTCATGAACATGGAAACAGAAAGTTCCATTGCCTAGCATACTTCATACAACACTTCAGGGGGTCCTGGATTTGGTTGTATTTTATTTTAGTTGTTCTTTGACAACCTCAGAAATGCTAACAAGCATCTCATAAACTGTGATTTTTATATGTCCACTGATTCACCATAAGTCTCAATAGAGAAAGCACAAATTATTCAAGCTCTTAATAAACTTTTTTTCCTGCCCATGCTATAGGAAACACCATTTCTGCAGACGTTGGGCCCCACCCTGCTCCTGACATACAAGTTTTGCCATGGACACATCTTTCAAGGGACTTTTATGTGGTCAGATTTTATGTTTCTATTCAAATTCATACTTCGGAGAAGAATTTTCTAACTACCCACATGCTAAATCTAAAAGTAAGTGCACACTGTGAACTTGAAGCAGCAAATTACAAAGCTACAGTGGTCAAAAGCATGCGAGAGGCAAAAAGGAACATTCAGAAACCGAGGAGGGGTTGGCACCCTGGGTGTGTTTGGGCACAGAGCATTAAATCACATGTACAGCAAGCATATCCAGGGACTCTTCCGCCTGTGAAGCAAGTCAGTGGTGTTTGGCACCAGTCTGGCATACTCGGGCAGCTGGGCCACCCTCAAGACAAGGTTGTTGCTTCACAAATTTCAACTGAACCCTGCCTTCGTTCAGTATTACCTGTTCTCTTCTCGAAAAGTGATAGACACAAATTATCATCTGCACACTAGTACAATAAATATCAGACCATCCAGATCCTAAAAATGAAGAAGACAAAACTTCAAGGAATTCAGAGGGATGTAGTTATCGGGAGGAAGCCACTTGCAACTAACAAAAGCTTAAACAGTCCTAAAAATCCAAGAACTGAGGATTAACCTACATATGGAGTTATTCTGGAATAAATAACAAACTCCAATCTATATTAATCTGAGTTCACTTTTTAGGAGAGGCAAGCCCTATGCCATATACTACTGAACATCATTACCACTTACTGGCATATCATCTATTGCCCCCTTCCCTCCCAACACATAAATTCTTTACTTCATTCCATCTCTTAAGTATCTCATAGCATGCTCCTACAACACCAAATATGAGTTCTTGAAAAAGCTCTATTTTGTATGCACAAGTTACCCAAATGCACGGAGCACTGAGGATGCACGTGGTCACATAGAACAGCAAGGTCAACAGCTTGTGCTTGAAGACAGTAGCTCCTGAAAGTACACCTGTATAGCATCTCTGGCAAACCTTCAAACATACATGATAAAAAAATAGGTCTAAACTTTCAGGATTATTTACTGTAGGGCAGACTAAAACTCCACAATTTAAAGGAACAATTGCTACCTCTTATCTTCAAAGTAAAAATGAAAGAGGAAAAAAAAATCTAGTTATAATAAACGATTAACTTCAAAACGCACGTAGGGTCTTCCTAGGGTATGAACTTCTCTGGAATGTTTTTCCCTTATCTCTTGGGAAATGGCACTACAGAGGACTTCAAATGGAACTGCCAAGTTTCAGAGGCTATTTTGTCCAAACAGGCCAGTTGGGCTGGAGTGTGATTAAAAAAAAAAAAAAAAAAAAAAAAAAAAAAAAAAAAAAAAAAAAAAAAAAAAAAAAAAAAAAAAAAAAAAAAAAAAAAAAAAAAAAAACGGGACTCGCAGCCTTACTGCACAGCATAGCTCTGTAGAGAGCTGGGAAATTTGCCTCAAATACAATCCACTGGCAGATTGTCATTATCTGGCCACCTCTGATGATTTAGGGGCTCCCTGCACTGCCCAACAATCAATCAATTATCCTCACTGAACAACCCTAAAACACAAGTTTTAAAAATGTAACTACCCATGACCCAAATTTCCTGCTGGTTATGTTGGCCTCAGGTTAGCCCCATTTGTCTATCATCAAGAGAGCCAATAAAAACAATAAAAACAGGTCAATTCTGAGCTTTCCAAAGGCCGTATAAAAACATTAATGTCGCTTAATGCAGAGCCAGCTAAGGCCCAAGCTCTAACACCTTCTGCTCAATTGCATTGTTTGGACATTTTTATGGTATAACCATATATTCTTCAGAATCCAGGGAGAGTTTGTGATAGGTTTCTTTTGGTTTCCATGTCTTTTCTCCACCTTCCTTAGTTATTTATTTTTATAACTTAAGCTGTGTTTACTATCCCTAAGGGGCTGACGTCAATTTGCAGAATTTTGCAAAACGCCCCAAGTTTTGGCAGATTGGAGGATAGTGGAGAAAGTACAAAAACATTTTTTTCTGTTTTTAAACACTGTTCACTATACTGTGCTAAAAAAGTGACATTCAAAATGTGATTTAGAAGATTTACAGGAATTAAGAAGGAGTGCAATATACGCAAGAAAAATGTTTTGCATTTCTGTGAAAAACATTGGTTTTGGTATTAAAAAAACCTGTAAGAATCTAAAGCCATATGTATCACTAGACATCTTTCACACAATAGAAAACAGAGTGCTCTGGGGAGGATGAGAAGAGGAGGGTCAGAGTTTACTTGAATTAACACGTGTCCCTGACAAAATTGAGAAAAGAACCGAGTGCTCTAATCCTGCGCTTCCAGCCCACTGTCCTCAACACATCATTAAAAATATTAAAGCAAAGATCAACTTCAAGCAAGTGGAATTTATTTTCTTTTAAAATCCAGGAGGAAGGAGGAGATAAATCTTAAGAGACTACTTCACTATGTAAATATTCTAGCCACTTTCCATTTAGGAAGCAAAACATGTTTAATTCCTTCAGAGGTCACATGAGTTAAGAGACCTTTGTGGAACGGGAACCACACAGCTTTACAAAAGTGATGGGAAAAAACCCCAAAACTTAAAAAAAACCACAACCAAACAACTGCAAACATCAGCTGCAGGTCAAACCAGCAGAAAGATCAGTAAAAATTCACAAGCCTGTGGCTCCTTTGCTGCCCCATGCTCCTGGGTGACCCTATTTAATAGAAGCTTCCTTGTATTGGTAGTTTAGGTGGAAAAGAGGTTTTGTGTATTATGGGCTAAGCAGCTTTCTAATGTTGTGCTGTCTGACTTACCATGTTTTACATAGGTTTTATGTTCTGTGATGTTGTCATGCAGTGTATTAGCTTCCCCACTATTCAGACAAGGGCAGAATATTGGCACCAAGGAAGGACCTCATGAGTGTGCAAAACCAGCTCAGATCCTTTGATGGCAACAGATCTCTGCAGCAGTAGCCATCAGTGAGAATGAAAGGCATTGACAAACTAAGGAGGAGTTTTAGCTGCCTGCAGTGCTCAGCTGCCCATAAATCAAATGCTGCAGTACTGTTACTTGCTGTTTTACACAGTTTGGCCACCTGAGATTTCATAGAATCATAGAATCATAGAATCTTAGGGTTGGAAGGGACCTCGAAAGATCATCTAGTCCAACCCCCCTGCCAGAGCAGGGTAACCTAGAGTACATCACACAGGAACGCATCCAGGTGGGTTTTGAATGTCTCCAGTGAAGGAGACTCCACAACCTCCCTGGGCAGCCTGTTCCAGGGCTCTGTCACTCTCACAGTAAAAAAATTTTTTCGGATATTCACCTTGAACCTCCTATGCTCCAATTTACACCCATTACCCCTTGTCCTATCAC
>NW_009954107.1:5825527-5850387 GCF_000747805.2 Chaetura pelagica | reverse complement strand
GCTGCCAAATGGCCGCTTTTTAAACCTTGCCGCCGTTCACAGCCATACCCCCTGCCACGTCAGCCTTCCTCTCCCTCGCAGGGTTCCTGCTCAGACTCGGGTCTCCTGGCTCTGCCCCGACTTCACCGTCTCTGGGAAGCCCGGCTCCCTCTCAAATCCTCAGTAAATTTAAAGGAACAGCTCTCACCGCTGCCGGTGCTGCTGCCGCTCTCTCTTCTGCGCTGCCGCGTGCTCCATTTGGCATTTGATTGTACGTAATTTCCATATGGGAAAAAAGATGTCCGCAGTCCCTTCCCCCAAAAACCCAATTATTTCATGTATTTAGTTTTCATTAAATGGCCTGTGGGTGACTAGTGATTTGATACAATAAATCAGTTAAGTATGAACTTACCAAGCAAATGGTTTTTTCCATAAGAAGCTCCAGAAACCATTATAATTCTTGTCTTGGGCAGATTTTCATTAAAATGTACCTTCTCTTTGTCTTCTTCTTATATTTGTGGGATATGATTGAAGAATAAACAACTCAAAACACAACACAAAAAATGATGGTCTTCAAAGTCCTACACTCTCACTATTAGAAAACCCCTCTGTCAGTGTCAAGATATAAAGCATCCAATTATTCAGGCAGGCTACTTAACAAGAAGATTAAATTATTTTGATAATTGAAGTCCACCATCTGTACATCTTCTTTTGCAGGAAGTGAGTTTGGATGCCAGAAAAGTTCTAGTCTTAAACTTTTGTTTCCAGCTGGGAACAGTTGACACAGCCTTGCCTTGCAGGGGGAAGGAGCAAACTTGAGCCTTAGGGAAAGCAGATGAAGCATCCAGCAAACTCACAGCAGCCTGGGAGTGAAGGTGTGAGATACTGGCAGTCAATGGCTGCATCCAGTTTAAAAAAAAAAAAAAAAAATTGTATGCAATTAATGGTAAGGAGAAAGGTCACATTGCCTTTTGTTAGACACCTAAACAGGCCTATTACTTGCTCTTGTCAATACCAAGTTAACTTGCATCTTCCTTTCTTTAATGTCAGTGTTTGTCTATTCACTTGACAGACGATACAGAAATCCTCCAAGAAAATGCACATAAAGAAAACAGCAGAGAACTAAATTGCTAGTGAGAGACACAGGAAACAGTAAAAGCATGTAGGAATTGTCTCCTCTGTCATTACTCTTAATGGCTCCTCTGTTCTCAATGAAATACCCCCACACAGCCAGTTCTATCTCTTGTCACTTTTTCTGCATTTATCACCCATTCAGCATTGCCCCAGGTACTATATTCTCAAACTGCAGAGACAATTTCCAGGCAGCCCTTGCAGACAAAGTCTTAAAATTTTACCATAAACAAACAAAAAAACCCAAACCAAACGAACAGAAAAAGAAAACAAGTAAGCTTTTCAAAATCTATTTTTAACCTGGCTCATGCTGTCAAAGACACAGATTCACATACATCCCACATGCATGCTCTCCCAATTTGCCTTCATTCTTGCCTTCTGTCCACCACAGCAGCCTCTTCCTTCTGTGCCTGCTTAAGCATTTCTGTGACTGTGCATTAAAACAAATAATTTTGTCCAGATTGGTTCTCAGCTCAGCTTTACTGCTTGGCCACAGAAACACACAGTAGCCACGAAGGCCAAGGATTGGATTGCTTCCTTATGCAACAGGGTTGGCTTGAAGCCTACATAAACTACAGTTAAAGGTTGCCAAGATACAGAAAAGAAAATTATATAAATAATTACCTGCTCTATTGGACGACTTCTTCAATACCCTGGCATATGGCCAGATTCTTAATTGGTGCCCATCAGTCAACACTACAGACATCAACAGACCTTTGCCAATTTATACCTGCTGAACATTTATCCAGGATACTAGCACTTACTGCAAAACACAGTGATGAGTCAAAGACAATGAAAATTACCTTACAACATAAGCTTTCAAAAAGCACAACATTTGTAAGCTCTTCTGGTCGAAGATAATTTTTTAATGTGTCTTGCAGAAATCCAAAAACACACCATTGACACTTAATAGCTAATACGTGAAAAAAACAAAACATTTAAAACAAACTGTTCAAGTCCTATCGTTTCTAAAACCAAAACTAAACAAAAGCAAAGCCCAGTACAGTTATTTCAGCCAGTAACTCCCTAGCCCATGACCATGATCTAAGCAATTGGATTCTACCTATAACCCACAGCCAAAATAGCGTATTCCAGTATTTTTCTTTTACGTATCTTTCTTAGGACTTAAAAAAAAATATTTTGAACAACATAATTAAGATTTCCTCTGACCACTTCTATCCTGTCTTTATTGAGCACCACAGTTGTCTGACAACAATTTCCTGTTTTTAATCATGTTCCAACTCCTACAGTTATTTTTGTTTCTTGTCTTTCAAGAGGCAGATTCAGTTACTATGTTTGAACTGCAAGACTTATATATACATTTTGAGAAACTTTAAGTGCCATCACAAAAAGCTTCTAATAAACCCACTGATATCTAATTTTCCACAGCACAGAAATCACCTCATCTCAGTGAGTTTTGCTGTCTGGAAATTTATTATTACATCATACAGTCCAGTTTTTCCCTCTCTCTTTGGAAGCCATCTAAGTGTACAGCTGTGTTAAGATATTTTAATGGGTTCATGGGGGCTCAGCAGCAACAGGATACTGAAAAAAGGGTATTTAATAAGTCTGGATTTTATTAGACAAAACTCTGCAAGGATAAGGACAATTCTACTTAAATCACTCCATGTCTGACATTAGAGACTCATCAACAAGCTAAAAAGAGAGTAATTCCAACCTACTCAGTCAAAGGCTTTTAGCTATGATGGCTTCTACAGACGTGTTCAGTGTAAACATGAATAAGCATGGCAAAATTGGTGTCAGAAGAATGAAAAAGCAGCACAGGCCTAGTCAAGATGAAATACGTATCAGAGAAAGAATTTGGTGCTATGCATATCAGGATTTTTTGTGTGTGGTTTTTTGAGGCTGTTTATTTCTTTTTATAAGCTTTGGAAGATTGGGAAAACTGCCAGAAGATGGTAGGGGTTTAACACTGAGAAAAGAGCATAGGGATAACATGATATCTGAGGCAGTTAAAACTTCTCTCAGCTTTGAGTAGAACAATAGGAAAGGCACTACAAAGCAAAGGATAAGCATCTACAGGGATAGAAAACAAATAAAAGGATTATAAACCAAGCAAAATATAGTACAGTCAAATTAGTAATTCAATAGTGCAGACCATATCTGCAGAAACAGAGGATTCTATCCTGGAAGATGGTTACTGAAAAAGATTTGAAAGCTTTTTTGGACAAAGAAAAGGACATGGATCCCTGCTTAGATCACTAGCTGTAACCTTTCACAAGTGGACTAGGGAAGACAGGTAGGGAATTGCTTACTTCCTGACCCAACACAAGAAGTAAAGGGCAAGAATTGAAGCTGGAAAGAGCCAGGTTGAAGAGCAAATTAAACGGAGGTAAATCTTCATGCAATTTGCTCAGATGTCAAACTCCTTGCCAAAGGTTGTTGTGCTGCTATATTCTTACTTGAGTTCACAAAGTTGATGGGAAAACTCAAAGGGGAAAAAAAAATCCATCAAATGTTAGTAAATACACAGAAACCACATCTGTTCCACACCTCAAAATAGTAGGAGCTGGGTGAGTATCATATAACCTTGTCTTCTTCTCTTTATCTTCTGCAGGCAGCTGCTTTTAGGTATCGTTAGAAAAAACAAACTAGCTCAGCTACATTTTTGATCCAATCCAGAATGGACATATTTACCTAAAAGCCCTGGCAAAAGGACCAATATTACTGCAAAATACAGTATTCGGTGGAAAGAAGTAGGGAAGCAGGTTTATTACAGTATGTGGTACTATCATGACTAATTCTAACATATAATGATCTGTTCCAGTGCCCACATTTCTAAGAAGCTGTGGAAAACTAGAGATAATGTTGAAGAGAGTTACAAAACAACTAAAAGACTAAATTTCTTCAGAGTGAGAGTTCGTTTATCAAAAGGAAAAATAACAGTTTACAAATGTCTCTTCATTCAGAAGAAAACTTCAGAGTACGAGGCTGATCTTGGATCTAGTCAAGAAAGGCATAGGAGAAATAAGGGAAGTTGAAACTATGATTTTTCAATTCTCAAGGTAGCAGAGATCCTCTCAGTGTACATATTTCAGAAAGACTTTGGAGGGTGAAAGGATGGAAAACAAGCAGAAGGCACAAACTCAGTGGTCTCATGCAATAAAACACTGCAGAAGATGCATCTGGTGAATAAAACCACAAACCCTTTGGCACAGCACTCAGTTGCAGTGAAAAGAATTGTGAACTGCGAGGGACAAAACAATTCAGAAATAGCCGAAAGGATAAAGGTAATACGTACTGAAATACTGGACATACTGTGAGACCTGGCACACAGCAGTATGTTATAAAAGGAGACTGTTAGACAGCCAAAATAACCCCATCTTGTGTCTCTTCCTCCACATCCACGTCTTCTGAGGCATCTCTTCTCTCTCAGCTCTTTTTATCATCCTCCACTCCTATAACAGTCTAACATCAGATGTCCCAGAAGCTCCTCAGGGTTGCTGAGAAACCTCCACACTTTTGGTGACTGGTAAATCCATTGTGGTCACTGGTTCAGAAATGGAAAAATGAGATGGCCCGGGACAAGGCAAACTAGAAAAATAAGTCTATTCTTAACAGGTGAAAACCAAAAGGAAGTGGAGCCTATACAAGTGGGTTAAATTGAATAAATGTGTTTTCTTATTGCTGTTATCTTTTGTGTGTGTCTATTACCTTAGCATCAAACTTCTTAAAACAAATCTAGTTGATTTACGCCCCTAGAAATTTTATATTAACAGACAATTGGGCTATCTATCATACATTGCCACAAACACCAATGCCAGTTTGTGCCAAAGCATCACACAAATCACATTTCCAATGAAGTCATGGCTAAAAACAAAACTTAAAGCTTTTAGCAATGCTTACAGATTATAAAATATACTGAATAAGGGCACTATTTGACTAAAACATATTTCAAGGTATCCCTGGGATCTAACTTTTTGTTGACAATTTCAATGGAAATGGATGTAGATCTGACCAAAGCAGCATTCTCTCTCTCCATCCTTTTTCTTCTGTTCCCCTTCACGAAAATCTGTCACTAAGATAAACATACCTGCCAAAAACTGTTGGAATTTACCAAAATACTAGGAACTGAAAATCCTATGAGCCAAGACACTTGAAATTCACTTAAAATGTCAACTTGAGTAAGATAGCCACCTGAGACTAAATACTGGATCACGTTACTGCATTTTACAGATTCAAAGCTAAACAGTAGCTAACTTTGATATATTTTACATGGTATTTAAAATATTTTATACCTTGGTATGCAGATAGACAAAGACATAATACAGGACATTAAACCACAAAACAAAAATATATGGACATGGGAGGCTTGCACAGGAGAAGATCCCACTGCTCTGCCCAGAGTCCCAGCTGGAACCACAGGAAGGAGACAGAAAGGCAACACAAAGACATGCAAAGGCAGATTATCAGTCCACTGCAGAGCACCACGGCTGTTAATCAGTACAGTAAATGTTATCACAGTAGAGTACTGACATTTCTAGCCCTTGTACAAGGCTTGCCATGCTTTAAACAGGATTCAGGCTTTCATGATGATTAAAGGCAGATGTCACATGCAGGAGTAAGTTTGTAACTTATGAGCCCCTCATCCATTTTTGTGCATGGAAGGAATCTTTGATGGACAGGACATCTTCACCAGAGGACGCTCGCTGTGGCATGATTTGCATGAGGAATGACACTTGCCTTCCGTTTTCCAGGTTGTGAAGAATAAAATAAGCATAAGTAAACAACTACATCTCATTTCATCCTATGAAATGTATCCGGTTAAAACCTTAATTTTCCTATCCAGTTTTTCACTGCTGTTACAAACTTATCATGTTACCATCTTTTGGAGAACAGTGAATGGCAGAAATAACAGTGATACCTTCAAGTAAAGAATGCATGTTTTTTCCCAATAAATGTGCAAGAACAGCAGCCACAATGACTACTGATCATACAGCTAATACAAAACATCAAGTGAAATTCAGCCACAGGCAAAAGAGCAATTGTTTCTCCATTGTAATAATAATATGGTGAAAAACATTTGGAAACCTCAGTCTTCTTTTAATCATCTCATTCCATCCTGGAAATATTTTCCTGCTCTAGAAGCTAACAGTTCTCTTCTCAAGCACAGCTTAAGTCAACAGCCTAAAAGCTTTTTCTTCAGCATCTTAACCAATAAGCAGGAACCATCACTGCTAGTATTCACAGGTGGTGGTGCACAGACTGCAGGCCACAGGCTGGACACACCTGTGTGTGGGTATATTATCTTTTTAGGATGCCAGTTATTAGAAAGTATACCCAGCACCTGCTTCCAGTCATGATGCTTCATGGCCCTTGGCCCATGTGCTCTTCCCATGACTGGCATGCAGCAAGTCCTCTCCTTTTTCAGCATACCCATGGTCTCCTTGTGGGACAGACCTATGCTGGGTTGCACTGGCAGTGGTTTTGCAGCTGGGTCCTTGCTCTACATGGAGAAGATGTGAGGCTGCTCTCCTACCAGCACCTGCACAGGCCATGTGAGGGCATCCTGGCTGCCAGAGATGGCTCCTGCCACATGTCCTCTCTATCCGTTTGTCCAGCACGAGCTACAACTAGAAAAACAATCCCAGCTTTCTGTCCCCTGGGATTTCCCTCCCACTCAGCCAAACGCCCAAGTCAGCATAACTATCCCTCATGATATCACATTTGTGCAAAGGGAGCTGACTGGAGTACAAGACATCTGGTCCCAATATCTAAAAACACTTAAATCATGCATGTCATTCCAAACATTTAAGGCCTTCACAAGTTTTCAGTTACTTTCATTAGATTTCCTAGTTCCTTCATGCAGAAAGGATTTCTTATGTTCAAGCTCCACTCTGAATATCTAGGGAAATGCATATTCCATGCCATTTTATCTAGAAAAAAAAATCAAAACAGCCTTGAAGATAAACCCAGACACATCTTAATCTACCTTTGTATTAACTATTTTAAAAAAATTATTCCAGAAGAATAAAAAAATTTGCTGAGTTGAGTTACAATTCAGACTGTAAATCTCAATTTACAATTAGGATTTCAGTAACAGGCCAAAAAAAGGTGGTTAAAGTTAAAAAGTTAAAGTACTAAGTTAAAAAAAAAACCAACAACAAAAACTCAAACCCAACAAACAAACATCACCACCCTCCCAAATTCAGTTGTCTGTGCTAGACGGTGAGGTACAAATATATTTTCTAGCTCCCCATTGTGCTTTTTGGTATGAGAGAAAGTAGGCATGAATTAGGGGTTAGGCACCAGACTGAGACTCTAGAGACAGACACTCACTTTCACGTCCGACAGCTTCTTGCTGCTTCTTCACCTGCAAGCAGCAGTAGCTTCCTGACACTACCAAGTGTTAATTCAGGTGCTCTGATAGTCTGATGCCAAGTCCCAGGCATGAATAATAACAGCCAGTGCAGTTAATAATTGCCTTTGCAGTCTCCACATATGCTGCAAGTCATGGTACGTTGACACCAATACAGCACAAGCCCACTCTGAGCCTGCTGTCGCCTATTTAGTTTGAGTATCAATAGCTGTCAAGGGACAGAGCTCAATATTAACTGTCTTCGTTTTTTTCAAAAACCAGGATGTTTACATCTATCTACCTTGCAGTCTCTATTGCACAGATCTCATGCAAGAGAGAAAATACAGTACTTTGATATAATTTCTATTCTTATCTGGCTCCTCACACCATAGGGTTGGAGTGCTTCCAAACTCTACCATATATGGCTTCTACTGCAGTCTGTACATACCACTATAACAGCAGAAAAAAACCTAATTTCTTTTTTGACAGCTACTAGAAAATCCTTCACCT
Source organism: Chaetura pelagica (assembly GCF_000747805.2). Taxonomy (NCBI): domain Eukaryota; kingdom Metazoa; phylum Chordata; class Aves; order Apodiformes; family Apodidae; genus Chaetura; species Chaetura pelagica. The sequence goes on along the minus strand of NW_009954107.1, from coordinate 5,842,448 downwards.
CCTCCACAGCACAAAATGCTGCTAATTTTCTACCAGGCTGCCTATTAGTCTGCTCTCAGGACATGAGAATCAGACATTTGGGGTGTAAGTGATATTCTGCATGGAGACACTACAGCAGCAAAAAAGAGGTATGAGAAACCATAGTTTGAATGAAAAAATCCAGAGGATCTTGGTTATAAGTTACAACTCACAAAATACTTTAAGCAATTTATCTGAGACTTGGATCCTATTTTGAAAGGCAGCCTAGTATTACAAAGATCTGCTAGACACTGTTTATTAACATCAAGATGAAATATGAAAAGCACTTTCTGTTAAATCCAGGATCTGGACAACTCTTATAACTTATACCCTAAACAAACAGAGTAAAATGGTATTGCAACAGCTAGAAATAAAATTGTTGTGTCAATAGTAAAAATACAAATATTTTTTACTGCTCTAATGTATGCTTAATCCTTCTAAAAATAAACTTCCATAATAACATAATCATAATTAAGTTTCCCCCAAATGTTACGAGTATCTACTCCAGCCATCAGCTGGGACCCTCACGTCCCAGACTGCCTTCTTAGTTTTACTGGAGCAAACATACGACCTTCCCAGCAGACAGTTCTACAGGCCCCAGCAAAGATCACAAAACCCACAACATTTCTATGCTACTGTTTAAGAATGGCAGCATCCACCAGGGAAAGGGGGTGGGTGGAAATAAATCTAGACACAGTTGTTTTCTCTTTAAAATCTCACTTTTTTTTTTAATAACCACTAAAAAAACCTGCCAAACTAAACCAGTCTCAGGACAATCTTTTCTTCTGCTTCCAAATAATTTCCCTCCACCACCTCAGCCATCGCCACTTTTGTCAGATCCGGTGGTCTCACTGTTCTACCCTGAGCTGTATTTTAATTAGTCAGAGCATTGAGAAAAGATTATTGTACAAATATTGGCGAATCTTCAAACAAGAGTACATGCTGTCCATTTTACTCACAATGAAAAAGCTCTTAAAGAGATTTCGATAAAGATTTGCCTCCTGCTTGCAGCCCACATTTGTAATGTTTATATAAGTGGGGGATATAAATCTTTTTCAAATGAACCCCACAGTTTTTAAACCAGCCTTGTTATAAACTGCCTGTTTCCGTTTTGCCTGCCTAAGCAAGCAATGCAGAGCCTGCGAGGGATAGACTGGAACTAATTTAATGTGCTCCAGGTTTAATCCCCATCCTCCCAGCTTTTACTGGCAGATTTTACACAGAGGACTACTGCTGACTTTAACAATGATTCATGTGATAAGTGGGTTTTGATTTGTTTTTCCACATCAGAAAACACGCAACAGAAATGCCAACAAAATCATTTTAATAAAACATGATCGAGTCAAAGCCAGATTCAAAAAAAAGTAATTAAACTTTGACACAAGAACTGTTTCTCTGCGCTTAAGGGTGCTTTGGATTTTTAAGGTGAATTACTACATTGCTTTATGCAAAAGAAAAAAGAAGCCTGTAGACCTCTACAATTGGTTTGGAAGGAAGGCAATGCATGCTGCCATGCATCAGAGAATCACAGAGGGGTTTGAGTTGGAAGGAACCCTGATCTAGTTCCAATCCCCCTGCATGGTAAGGGAGACCTCCCAGGAGACCGAGCTGCTCTAAGCCCTGTCCAACCTGGCCTTGAACACTTCCAGGGATGAGACATCCACGGCAGCTCTGGGCAACCTGTTCCAGTGTCTCACCGCTCTCTCAGTAAAGAATTTCCTTCTAACGTCTAATCTAAATCTACCTTCTTTCAGCTGAAAACTGTTGTCCTTTCACTACATGCCCTTGTAAAAAAGTCCCTCCCCAGCTTTCCTGACGCCGCCTCAGGTGCTGGAAGGCCGCTGGGAGGTTTTCCCAAGGCCTCTTTCTCTCCTCCCTGAGCAGCACCCCAGCTCCCCGCAGCGCGGAGGCGCGGGCAGCGCGGCGGTGCCGCTCCCGGCGCGCCCTGCAGGGGGCAGTGTTGTAGCGCCGGAGGGAGCGCAGCCGCCGCCGGGACACCCGCCCCGCGCCCCGCCCGGCCGCAGCCCCGCGCACCGGGGGGCTCTGCTGCTGCCCCACTGCAGCCCGCACGCTTCCTGCTCTGTTTCATTTCTTTATCATTATTATTATTTTTTAATTCGCAGGAAGAAAACATGTTCGTTAACACCCAACACTGAAAAAGGCATTTATGGAAGTAATACATGTTCATTTTTACAAAACGTAGCTGAATTGCTTATGCAGAAACCATATTGATACTATTCTGCAATCATCTTGTTACCAAATTCCTTGCCTATTTACGTAAAACAGATGTTTCTCTGACAAACCACATTCCTCAAATAAAAAAACCTAAGTCACTATATACTTTGCATCCAAAATTAACGATGATGCAAATCTCTGGCACAAATGTTCCATTAGCCACTAGAGGCAAACGTGTAATTGAAGTGCAACAGTTTTCTTCTATTTAGCAGAACTCTTGTGAGAGCTTAGGTGATCCTTGGCAGAAGCGTTAGAAAGGGAAAATGAAGCTACTTAGATTATATCCACTGCCTTCAGTGGCTTTCCCTGGGGGAAGCCCGCTAAATTTCTTCACCAGATCTTGACACACAAACCAGTCCACTGAGTGGACAAATGCTCCAAGAACAGTGATCCACATTCCTCATTCCAGCAGGAGAACTGGCTCCTGGAGTCTTTCTTCCCAGTACTCAGTTCCCAAAGGTTTACAAGAAGAACAAGAAGATTATTTAACTATGTTATTGGTAACTTCAAACTCACAATCTTTTGGTACACATGTTTAAAGTGAAAGATATGGGGAATGTGCATTTGCTGTTACCAAAGGAAGAAATGATGATCAGAAACATTTCCCAAAAATCTCTCAGTTACTCCTAATTCTTATTGCTTTTACCAAAAAAACAAAACAAAACAACAAAAACCAAACCAACCAACAAAGCAAAAAAAACACTAGTTGTTTTTTTTTGTTACTACAGCAACAACAATATCTTACACTTCATCTGAAAGGCTGAATTCATGGAAGATGCCTGAAGGCTACACTCATTTAGAACAGGTTCTGATGCTGCAGTTACAAGCATGGAAACCACACAGGAAAGAATTGTTTTTAAATAATAGGATGTTCAAACTTGAATGGTATTTGTAAGAGCTAACCTGGCTTTCAAGCAGTAAGCAGCTCTCTCCAGAAACAGCACAACCATTTTGTTTTCTTAGCCCTTTTTTCAGTGCAGACTATCAAATACTGAGCCAACTGCTAAATAACCAATAACTGGTCTTAAATGACCCTTCCACTAGTTCTTATCCTTGAATTAAGTCACATGTTTCACTGGCCATCACACTCACCTAAAAATACCATAAACTTAGAAGACAAGGTTATTAAATTTCAATGTCCAACCACTTGAGAAATGCATGTGGCAACTTTAGTAACATTAAATTGAAACAAAATACCCCAGAATGACACATTACACTTAACCTTTACTTATTGGTCCTTCCAAGGGACACTGTGACCCTAGAAGAGCAGTATGGTTTTAGTGCAGGGCAGCTGTGTTTCCCTCTCCTGACAACAGCAGGGCACTGCCACAATGCCACAGTTCTGGCATCCAAACACTGGTGCACTGACCACTGGCAAGGGTCTCACAAGCTACTGTCAAAACCCCCACATTCACAAAATTTACACTGGGTGCCTCAAAATCCTCTGTCCTTAAGTTGCCACTTTATGGCAAAAATGATTACATGCAATTACCATGTATAAAAAGATAAACATCTGTGTGCACACCAAGCCTCCTGCCAACACAGCCAGAAAAACTGATACGTATAGCAGGGGGGGAAAAAAAGTTAAAATACTATTTTGACTCCATCTGGTACTGTAAGCTGCAACCAGCAGTGAGCCTTCAAAAGACATTCCTCCAAAATTACAAGTTCTCAACTTACAAAGTTCTCTCCACATAAAATAACGTGGCATCATCATGTGCTGACTGAAATTTAACTCAGTTTACAATAGCTTTCCCAAAAAATCTTCTTATGTAAATAAATAAATAAATAAATAAAACTAGCACAACCAGTCCATCATTTCAACACTACCTAACAAGAGCAAGTCTAAGCCAGCATTTATACCTGTGTTGTATTTTTTCTTTCTTTCTTTTTTTTTTTTTTTTTTTTTTTTAATTAAGGGTGAAAAAAACACGAACCCTTACAGTACCTATTAAATTGCTCACTTAGTTTTCCCCAACATCCATCAGTAATACCCCCTAATTTCCAGCAGAGGTTCACTTCACACATCTAGTATCACAGGGGTTGGCCGAACCCAGGCCCATGGCCACATAATTAAATTCAGTGTTCTCATCTTAGAGCAAGGGCCAGATTGACAGCAAGGTGAAGCAGAAGCCCTTATCAACACAACTGATAAGCTAAGTATGCAAAAGCTCAAGAGGTGAGGGGGTAGGCCAAGCTCCCTTCCTACTCAATCTCTGCCAATTTGGCATCAATTAGATCCCTAAGAAACAGATTGATATTCGCAACAGCTAGGATGTAACAGCACCCTCTAAACCAAGGATTTAAAAGTTTCTTTGCTTATTGCTTATCAGAAAAAGTGACAAACAGATCTTCCAACCACGTATGTGTCTGTTGTTTATTAAATAATTGGTAATAATCATTGCCTGACTACAGTATTCATGACACGCTGCTTTATCTTTGAAATAAAGATGCAGTTTGCCAGCTCCAAAACAGACTTCACAACCTCAGGATTTTACACTGTTGGTGGAATTTTAGTGTTATTTCTACCAGGTCTCCAACTTTCCAGAACTTAACTCTTATATTTCAAACTATGAACTCATGAAGAACAAACCTCTATCTCAAGGAGTATTATACCAAAACTTTGTAAAAAACCTCAGTGCAAAATATAGACAGCTGTAAAAATTAAAATATCAAGTCAATGTTACTGACAGTACCTAATTGTTCCCTAGAATGTGCATTTTGTTCATAATAAGCTGTAGATGCGTGAAGAGCTGAAAAAGAAACTTCACCTATTTTCCTCAGGAAGTTTCTCCCCAAGAGATTTTTGTCAGAATGGCTCTCCTGGTCTGTATAATATCCTTTGCTTCTCAGTCTTCCATGCCTGCTACATTATTCAGCTGGCAGACTGGTGAATTATGAGGTTATTAATAAAATGATGCTCAGAATTGATATGAAGACTACACTTAAAATGTGTTTTTAGAAAAAAAGCAAAAGCAGCTTGCTTCTCAACAAAAAATGACAAACACATGCTGAAATTTATGTGGAAGGCTTAAGGGATGACACTCACTGACAGTGAAGAGCACTTGAAAATTCTGCCATGGGTGGGGAGAAGTTGGGAACGGCAGCAATTAGAAATGTTTTGGAAGAAGAGAACATTTTTTTGGGGTAAAAGTTAATTTTTACTGTGCCAATCACAATTTAAGTTGAGTTTAGGTTTATTTTTCCTTGTTCAGTTTATGATCTCATCTAGTCATCAAGGATGATTGATGATGTTTCAGGATTTGGGGCCTTGCCAGTTGCAAGTAAAAGGGATTTATTTTCCTTTAGTGCTATACTGCTGCCATTAACTACATCCCACTCCTTTTTGTTTACAGCCTGTCACTGAATCCACAGCTTTATTTTAGTGTGGTGTAAGCTGTTGTCTGGGGTTGACAGCCTAAGTGTTCTAGCAGAGTCTCTGCACAATGAGCATCGCTTTGCATAGAAGGCACACAAACTTTACTTCTGAAATGATCCCTGCCACTGCTCCAGACAGGATTGTCTACTCCCATTTAAACATGGACTTAAACGCCATACTTGAGCAATGGGCACTATAATTTTCCTTGTGGTAGAACTACATATATTTAATCCCTTTAAAAACAAACAAACACAAAAATTACTTTGACCTTTGCCTTGGCGCAAGGATTCTGATTGGAAATGTGTATTACATTTCTAACACACTGTAACTGTGTCCAGATGAACTGGGTCAGATTTATGTGCAATTAGGAAAAAAGGAAACCAAAGCAATTTACTTTTCACGTTTGTTAATATCAAAACATCTTGTAGTGGCCTGAAGTTTTAAACTGAAACATATAGAATAATAATAATAAAAAAGAAGATAACTGGGAAAGAAGTGGTCTGCTAAAAACTACATTAAATAAATACCATGACTTTCTCACTTGCATTTTTTCTGGTTTAAAGTATTCAAAAATGTGTGTCAGTGTCCCCACTTTGTCTGTTCATAAACCACAAGGAGGTTTTTTTGCATGAACTCTTCAACCTGAGAGTTTTAGCAGAAAAGCTTCTTTACAAGGCTTAATTAAAAGCAGGTTTAAGTTGGAGCCCTCACTCACTCTGGTTTTTATTTTGGCCTTCTCTCTGTGTCAGAAGTCAAGTCCCAAAAGAGAAATGAAGTTATTATTGAGTCAGGAGAATATTTTCTCCTGCATTCTAAGCCCAACTAAACATGTTTCAGGTTTGAGCCTGGCTTTAGGTACCTCCAAATGAGATTTTATGTTATATGCACCTAAGGGTGAAATGTAAGATGATGCTAATAATGATTCTTAACTTTGCCCTACATAATAAATAATGTGTGAAAAGCACACTGCAATCTCCTTTGCATGCAACTGATTTGGTACTGGGAACCGTATATTCTAAACAGATGGTGCTCAGAATATGTATACTTCACACCATGAGCGGCTCATGATAAATGCAACATCATCACCATGAAGCATGGGAAATAGTCATGCAGTCACACTCTAAACTGCACTGAGCAATGTACCAAGCCAGAAGAGTACTGACAGATATGCAGGCAAGCATGCAACTTCTTCCAGAATGTTTTAAGTAATAGTTCATTGGTGAATTTTAACATCTGATAAATACTATACTAGTGGTTTTAAAGGCATGCTCTCCTCAAAAAGCAAGACTGTATTTTAGCATAAATAAATATTAAAAAGAGGGTTCCTATTCATTCCTAAAAATGTAATAGTTTTCTTCCTGCTGTCCCTTATTTCCACATTGCCTAGTCTAATGAAAGTAGCTACAAAGAGATACACACCCAGTTCGATGCACTGTGATTTCACCAGAACAAGGATCCATGGTCATTCTGGTGCACGGAACAAGGACCAATAATGAAACTGTTCATCAATGTGGTGATCAGGAAAGGTATTATGTTACCTTTGGTGGTTTTGTAACTGGACAGTAGGCACAGCCCAGTGCATCCCATTTGCAACCAATAGCAGAAACAGATGCAATAGTGTGATATTTGTCATAAGCACTTCTAAGAATAAAAACATGGTAATGTTTTTCAAAAGGCCCTTGAATGGTCACCAGATGTGGAGCACATGTGGCCCCTGAATGCGAGAGAATAATGAAATAATAAAGTTGAATCAATATAACATATGCCAGTAATTACACCAAGATGACATGCAAATGTTTTAAAAACAAAAATATGTAAATTATTTTTAGTTCTTCAGCACAGAAAAACGGGTCACCTGGTGATCCATGAGGTGCTGTTTCCATAGTCATTTGAGAACCCATCTGCACGAAATCTGTTGTGCTCTCTGCAGGCAGCAGTCTAGCTTTTGTATTTAAGAGTGAAAAGATCTACAGGTATCCTCTGCCTCTACAAATTTTATAAAAATAAAACTCCCATGAACAGCACATACAGGAAAAGGACAAGATAACTAGTGCCCAGCACAAGTGCCTTACTGATGTCTTAGAACTGTACATCCTCTTTGACTTCCAGAAGGGAAGCAGAATAAGAAAGGGCACACTACTCCATGCTTATCTTTTCTTCTCTAAGCCTACTCATCACATACGAAAGAAATTGTTCACTTTCCACTAGTGATCACTTCTGATAGAGATCTCCCTCAAGCTATGGATAAAAAACAAACGCACACAGTGATAGGCTAGGAAACAATAAATTTCACAGAGGCAACCAAACCATTTGCAGATGCTGACATTTGGAGTTCAAACTAATAGCTTCACACAGGTTGAACTCATACAGAAAATGTTTCATTCCATGTAGCTGCAAAAACTTGGTGAAATCAGAACCTAAAGCAAAACACTTAAGTTTTGCATCCTGCTGAGTTGTCAGCTGTGATGTCCCCTGAAATGCATGGTGGCTTCCCAGCCTACATGTTTCTTGCCAACACACGCAGTCAGACCCTGCCAATTAAATGCTGGCACGTGCGCCTTCAGCACATTCAACCCCTTCTCTGCAGCAAATAAGCAGATGAATCTAAAACAGTATGTAGACAATACACAACTTTGCCTTCATCAGTGATTGGCACTGCCTTGAAGTAACAGCAGCTTACGTCTTTGTGTATCTGCTGCCATCTCCGTAGATAAATGAAAAGATGCATTGAACCATTTCCCTTCTACAGTAGGTAGTTTCTCAGCCTTTTTTTCCAGGGGACACAGGAAAAGAAACATCAGTTTTCCAATAACTTGGGCAAAAGCCAACTTCTCACTAAGACAACCTTGGAGAAACAATAGATATGGGGACACAGGAGGTGCTACCCAGAAGTTCTCCAGAACAACTGTGGAATACAGGATACTCGAATCTTGTGTGTTGTTGACTACTTGAGTACCAGGGTTTTTTTGAGTAATTCCAGAAATGAAACAACCTGGACAGAAAATCCATCTAAAATCTGAGGAAAACTATACAAAGAGAGGCAGGATAATTCAACAAAGTCAAGTGAGAACATTAAGAGAGCTTTTCACTTGGCTTTTGCTACAAGAACATATATTTTGAGACGTATTCCCATGTATCATACAGTCACAATCAGAAGACTTATGCACAGCTAAGGCTACTATCCACTACAGATAATGAACTTTATGTAGTGGTACATGATACCAAGAACTTTTTTAAGTTGGCTTTTAAAAATATTTTTTGTGGTCATTGTTCTGCAAGTAGAGGCTTTCAGAGTTTTCTCATAACTGTATCTGTTAAAATGGATAAAAGAATCTATGCTTTATAAAATCTACTTTCAAAATCAAACAGAACCAAAACAAATCAAGCCAGTGAGAGCCTCGTCACCAGGGACACAATTGCCATTTTTAAAGTATCAATTAATAAAAAGGCATTTGAGGACCCATGTCAGTCTTTTGGGGAACCTTTATTTTAACCACACTCTGATCCTATCGGCAACTGAAAAACAATATTCTAAGTAAATGTATTTAGTCCCTACAGCATTTGATAGCCTTACTTAATGCAATGCCTACATTTTCCCAATTTAATCTCTGTTATCTTAAGAAATTCAGAGAAAAACCTAGACTTTTTTTTTTTTTTTTTTTTAAATGTGAAGAAAACACTCAATTTTTATTGGAGAAGAGCTCTTCTGCTCCTCTTAGGAAAGGCAGCACTGTTATGTGAGGATAAGTCAGATCAAACCATGAAGTATGTCTGAATCTTTTGTTCCCTATGGCTTAGCAGCAACTAGGGGCTTAGCAGACATGGGGATGGGTAGAGACGAAATATTAGAAGAGAAACTGATGGATAGAATTAAGTCATATTTGGAGAGTTTCTCATCTCTGCCACATTACCTTTTCCTATTCTCTTCCTAATGCCCTTGTTAAAAAGAATTTGAAACTTTTCCCTTCCCCAGGTAGAGACCCAGACTACCATTTATTACTTATCCATTACCTACATTATACTCTCCTGAAGAATAAACCTACATCAACCTGACAGCTGTGCTGAATGGCAGTGGTTTATGGACTAAGCCATTTATTTATCGTAACTACAACCATATGTTTCAACCTGCTACAAAATTATGAAATACTTCCCATCAATAGTCCAAGTTAGAGTTCTACACTGAATTGCCTAATGTGAACATACAGCATTTCTGAACTCCAAACAAGCAGAGTGTGAGGAGGTAAATAGAAGTTAACTGTATTCATGCCTTATTAGACACAGCTGCACAAACGGGCTGTCATATTTCATTAGAAAATACCGTACAAGTTTTATGTGTGCACAGTACCCTTCATTTCTGCAGGCAACATGACTACTTTGAATTATGGGAACACTGACAGAACCACATGCTATTTGTTTTAAAGGCACACCAAGACAAATACCCTGGGATGGGGTGGTGCAGGGGGGGACAACATCCAGAGAGAAATTTAGTTTTTCCTTCTATGCCTACTACATGTTTAATTAACAAAGCATTCTTTTAGAATATCTGAAGGAGTAAACACAGAGACAACTACAGAAGCCTTAGACTAGGTAAACGCAGGCCACTTCTCCTAACAGAACAAGTATTTCCTTTAGCTTTTTTGGGGGGAGGATAGAGGGCAAATGAGAGAAAATCTAAAGAAAGAAAACCACCATAAAAACAAACAAACAAACAAAAAACACACACCCCCCAAAAAAAAACACCCAAAAAAAAGCACCAAAAAAACACCCTCTCAATTTTCCAAGAAACCTCAGGAAGATGCAGGAAACACCTACTAGTATTAAGTCATTTGTCTGTTACACATACCTATAGGACAGCAGAGGTAATAATAAAGAGTTTGATTAAATCCTAATATTTTACACCTCTCCAAGAGTTAGGCTTACAACTTCATTTAAGCTGGAGTGACTGGTCATCTCCAAGGGGACATAAGACAGTGAATACTACACAGGCAGACCTCTGACAAGGCAGGTTTGATTTTAAAAACTATTCTTCATGACCTACTGCAGAGGTAAAACTCCACTATTTTGCTGGCTGAGTCAGCATATTGCCTTCAAACAGGACCTGCTTTTCTAACATAGCCAAGGAGAGCTGAGCCCGCCTTCTTTACTGGAAGCAAGCAAATGATCTATCAAACAAATCCACAGACCTATAGACAGTGGTATCCTAATTTATACCAAATGAAAATCTACCATGGCTTCATAGCTCGACTGAGTGCAAGTCAACTTGCTGTATAGCACTGTCTCTTTGTGTAGACTCCTTTGGGGGTGGAGAAGGGGACACGACATGATTCTCATTGAAAACATGACCAAGAACAAGGCAGAGTGTCAAGAATTCTCTAACTCACTGCACGTTCAATTTCACCAGATAAAAGATAAAATCTCAGGTTAGGAAAAGTAGTGAAGTCCTAGACCACCTCAATCTTGGCTGACCTGACAACTTGGAAAACTAACACCATCTTGTTTTCCATCAAGTAAGCAACATCAAATTAAGAATATACTTACTTTTCTACTGAAAACAATTGTTTAGGGAAAAATATTAGCCTGAGAGTCTGAGCTCAGTTGTGCCTTCAAAGAGCTTCAAAACCAAGAACAGATAATAAAGACAGAGGTAAGAGCTGTGATTGGAAGGCAGCAGTCATGAAGACATGTTTGCACAGTCACATCAAGTCTCATCAAAGTCTATTTTTTCCAGAGCAGAAATATCTTAGCATATTCTGTGGGACACAAGACAAACAGAGAGGCCAGGCTTAAAGCTAGGGATCGGTACTGTGCCAATGAGACTATCTGCTTTCCAGGTTGGGGCTGACTAATGCCCAGTCAACTCTGGGAAAATGCAGTGTGGTGTGCACCTGTACGCCTATGCATGTACTCTTGTGCCCAGAAATGTCTGTGATCCAAGGAAGTGTGTGGGCCAGTGGAAGCAAAAAAATGCAACTCATTAAGGTGGGGAGACAAAGGGAATGCAACATGGCAGCCCCACTGTTAATTTTGGATATCACCCATAGTAAAGTTTTCATTAATTTTCAGTTGTGTTGTTTCTCAGCTTCCTCCTTGCCAGTTTGCAGGAAAAAGTCAAGTATATTCTCAAAAAAATGAGGAGAACTGACAGACTAATATAATCACACTCAGAAACAGATATACAGTGCTGGCATAATCAAACTGGTTTGCAGATAAGAGATTTGATAGGCACTTTGCTGCCTTTGATCTATCAACCACAATGATAAACAGTTCCTAAGACTGAAGCTCTCACAACAAAATGATGTGCTCTGTGGTGCTGATTTAATTATTATTATAATAGTATCTACTTTTTTACCCAAGCCAAAAGCCAAAGATAAATGCAGTCCTGCTCCAAACCAATAGCAGGGGCAAAACCCAGTTAGGAAAATCAACTAAGAAACTGTATGTATTAAAAAAATTCTTGCTTTTCTAACCTCGACTATGGCAAGCTGAGTGTACCATCTTGACTGAAAGCATCTAAAATACACCAAACAAGTTATTTTATCCAAAAATGTGGATATCATAATAAACAAAGTGAATAGGAAATAAAATGCTAGAGCGCAGACAGAATTGTCTACCTCCCCATCCCCATTCATATCCCAGATGGCACTTTGCCTGTCCAGTAACACACAATTAGCAACAAATTAATAAGCTTATTAGCAAAAACTAAACACAATAACACACTCGATTCAGTACTCAACAAAATCTTGCCAGTTAACTTGTCCATCAGAAGGCTGACGAATGCATACTGCTAATGGGATTTTTGATGTTAAAAGACAAAAAGATGGACTAAACGAATCTGAACTCTGCACTGACAGGTAAAGTCACACCTAAAAAGGTACCACTAACAGGTCCCTATTCCTCAATATATAAGATGCTGCTACCAAGACTGCTTGAATCCTTCACTTTTCTATATCTGAAATAGTGTATGTCATTGTTCTGCAGGTCAACAATGCAAGAGATTGGCTCAGCCCATTGGAGACATTTCTCATGTACTTGAGAGAGTTTATAGAAGAGTTTCTGGTTTTGTATATAGAATATTAATTTAATAGTTCCCATTGACTTAATGTTTAGCCTTTTCTTCCCACAAGACTTTTTAAAGTTTTATTGACATGGACATTTGTTAACTTAAGAAAGCCATTTCTTTATGATTTGCTCATTTTAGATGCTCTCCGTGACTCTCATCTGGATACAAAATAGTAGCTTTTACAGAAAGGGAGAGAGGGAGGTCATTGCTTTTTAAATGAGAGCTACAATGGCAATACTCGGCAATTTTTTAGACCAAATGCAAACACATTTCTTTGACACAATAAAAAAAAGATGCCCTTAAAATCTATTCTATATGCTAATCCCACTTAAGATATTTTAACTCGTTGTCAGCCAGACTTAAAAAGTTCAAAACAGTTTTCTTTCGGCAGGTTAAGAAATTGTCTCTAGAAGTAGCTTCTGTTCAATCTCAAATGACGTATTTAATGTTAAAACTGTTAAAACAATTCCTACCTGTGTTTTAGTTTGCCTTCAAAGTAGTCTGACAAGAGCATTCTACTCACAGAAAATTAATTTGACAATAAGGATTATACATATATACATATATAGACTAGAAGAATTTTTTATATATACATATACAAATCTTTTTGAGCAAAACAAGTTGGATTGTCTTAATTCTGGCACATCAAACCTGGGAAATGGTCCATAACTGAGCTGCCTGAAAACATGGAAATGAATAGTAACCAACCAGCTCCTCCTCTGTGGAGCATCCTCCTGTGCAATCCACAAAACCAAACACATTCAAAAGAGCGCAATACTTTCACTAATTTAGGCTGTTGTTTTATTTGTACTGCTGTAGTACTGAGGTGTCCTCAGCAGTTAAGCAAGACAGCTGAGTAAGAGCAAATACATATCACTGTGCAAACTGCAATCTCATCCAAGAGGTACCAAATTCCAGAAGATGACCTTTGCAATCAACATGGTACCATGCAAGACTCCCACCAAGACAATTCATTCCATATGTAGCTTTATGGTGAAAAGTGACTGATCCAATTTCAAGATTTTATTTTTTTTAATATAACATCTCTAATTACTGGAAGCCAACATAATGGGTCCTCTTTCCAAATACCAGCTCTGTGTTTTAAAAAGATTTATTGATCGACATCATAGGTCAACAAAAAGACAATTTATTGCACTGAGCCAAACTACATAATTATAAATTACATCTAGACTAAAGCAATATAAAAATAACAAGGAATGCCACTGATCTTAATCTATATTATGTAGTTAAAAGGTCTCCCTACAGCTGAACCATGAATTATTCTTGCAGAGCAAGAGGCATTGCTCCAAAAACTTTTCTATTTCCTCACTGCTTCATATGAAAGTGCTTGCTTCAGCAGCCCTGAAGCCCATACTTAAACTTTAGGTCTATACCAGTTTAGAGTCAATAAATGTCACCTAGTAACTTCTCTAACCTGTAGAAAAGTCAAAAAGGTCTCAAACCTACAGTGAGTTCTAGGCAGGGAAGTCTGCAAGCTGGTGTCTTATAGTTTCCAAATTTATTGGCACAGGGTCCTGTGCAGGCATTCAAATGTGAACGCCTACCACATTCTGCAATGGCCAAAAGTGCAAATAAATAATAATGTCATCCCCAGTTAAGTAATGAGTCATGTCTACCCTGCATTTATAAAACACGGTAAAGAATCACAGCATGGACAGAATGGTTATCAACACCCAAACTATTACATCTCACTAGTGAAACATTAACTACAATGTAAAATGTTCAGCTGTGTTGCAGTTCTTTCCACTTCTCTTTTCTGAGTTTGCACTCTAATATTAATATGAGAAAGAATGATGTAATTTTATTAACCTAATATTCACTTCCCGCAATAGAAAAATAAAACATTGGAAGGACCATCTGGCATAAAGTTTCTGTTTCTCTTAAAAACATGTCTAAATATTCTGTTTCTTAAGACAACAAGAACAAAACAAAACAAAAATCTGTCTTCAGACAAGGTTTACAGCACCAAAATAAGAAAACAGAACTAGAATTAACTACAGTTGGTATTTGAAAATTTAAATATGAAGATACCATACTCTCAGGAGCTCCCCATGTAAACGTGTTCATAGTTTCTAACATCAGAATATTTGGCCTACTTATATTACTAACAAGAACCACTAAAAACTCAAGGTACTTGTGCTAAAATATTACAGTGTTCTCTTTCCTATGACAGGACATCTTTGAAAAGAGGAGAATGAAAAAGAACCTGTAAAATTTTAAAAAACTACCATGTCATCCTTTGAAAACAAAATTTAGAAGGTAATGACTCTTGATAGATATCACATTGAATTCACCCATAATGATGACTTTGATATACAGATACATGGCAGCCCATCTTGTAAGATCTGTCTTTGCTTGCTAATTGACATTACAGCACTGTGTTTTCTGAGCAGTCAAGGTGATGCATAGTACCCACCTTTATGTTCCTGACAGAAAGCAGAACTATAAAAACAAGACAGTACTGAGCTAGGTAGGCTTGTCATGACCACAAATCCAAGAGCAGTAAGGTAATGGGTACGAGGTGGTGACACACATGGTTATGCCACTTAAATAGCTGTCCTCAATATCTGCTAGAAACATGCAATTTCCAATCTTTCTGATGCCATATTTGGGAGGTGCTATGTGTGGGAGATCTGGCCCAGTCAACAAAGTACTGGCCTCACAGACAGTGCAGGACACAAAGGGAGTCAAAGTTCAGAGAGGACTTTCTGCTAATTCAAAGGATTAAGTCTGAGAAGTCAGACAATTCAAGCAGGTGAAAGCTTAAAGGATTTTTAGCAGGATATGAATATAAAGCTAATTATAGCCAACCAAAACAATGTAGTCCCCAGTTTATACTCTATTTTTTTAATATATAGAATGAAATAATGAATATGTTGGGGATTTTTGGGTTTGGTTTGTGCTTGTACGTTTTTTGGGAATTTTTTCCAACAATCCCCTTCCTAACAGTAAAATTACAAGTATCAATGAATCCTTAAGATTTCCTTTGGGCAATGTAGTTATTTTAAGATAACAGTCCTGATACATTTGCAGTTTCAAAACTAAGTTTAGCTCAGACATTTCAAAATAAGAAGCAAATGTTCTCATCCTAAAGTTAAAAAACACTACTCTTTTTTTTTTTGGGGGGAGGGGGGGGCGATATGTGTGTCAAAATAGCTGTTTGCTTTTAAAAGACCTGGTGCCAAAAAATTTCCTGATAAAGTAGGAGTTGGTTGTAAGGGATAAACTAAGAAATACTAGTCATATTGTGGAGAACATTTTTCTTTTACTTTGAGCTATTACTAGTCATTGTGTGTTGCAGAAAGAAAACACTACATAGGAAACTACACTGGGAACTTTCTTCTGTGGGATCTAAACACAGTACAGATGGGTCCTGGCATTTTAAATCCACTCAGGTTAGTGGAAGTCTCCATTAAAAAAATGTACAGCAGGCCTTAGGACATGTACCTCAGGACGTGATGTAACGAACCTTTAGCTGGCATCCAGTGCCAACTGATAAAACTGTTGCCAGAACTTGCTGCAACACAAATATAGGAATAGTAAGAGTAAACTTTTTAACAAGACAAAGTCTTTGCTCATGGCAACCTACAAAAACTTTGAATCAACTTAAATCCACCTTCTTGTGTCCCATTCCAAAGCATAGCAGTAGAATTTTACATTGCTTGGAGATGCCTGTTTCATTTGGGAGAAATGCATTTCAAGTACTCCATATGCTATTTTAGAAATACAGTCCAATAAACTTGCTTGCACTGAATAAACCTCAACTTGGGTACTTAAATGAGTGGGGCTATTAATAAAATAGACTAGCACTCAATATGAGAAGTAGTTTACTCTTGAATCTTGAGAGCAAGATTATGCCAGAATGATGCAGCCAATTCCAGGCTGTAGCATCCAACCTGGGGAATTTCACAGAGCATCATCCTTCACAGAGCAACTGCACTTTCTCTTAGGACACATTATGCCCCATTCATACTGCCTACTGCTGCTGGGCACATTTAAACTGAATTTGCAGGCAGAAATCCCTGTTCAGTGAGGATATGAATAGGATATGTCTAAACCAACAAAAAAAACTTTTTTTTTTTTTTTCTCTCACAGCATCACATTTTGTTTAAACCCTGGAAAGAGTTCCTCTTCCTATGCTTTTCCATTTTGTGAGCCTCTACTGCTTAATAAACTTCTATGAAAATCATAATTTTGAGAATAGGGGA
>NW_009954107.1:5820248-5825485 GCF_000747805.2 Chaetura pelagica | reverse complement strand
TCTCTTTTCTTTCACTCCCTGAATTTTAAATCCTCACTTGAAGGAAAGCAACGAGTTATATGAGCAGTACTGAGGAGTCACAGATAGCATGGTGAAATCGAGAAGTTTAATGGATGGTCAGTATTAGAAAAATTGAAGAGGACCTCAAGAGAAGGAAAACATGATAGGGTGGGCCACCTCCTTGGTAAAAGGATATATTGTTTCAATTTATACAGCATTTAAAACTTACGGGTAGCAAAAACTCCAACATGAGCAGACGTATAGTGGCAGAATACAGCGAAAACTTGTTCTTGACAAGATGAATCATCCTGATGCATTACTTGCAACTCAGCACATGATCCTCTTTCTTTAGAGGTCAAGGCCATGATCCCATAAAAATCCAGTTTTGTTCTCAGGACAGTCATCTACCCTAGTTAAGGAGAGGACAACTCTGTAGTAAGCGTGCAGCTGCACTGACTTTCAGCAATCAACTAGTCAAAACCAAACTTCCCTGCTGGAGATATAAAAAACCTAGCGAGACAACACAGGGATGAAAAATGCTGTTACAGATCTTTAATTATAACAAAATATTGCAAATGGGCTGCTTTCTACCTCTGCTGGGTCATTTTTAGAACCAAGTATCTGCAACATCAGCTGAGAGTAGTTAAGAATCAAAGAGGAGTGAAGCAAAGAAAAATGGAAGAAGTTACTCAATGTAAGAGAGATTAAAGGTTTCATGTCAGTGATGTGGTTTTTCTGAAAATAACAAAGTAGACTAAGCAGGGAATCGTGAGACCCATCAGAGAAATCAGTCATGCGAGAAATTCCAAAACTGTGTGCATTTATTTTTTTGGGAAATATGAGAATTCTAACACCAGTTGTTTATACTGGGTTATCTCCTTTGGCATCAGCTGAAGCTTGACAAGCATTCATCAGTGAAAACTCTAGAGTTCCTACACTGTTCCAGTCTAATAATATTACTCCCAGTAAATCTTTCACAAACAGTTGCTGTCTTCTACATGGTTCCAATATAGGATAGTAATAATGCTACTTTCATATTGAAACAATTACTTTATATTCAGGACTTGTTAAGTATTTATTATTTTTAAATATCTAAAACATAACAATTATGATAAAGAACTTCTCAGTAGACCTGCCGAAATAAACTACCATGACATCAAATTTAGTGCAGAGTGCTACGTACAAACCATTCACAATGTGATGTCCAAGTTGATTGTTTTTTTTATTTAATAAAAATATCTCTGATGTCTTCTGAGTGTCTCAGTTTTTGCTCTTCCTAAAAGCCCTTGTCAACAAATCAGAGACAGGGTATATGCTCAGAAGCAGATTAAGCATCTCAGACTCTGTCTTCAAAATAGAGTCAGTAAAAGGATGCATGCTGTGCAGATTATGTAATTCAAAATAGCTGTTTTTGAACTACAGAAAATGAGTATGTGCTTAAGCAACAGCTACAAATGTTACCCTAGAAAGTTTCCTTTGGCTAACATTCCACCTTAATATGATAGGTGGAAGGCAGTGGGCACAATCCAAAGCCACTTACGATTATGAGAGTGCTTGTTATACATTTCTTTTTTATAAAAGTATATAGTTTGATTGTTTCTTACCTCTGTTTTTCCACTCCCGGATGATTTACAGCATGGCTTTTACAGCTGTGTGTTGTTGTGAAAACAATGCTGAGCTTGCAGTTTTATTTTGATCCTAAAGCTGCACTGGTTTTAAGATGGAACTTAACCAGCTTCTGAGAAGAGCTGCGTGACATGAGTCATTGCAGGAGAGAGAAAGGAACTATGGACTGTCAGTCCCACATTCTACAGTCCAGACAAACCAAAGAATGGTTGGAATTAGTACTTCTACTGGAGATGTGTTTGTTTATTAACCAGACAAAAGGACTATATGTGTTACGCAAAAATATTTCTGTCTTACCAGGAGAAAATATTTTTTAAAATTAATGTAGAGAAGAGCTTGCTACTATTTAAGTTTTGCATTTCTTCCCCCAAGGACATCACACAGATTAACTGACTACAAAGCAAAGAAGTATGGGCTGAGTTTTCTCAAAGGGCAAGGGATTATAACCAGCTGATCATGGGGTGAGCCAGGTTGTTGGTTTGTTTTTGACATCTAAACAAAGACAACTAAATATTACAAAATAATTAAGGTCCACACTATGCGCTTCACTTACTTAAGGCTGACACTAACTTAATTAGAATTTAGGTCATGAAGATCAGCCTCTTGCTAGGATTTCCAAAGATGGTTCCTCTAAATGTGACACAAAGGCAGAAGAGAAAGCACTGAAAGTAAAGTGTTGAGCTTTCCTGAATTTCAGCAGAATAACTCTATCAGGCTCTTAGAAAAACTCCTCCTTTGCTTGGTACATCCCCAAAAGTTACTAGGATATAGTTCAATATACCACAAACTTAATTTCCTCAGAGAAATTCAAGTGTAATACAAAATTATATGTAAATTATACTGTGGTCACCAACAGGATACCATAAAAACCGTGGTGGGAAAAGCTGAGGATAGATGACAGGTGTGAGCAAGAGAAATCTCTCTTTTTGCATAAAGAGTGTGCCCAGTAGGTGGAGAGAGATAATTCTCTCCTTTAGCAGGGGAGTTGGACTAGATGATCTCTAGAGGTCCCTTCCAAATCTGACAATTCCATGATTCTGTTATTCCTGTTATGCTTTCATCTGCTCAGTAAATTACACAAGTTCTACATTCACACAGTAACCAAGTTGTCTCTGCATTCGATTCAGCACAGTACTTCAAGAAGCATCTATTATTATTTATTATTATTACTATTATTAACTGTTGTTGTTGTTATTATATCCAATGTTAAAAGTTATACCATCTTGAAATTCCATATGGATATAAAACTGTTGTCCAATTTAGAATATTTACATACTTCACCTTTAATGTCTACACTTTTTCTTCTAAAATTACTCTTAAAAAACCCCAAATTATAAAAGCCTATGTAGTTTCCCACTCCTTTTATCAGTTTAGCAATAAGAAGCAGCTTTTTAGAAAGACATCCAACACACTTTGTCGTATACATTAAAAAAAAGCTACAGCATTCAATGGGAAATCAAAACATTAAATTCATTAAATTTTTACTTAGGTCAAAATAAATTAACATAATATGTACCTGCAGAAGTAATCTCTCAAAGGCAAGGAAGTTGTCCCATTTGGAAGTCTGGGGGTGTTTCAAAGTCTGGACCACAGCCAGCACAAGCTGTAGAAGACCACAATGGTTCTCCAAAGCTTTGAGATTATTTCTGAACAGCTGAATGTAGGAGCTGAGCTGTTCTGGGGTGACTCTGCCTATGGAAAGGAAAAGAGGACACAACATTCAGTGGTGGTAAATAGAAACCTAGATTACTTTTTTTATTACAGTGAATGGGCTATAGTGAACTTTAGAGGCTCTCTCGACTATGGGCCTGAACCCACCTTCACTGCAATCACTGGGAACTTCAAGTTGCAGCAACAGGTCAGGATAAAGACTTACTTCATCCATTAATTGTGGCTTAAGTATGTGGTATGGCAGGTATTATTGCAATACACAACAAATAATGACATAAATGGTAATACTATTTTTTATTTTTAGACATAAAGTGACATTAATTTAAGCTAGGGAAATAATACTTGACAGCTACTTCTAAACAATAGTTAATGTTTCTATTTTTATCAAAAGTCCAATGGGAATTCGGGAGCCTTATTGCACCAAACCCACAGCCTCCAGATGCTTCCTGGGGTTGCATCTTTGTTCAGTGTTAACTCAAAAAATAAAGATCACATCACTGATTGAAGAAACCATTTTCCAGAGCTGTTCTTGAAAGGAACACTTCCAAGGCATGACTATTCAGTTCCTGAGATGCAGTAAGCATACCATGATTTCACCTGCTAATTGAAAATAAACACACTGGTGCCCCTACACTGCTCTGTAGATCTCTTCTAAATAGAAGAGCATGAGGGGAGTCATTCAGGCCACACGAACACTACAGATTAACAGTTATTCCATCCAACATCAAAGTGCGGCCTAAACTGCTCAATCATTTCCTATTTTAGAAGTGATCTGTTCCAGGGAGGAAAGTCCACAGTGCCTCATAATACCTCCTCTGCCCCAAGAAAATAATCACAGGCAATCAGATCTGTGATCAATACACAAGGAAAAAATGGTGTCAAAACACTGTCCTAATTGCAAGTCTGGACTGAAATCCAGTCCAGGGCTGTCTCATGGTTTCTGGCAGCCTCTGCCAGTAAGAAGTTATCTTCCTCAAGCAAACCAGACCTAAAGAGCATGGACATGTGAGGGAGCGAGGAGGATCTTTTAACTCAAACAGAACAAGCTCTGGTGCCAGGAAGGCACTAGGCTGAGCTGATGCTAGGCAGCTCATGGCTTACACCACTGATCATATTATTCAGTATTTTTCCATGATGGAAAGATCTTGTAAGACTGCCACTGTGTTTCTTCTCTGTGTTTGGTTATATCGTCAATTTACAAAGCTCTCCATCTGCCTCCATCCATTCAGTACCATATAAATGGTGAATAAATGATTCCAACAGTGAATACATGTTGAAAACGCTTTCTTTTCGTTTCAGTGATACCAAGGGTGGTCTTTGGAAGAGCATTCAGATTAGGGAAAGCTGCTAAATAAAGCAAAAACACACAAGGCTCCTTATGTGAATTTTAACAGAAAGCATCAAACTGCAAAGTCAGCAAATCAACACACAAATCAAGCTGACACCACTCAGTAGGCCAGAGAGCTGACAAAAGGCATCCATGGTTAGCCCACATAGGCTAGAACAGCAACCACAGCCACGTGTGGTTTTAGACTAAACACTGGAGCTTTCAGTCTTGTTTTATTTCTTTTAAAGCTGTGTCACGCAGATTTACATGGTGATTTGAAAGTGCCAGCCCATGATGCCTTGCAGCATACCTTTGAAAATGACTGCATTATTACCTAAAGCAGCCCTGATATATAGTACATATATGTGGTACAGATATATAGATTAGAAATCTGATAACTTGCTTCAATTGAGAAAAGAGGAAGTTGCCAGCCATTCCCTCATGTGAATCAGTAAAATGGGAGGGCTTTTGAGGCTTCTGATTTCAATTTTTTAAAAATAATTTTTCAAGAGTTTTGTTCCGTATCGTCCCTTGTGAAAGTGAATCCAGATGCAGCACTGGACCAGTCTGAGATCAATTCAGCACCATTTTAGATAAACAATCAAACTCTTTC
>NW_009954107.1:5795438-5820199 GCF_000747805.2 Chaetura pelagica | reverse complement strand
CTTTCCCACCCTCAGAGTACCACCAAAAGAAAGTCCAACACATATGTAAACATAAGTGAAATCCTAACCTTAGTAAGTAATTAACTAAACTTACATTGGTATTAAAGAGTCCAACATTTCATATGTGATATTTACAATATCCATGGAACCACTCGGATCCAGGGTTCAAGAGTTCCAGAAATCTCCCTGGATAGCTGGCTGATGAATACAAGTGTTCCAGATTGGCGGTAATCGCAATTAAATGACTTTTTTTTGGCGCCTAAAACCTCACCACCTTTCCTGCTGCTTGCTCATAGGAAGAGCATTTCAGCATAACAGACTAAATTTAATCTAATCCAAACCCCACCAGCCCTTTATTTTTTTAAAGCCTCTGCTGCTTCAAGTCCTTTTGTGTTGCAATGTGTCAGATAGGTCCCATTAAATAAAAATGAGATGCCCAATATATCATCGTATTTCAAGTGTCATTTTCTTCTACAGCAAATCCAGAGATACACAGGCAGAAGATGGCAACTACAGGCAGAAAGGACTGCAGTGTAAGTGTCTTTCCCTGCACTCTCCTCTTCCTGCTCCATTGTGGTCATACTGCTCCATAACCCTACACCTATGCAGAGCCAGCTGTCTGACTCATGAGGACTACACTATGCTGACAAAGCATTTGTTCATTTTTTTAATTCCTGATTATAGGAAGAAGTATGACCTCAACCTCCCTTAAGGGGTCTAATCTTCCTTGCACAAACACTAAGAATTCCATATTGTCTGTGAAGTAGCCTTTGCCATTATAGTTATCAAGTGTAGCATGTGTGAACCATGTATGTTTATCCCAAACTCTGTCAACTACATCAAATCGTGACACAGCACTTGGTAAAAACATCTACTGAAAGCAATGTTAAAAAAAAAACACGAGAAACCTCAAAGCTTCAAGCCTCTTCCCAAGCACAGTACAGAGGATAAAATCAGTAGGTGGTCACTGGCAAGTCTCACAGTGAAACTCTAAAGTTAATAGAATACAGGAGGATGTGGAGCAGGGAAGGAAAACAGTAATGCTGATAGACTGATAATGCAGGTGGTGCAGGAATTGATTCAGCTAAGACTGTGAATGGTTATTTAAGAAAAATCTAAACATTTATGCACTAATGCAAGCATCTTGAGCAACAGAACAAAAAATAGTGTAGGGAAGGAAACTGAACACTACAGATGTAACAGAAATATGCTGGACTAGGTACTGAGCTACTGCTAAGAGCCAGTTCCATCCAGGAAACACTGAAAGTCAGTGGGATGAAGCAGCTCTGTATTTTAGCAATCTGATAAACTGAGGATAAAGTGTAAGAGATAACAGGGACTAAGCTACACTAGGAAAATAGAAAACTAATATTTCTGTCTAAGACATCATGAAAATTAGTTACCTCATTAGTCTTATATCAGGAATATGAAAAGCTTCAGGAAAAATGTTCAAGAAAAAAACCCCTTACATCACAGAGAAAAGTGGGATAAAATGCAAAGTACATTTATCAAATACTATCATGTCATACTTATATGTAATAAATTATGAATTAATTATAATGCACATGGATTTGGCATCGTATTAAGTATTCCATATTCATATTTAAGGGGGAAAAGACTAGGATTAGAAGAATTGTGAAATACCTAAAACTTCTAAAAGTAGATGGCAGGTAATATGCAATAGAGAGAAACTAGCATATAAAAAGTAAAGGTCAAATATTAATATGCTTGTGTGCACATGCACATAATTACAATACAAATTTTAGTACTTAACAGTGCCAAAATGGGTGTTGTCACATCATTAACATGGAGAAAAAACAGAAGTCACAGCTGGATTGTTTTGAGCACTGGACTAGTGTAAGTGGGATTAAACTGAACAGTATGGAGTGCAAAATTATGTATTTTGAGACTAGGATAAGTGCATCTGCTGTAAATTGGGAGTTAAAACCTGGAAATTACAGGAGGAAATTAAGTCTAGACCTCCTCATTGTTAAAAAGGAGGTACAATCCATACCAGGTGATACAGTTGCAGTAAAAACAGGGCCACACAAACACCTCAGTGCAAAGCTTCTCCTCTTGGAGCACTCCGTGCACCTCAAATCACCTCCATTCCTAGAAGTTTAACTCAAAATTGTGCTGCATGTACAGAAAGGCTACTAAAATGATTAGAGAGAACTTAAATCCAAATAGAAATGCTTGGCCTATAAGGGCTTCCCTGCTCCACTTGGAAAAAAAATTGAGATCTCTATAAATGTATGAAAAATTTTTACATTAAGGGTCAGTATCAGGACTAAAAGCAATGGGTATAAATAGAACATGTACAAAAGACATTAAGAAACATATTGCTGTATCAATCAGTCTTAAAATAGTAAAGACAAACAAATCAAACTTGTTCTAAGATGGGGTTTGATGACTGTCTAACCAGCAGTTTCATAAATGCTCACAAGACTTAATTCAATACAAATGGTCCCCTTCAATCCTTCACTCTGATGATAACTAATTTGTAAACATATTGGGACAAACAGACGTTGAATTCCACCTCTAACTTAGAAGAATTCCAGGCAGCTGTAAAGAGAACTAAAGATCACTTATGTTAATTTTTGAATTACAGAAGCTGTACCTTGTATTTAAAAAAAAATAAATTGGAATAAATCGCTTTCTGCTAAATATGAAAACATCATTACTGAATAGCAACATCTGCAACACTGTACCATATAGAAAAAGCACAATTAATATCACATACACAAATGATGATGTGAATAGTTAGACTGATGGGAAGAAACAATTCTACTACTAGTAAAGCAGATAACTCACATTAGACATACTGGGCCACAAATTACTAGCAAATGATATTAAAGATCTTTCAAAATTGTTTTTGAGTAGTGCAAGTAGCCTGAACGGAACAGAAAGACTTTCAACTCAATAGTTAAACAAAAAGTTAACCAGACAAACCACATATGTAGACACCAAGACATGGTTCCACAGTATGACTTTTTTCCATTTTAAATTAATGCTGCAGTCTACTCAGTGCAACATAGGCAACGCTTCAAGAAAATAATTATTTTTCAAGATAAATTTACTGGTAACGTACATTTTTCAAATTCAGAATCCCAAAGTACTTTTTTTTTTTTAAGTGAAGATTTATGGATGGATGAGGTGCCTAAAGAGCAAAGGTCAGAATTATCAGCGTTCCAAACATAAGAGTCCTTATTTTTTCATCTAACACTTAGTTAATTATCTCCACAGGGACAAGAAAGCAAGTAAAGAGTAAAGTACATTTTGTGACCAATTGAATAAATAAGTGGATGCTTTTCCAGGACTACAGGAACCGCCAAATACACATAGCTTTAAACTTAGTTCAATTTTATGCAAGTACATATTTGAGCTTCGCTGGCCAAAGCGCTTTTGCTCCATTTTTCACTTGACAGAACCACACAAACGAAATGACCTCAACACACTTGTGTGCACAGGCAAGATTTTTCAAGGCAGTAGGGGGCTGAAATATACCAAATATATTGTTTTCCTTGTCTGCAGCCTTAGGAATACAGAGCTGTCTCTCCCAGTAGTTTGCCTCTGATCATGTCCAATGCCGGATACTTGCGAGGAATGCAGAAAGCTCTCATACTCCACAACGCCAAGTGGACAACACTTCTGTTAAAGGAGTGGGATAGTTTGCAAACTAAGTGAAAGCAATTCAGTAGGAGGGATGACGCCCCTTATGTTTCCTAGTTAGTGTAACTTCCAGATGTTATGAACTTAAAATGCTTTTGTACTTCTTAAAAAGTTTCAGTCACTCTTTCTAACAGCAAGGGCCACAAAAATAATTTGATCTCAACCCTTGTTTAGTTAACTTCAAAAGTCGTCCTGTCCTGAAACTGTTAATAAAGAAGAAAAGAACACCAACTACTCTCTAGCTCTTTGGAGAGATGAAAAGTAGGCCAGTATGAGATGCTGTTTGGCTGGCTTCTCCAGAATAAGGCTCTGGACTTGATGAGCACTAAATCTTATAGAGGACTGAAAGCAGATGTCACAGGCTTATTTCTAGGAGCGTATGCTCATCTCCTGCTGACACAAACCCATAATCTGTTCTGGGGCTGATGGTCACTTTCAAGCCTCTCTCCCTTTTCTGTTGCAGGAGCACTTGTATTCAGACAACCCCACAGTCACAGTCATGAGCACAAATGGCAAGTCCTCATTAAGGCAACCCCAGGATAAGTCCATCTTGGGGGTCTGAGCAGCCCTGAAGTACACCTGAAGCAGCTTCCTGCTGCCTGCCCCCAGCAGGTCTGTGCCACTGACAAAGAGCTGTGACCAGTCTTCCTTCCTTGCTGGCCCTTACTGACCCCCATTCTTCCTGCCACCTTCTCTGCAGGACACAGGCACTAGAGCTCAGTCCCTCTTTCCTGCCTGTCATGGGCTTCCCAGTGCATTCCAAGTCACTCCAGAGAGACAGACCTTCAGAGAGGCAGAGCCTCACCTGTCACACGTGTGAAGCTGTGTACAGCAGTGGTTTTCAAGGATGTAGCAGCCATTGACAATGCTGGTAACTGTGCTGAGGTTTAGCAAATTCTGGAATATTGGCTCCTCAGAGCTTTGTTTTTAAATGCATGGCCACTGCAATCCATTACCTCCTTCTTCATGCACTCTACCATTCCATCCCCCCTTTTAACTGTTAAATCAGTTGGAACAAAAAAGTAAGAACCATCTCTAGCCTGCATCTACAACATTCTCTTGTTGCTCTCCCAAATACAAAAGCAAATTTCAGAACTGCTTGAATAGATAGGTGGAATCTTATCGTCCAGAACTAAGTTTCCTATGAGTTGCTATCTATATCAAGCTTTAAATTAAATACTGGCACACCAGTTTCTCAAATCCCCTTCTTAACTTTGATTAAACATGTAACATGGTTGTATTTTGTTACTTTATTTTTCACCTCTTCCACTTCGTTAATAAACACCGCGCACTAGGCCAAGGCCCAGCCAGAGGGTCTCCAGGCCTAGAAAAACAGTAACCCTTTTGA
Source organism: Chaetura pelagica (assembly GCF_000747805.2). Classification (NCBI taxonomy): domain Eukaryota; kingdom Metazoa; phylum Chordata; class Aves; order Apodiformes; family Apodidae; genus Chaetura; species Chaetura pelagica. The sequence goes on along the minus strand of NW_009954107.1, from coordinate 5,815,179 downwards.
AAATAGTAATTCACTGTGAGTATAAAGCAACTTGAAATCTACAAGTTTGAATCATGTCCTTGATACTTTAAACTTCTTACAGAAATGAATCAACTTATTTGTGTTAAAGTAACATGCCCAAAGGATTTCAGGTGGCTTGTGCATGTCCTCATTTAGCACTAAGACATATGTTTTCAGACACTAAGTACTTCACCATGTTCTTGGCACTCTGTCCTGGAGAGAGGGAGGTTCTTGCTCTTCTTTGGTACATTATTCACAGGGCTGATTATTTCTCTGATGATTTCTGGAATATTTCTGCAGCTGAGAATGCCCTAACAATCATTTTGGGTGGTAAGCAAATAAACAGGGATGGAAAACATGATGCTGTATGAGTATGTACATATGTAATTCACCACGTCTCTTGTGTAACAAGTCATCCTTTGCAAGACTGAATGATGAGGCTTATACAATTATGCCAGGAAAAAAAGGACTGGGTAAGCCACCTGATTTTACTATATTGCCACATTCTGCCTCAAGTCTTACACTGAAGAGAATTCTCAAGCACACCGTATCTTTGGTTTATACCTTTTGGTATTGGCTGTTATGTGTGACACCTCACTCCTTTTATTTCTACAACATTTTCAGCTACTTTCTTCAAGTTTGCTCCCCCCTTTTTTTAACTAGATGGCTCCTTTCTTAACATAAAGAAATTCTGAAGCCCTTTCTGTTGTTTTGTGAGACATGCAAAGGTGCTTATTGCTGATGTCTACAACTGCTCCAGTATTCCAGCAAAGTGCAGATACCACCCATTTCTATTGGGTGCCAGATATACATCAGAAGTGACATCTCCCAACTCATATTCATACTCTCCTGCTGATGTCAAACACAGTCATTATGGGTGGCACACCCTATTAAATGAAGATACCACAGCACACAGCCAGTTGTATCTTATTTCCAACCAGGCTGCTTCCATAGATATAAATAACAGCAATTGCAGTAAATTTCCTTTGCTTGGACTTTATTTTTTCCTAAGTCTTAAGTTACCTGCTCTTGTGTTTTTAACCAAGTCTTGATCATCACAAATGGACAGTCTACAAGTACAGTGCCTTTGAAAAAAAGACAACACAAACCCTCAAATTCAAAACTTCAAAATATTTCAAGACTGAGAAGTCAGCATCAACAAAAAATAAAGTAAGCTTAATGAATAAAAGAAATCTCTAGTGTTAATCTGAAAAAAATACCAAATAAATTTTAGCAGAGTGCAGAAGATGGCGATACAATTACTTTGTTTCAGGAAATGGTGTTGGTATTCAGTAACTAACTAACTGTATTTTTTAATGCTTTACTTTTATACATATATACAAACAGATATAAAATCAGCTTATTTCAACATAGCAGGATTATTGATCTAGTTTTATACCTTCTATTAACTAGCGGGAAACCAAAAACTGGAAGAAGCGTTTCAACCTTTCCTGGGCAATTTGGTTTGTTTGATATAAAACTTGTTTGCTTAGACATGTTAGAAACACTGCAACTCACTACGGATTCCAGCCAATAAAAAATACTGCTACTTAGGACATCTCTCAAAACAACACTAGTTAGTAGTTTCTGCAAAAAATCAGATAGCAGTTATATGTGTTCAAAAGCTGATTAATCATTTTAAGTGAATTAACTATACTTTAGCACATTTGCAATTCAGAGATCCATAATTCAGTTTACACAAATAAAAGTTACTTCTACCATTTCTACTTCTATTATGCTGTATTTTAAAACTCTAAATATGAATTATATCGACTTATGACCTGCATTGCTCTCAAAGGAGATTATTTGACCTGACTGTGAAAATCTCAAAATTAACATTAAAAAAATCTTAAGAGATTGTGTTATGAATCACAGTCAGAACACTATTTAAAAAGGCAGTAATTTACAAATAATTTGTACGGCATGGATTTAAAAAGCTGTGTAAAGCATGACTGTAAGTATTAGGAGTGGATCTTCACATTTGTGATAAACCTTTATGCATGCTCTAAAATAAACTAAATATATTTGCAAGTAAAAGCTATTTAAATTTTTAAGCTTTTAAACCACAGTCAATTCCTCTTAAACATACACTATAAAAATGGTAACAAGGTACATTCACATTATATCTTTGTTTTAAAACTTCACAAATGTTCTTCTGTACAGTGATGTTTACTCCCAACTATTGTGAAGCTTATGTAAACTGTCTAGAGAAAGACCACATTAATATAGGGTTTTCACAGTCGTTTTTTTAAAGACAAAAAGACTTCGTACTGAGGTTAATATAAGCTTTGCAGTATTACATGAGCAAAGAATATAAATAATGAAATGATAGATTTGTGGAACTCCTGCAAGAGCAACACACTTCTGTTTTCTTTTAAAGAATTATCTTTAACTCTAATCACAACCAGACATGGAAGGAGACCTTGCCCCAAGTTCATATTTAAGTGTTTGGGTTTACTGTCTATAACAGAAATTGAAATTTAAAGGAAAAAAAAGACTTTATCCAAAAATTCCACACACATAGAAAGGCTATTATCACTACACTCCCTTCTTAAAAGGAAGAGCAAGGTTAGCTGAAGAGTCCTGCATCCATGTGCCAACTACAATTTAGTCAAAGATAATATACTACCAGCATAGTATTTCTCTGCTTCACATCGCTGCACAGGGTTCTTTGTTTCTCTTCCATCTGCTAACTGGTTTATAGCACTGAAGTAAGTGAGGTATGAGACACAAATAAGACACACTAAAATTTTCCTGGGGCTTGAATCATTATGCAACTTAGAGCACAAGAGACTACTTAGCATGCAGTAGGTTATTCAACGAACAATGACAAGGGAACTGTAAGAGACAAAAATACCTTTACAGAAATTTTCTAAAGTAACTTAACCTAGGAACTCTTATTTCCGCAAGAGTATTAAGTCACCTTAATACCTACCTTAAAAATAAAACAAGAGCTTAGAGGAAAACATGGTACTTGCCTCTTCAGAGTTAACTGAAGTCTTTCATTTAACTTGAAGTGTGAGTGGTTCCTATACCACACCTTTTTTTTTTTTTTTTTTTTTAAGGTAAGTTCAGATTATGCATAATACAGTAGTCTAGTCAATAAAACCAAACAAAAAACAACTCTGAACAACACTCAGTTTCCTAAACAAGAACAGCAAAAAGCTATTTACAGTCACCTGCAAGGAACATTGTCCTAAAATACTGAGGGAGAAATTTTGTCTCCAAATAAACATATTGCAATAGAGGAAGTACATGATGCATTACAAAACTTGTTTCTTTCTAATACTATTCTGAATAATTTCAGTTTTGGATTAAATTATCTCTACCAACCTGTTTTTTTTAAACTTTATTTCATTTCAATATAAATACACTTCACATTACCTATCACAGTCTGCTGTACATCATGCATATTTCCTTTAACCAGAAAGCAGGACTTAAGTCCTGTGACCACTCCCAAACGCATTTCCAAAAGCTGTAGCTGTTGTTGCGGTAGGAGAACCCAGTGGGGCTGCACATTCCACACCACCCTTTTCATCTCAACAATTAAAATGAAGATTGGTGTTTCAAGGTACTTTTTTCAGAAAGGATGTGTAAGATAGATTTTCTATCAACATTTTTTCCTCTTTTCTCTCCCCAATGAAACAGATTTTAGTGTGAAAACTTCCCAGAAAAACCTGCACTTCAGGGATCAAACTGATACTCTGCCATTAAAAATAGACAAACCAGTGCAGAAATAACAGGTAGATGTGAAGTGCTGTTTTCCTCAAGTCATAAAGGACCATAACCTCCTGAAACACCATTTGAGACATGGGAGACAAAGGAAAAGAAACTATTAAGCTGTTTAAAAGAAGAAGAATTGACTCATTCAGCTGAGCAGCTATGAAATCAAGAGTTGGGTAAGAACCTTCAGCTACCTAAAGCCACCCTTACTGCTTTAGACTTTTCTTCTTTCTCATGAAATATACAGTACTGTTCCATGCATTAAGACTTCCTTCACTTTTAAACTCATTGACATTAAAAAGTCCCAGTTTGTCTGGACCTGGCATAGTAACTCTTTTTCAGCCCTCAAGCTCTTGCCCAAATTAGAAAAACATGCATAAGAAGTCCTCTCATTTTTCTGTATTTCCAGTGTTTGAGCAAAGATCAACAAGGAGGATTAAAATTTACTACTTGCTTGCACACTTCTTCAACATTTGGGACACAGAACTTTCTAGTTCTCTTCTCAACTGCAGAAACAATAGCACTAACATATTTCATGCATGTCTGTAGATGCTCTTTTGCAGCAATCATAGTATTTAATTTTTCCCAGCCTTTATTTGAACTTCTCCTGTGCTTCTTCCATTTGGAATAGTCTAATAGTGTATCTGTGACCTAAAACCCTCTGAAGTTCAGGATGAAATATGTCTGTCAAGTTGAACATGGATCAGCTGCATAGCATTGCAGTAATGGAAGCAAACCATGCACTAGGTGGCACCAGCACAAACGCAGCCAGCAAGCAGAGGGAAGTGTTTATAATCCTCTACTTAAGTACTTGTGAGACAGCACCTGGAGTACTGTATGGAGTTTGCCACTCCACAGTACAATACACACTAGAGTGGGTCCAATGAAGGACACTAAAATGGCTTGGGGCCTAGAGAAAATTATGCACAAGAAATAGCTGAAGGAGACAGGCTTGTTTAGTCTCAAGATATGAAAGCAGGGAGGTGATCTACTTAATGTCTTCAAGCACATAATGAGGTATTACAGAGAAGACTAAATCAGACTTCTTGGAGGAGAAGAGTGAGAGGACAAGAAGCAATGGCCACACACTGCAACAAGTAAAAAATCAAACTGTACATAAGGGAGAACATTTTCTCTACAAGAGAGATTAAGACTGGTGCAGGGTAGCCAGACAGGCTGTGGGATTGCCATCCTTGGACGGACTCTAAATTCAGCTGAACAAGGTCCAACACCTCTAGTCTAACTCTTAAGCTGTCCTTGGTTTGAGCAAGGGGTTGGACTAGAGGACCCCCAGAGATCCATTCCAAAATTTTTCTACAATTCGTCCATATTTGTTGATACTCCTCATCCTGTGCTAAGCTGCAAGCAGTCATCAAAAAGGGCAAGTTTCCTGCTACGCCTTTTCAGGTAACTTCATTTCACAGAATTATTTCTCTAGGATGTGCTTGATAAGAAAGGATGCATATCCATGTTCTCAAAATGAGCCTTCTGCCACTGTCTTGTCTTTCTCTTTACCACCAAGCCTCTGCCACACTATCGTCCCCACACTAGCAATATCCAAGCCCAGAAAGCACTCTACTCACTGCTCAACTGTTTTGGTTTGGTTTGGTGGGTTTTTTGGCAGCGGGGGAAGGGCCACAGTGGCTCCGGTAAGAAGCTGAGAAGCTCTCCCTGCTCCAAACCCTGCCAAGGAGGTATTAGACAGACAACAGATTCACCTCAGCGATTAGCAGACGAAAGAACTGAGATAACACCTGAGCAGAGAAGCACTTCAAGAAGAGTTGTGCTGGAGAAGCAGAGCGGTGCTGCTGGTTGGTGAGAAAGAAGGGCAAGAAGGTGCCCTAGCAGACGTTTCCCTGCAACTCATGGGGAGATGGCAGCTGTCCCCCTGCACTCGTGGAGGAACCTGGTGGAACATTCCCTGAAAGCACCAGGAGGGGTGAACTTGGCCAGTGGACTTGCCTTTTGTGGAAAGTGGATTTGCTGCCAGTGGACTCTGACTGCCCAGCTTTGGAAGACCCCAGCACCAGGCAGAAGGGAGGATGAGATAATATATGCAAGCCCTGCTCTGTGTGTTGTCTGTGTCCTGGGTGTGTTTGATTAGTATGAAATTAAATTATTATTTTTTCCCCAAGTTGAGTCTGTTTTGCCTGGGACCTTAATCAGTGAAGAACCCTCCTTGTCCTTTGTCTCAACCCATGAGCTTTGTCCTCCTCATCCCAGAGTGTGTGTGAGGGGGGAGCTGAGCGAGTGGCCATGGGGCTGTTCCTTTGTTGGCATGTCAGGCCCAAACCATGACATCAACCTGCACAGGATTAAAACAAAGAGCATAAGTTTTTGCTCACACTTCACAAAGAACACATTTATTTCAACTATAGGAACACACATGTGTTAGACTGAAGAAAAAGGAATGAAGGATAAATTGCAATAGACACATATGAACATCACTCTTCACATATTGGTAACTCTTGATGAAGATGATCTTTTGGAATAGTCACTACCCAATTGAGAACCGTAGAAATAAATGGATATTATGTCTGTTTCACCTTGCAATGTTACACCAGGATGAAGTTCAGGGTCTCAGTGCTGTTGAGTATGGTTCATCTAACTAAATATATCCCATTTTCTAATAGTTACTCTAAAGTATGTTTGTTTTCTTTTGAGCAATTTTTTGTGTTCTCAAGGATGCTACCCTTATGCATCAAGACATTAGTCTGAAAAAGTTCTGAAATATCATCTTCATCAAGAGTTACCAGGGAAAATCCAACCCCACTGTACTCAAAGAGCATTCTCTTGGGAATGGAAAGGCCAATACAGAAGCCCCCAAATAGGAATGTACCCAAAACTTTGAGAAACACTTCAAAACTTTTCAAAAACATTAGCACTCCAAGAAGCTAAAAAGCCTTCCTGCCTCTGGGGATGAGTGTTGCAAGAAAACATCTGCTATATTGACCATCTCTGAGATTGGGAATAATTTGCTTCAGGTCAAGAATACATTTTTAGTTGCACTACAGGGAGAAATCAGGAACTCAGTATTGCAACAGGCTGGAAAAAACAAATCCACTTGGCTAAATAGTCCCACACTGCAGGACTTCTGTTACTTGTGATGAAGCAAAGAGCAGATTTATTTAACTCAGGAATTGCCTACTCAGGATCCAGGCTGTGCAATGGAAGGAGTTCTGGCCTGAGACAAGCAGCATGTCCTTTCCTTGGAAAAATGCCCTGAGAACACCAGTAAGCCCTTGGAGCAGCACTGTATGACCCAACATCAGGAACTGGGGACCCTGGACTAAGCCAGGCCTGTCTCAGTCAAATTGGAAGAGGAAGTTTTCCACTCCACGAGGATGCCTGGAGGGAGACTTCGGCTGCTACCCCACTGATTCTGCAGCTTACTACCCCAACAGGTTTAGAGACCAGTTAACAGGCAACAGAGAAATGCACATAAGCATCCCAACAACCAGTCTACACTATGATCTCTCTTCTGTGTAAAGGGGGGCCATAGTGTCTTCCAAGTCTGGCAGATACACAGGTACCCATCACTTACCTAGAGTTGTGCTTTAGAAGAGATTCAAACACCCCACAAACTCCTTTGAGCCCTGAGGTGCTAATCTGCCTTCTTTTGTAAAAGACCTCAAACTCAGACTGACACTGACTCACTACTTGTCACTATCACAGAACTGTCCTAATGGTTGGCCAGGGTAGATTTTAGATATCTGAGATCAGACTTGATTTATCTGCAAAGATATGTATGAACTTAACTACTTTATTACAGATCATTTGCTTAGCAGGTAGCTTTTATCCCTAAAGTTTATTCCAGGAATTGATGGTATTGATTCTTGAATATCTTTACACTGATCTTCTCAAAAATAAGCAGTATGTTAAACATTGTTTCAGTTTCATTGTTACAGTTTACAGCAACTTCTGATTGAAAAAAAAAGAAGCACATTTTACATTCTTTATATTCTTTATGTTTTTAGACAAGGTATTAATCTACAATTTCCCACCCATTTTAAGGTACTTGCCTAAATCAAAATGTTATTTCTTATATCCAGGCTAAAATTTCAGTATAGTCCCATTTCTATTTAAACAGATTTTAGAGTTTAATTCAATCCATGCAAACCAGCCCATCTGAAAAACTTCCAGACTCCTCTTTACTTCACAAAGCCTCAGGCTTTGCTAATTTTGTAGTAAGCTTTATTTTTTAAACTGTATTTGTACAGTTTGAATGGAAAGAAACCAAAAGGCTTTTATTCTGCTAAGAAGGGCTCGTGTAACAGCACACTGCACTTTGTTTCTGTTACTGTACCGAGTGCTTCGACTTGCACCAGTCTCCATGCCAGTAAAAAGACACAATAAAGGAATTCAGATTTGATCAAGGTTTACTGTGCTCTTTTCAAACAGGAGAGCAAGGGTGTTTCTAAAGCCACAAAAGAACATTTGTAGCAATGTTTTTACCACTGCCAAATACTATGCTAATAGCAAAGCTTTCAACAAGAGATTCATGGGCCACCACATTCAGAAGATGATTAAGATACACATCAGACCTATGAAGAACAGAAGAGGAAGTAGAGGAATGGAAAAAACAGTAACCTTTCCACGGTACTCTGAGTCAGGCTGCTGCCTCAGAGCAGAACTCCTTACACAGGCTCACTTTAAGAACTGAGCAGAAGCAATCCCTTTCCAATATTTACAGTCTCACTTGAATTTAGCAAAATGTTATAAATCTCACCAAAAAGCTATTCCGATGATCTTCTAAACTGTCTTCCAAATAGCTTTTCAAAAAGAGACTTATAACTTTAATTAAAATAATGTATGTAAATTCCAAGACTTTTATTATGCCAAAATAATGTACACCTACACGGTGGGATATCTGACCAGAAAATGGCAAATACTGATCCCAGAAATTTATTAACATTCACTTGGTTAAACACAAATGCAACTGCCTCAACAGCAAACTGGAGCTGATGTAGTTCTTAAAAAGCATTGCTAGTTGTTTTTTGAAGTGTGTCTAGCTATATAGGGAATATTTTAATGCCTTTTTATTTAAATGGGCAGCTAGCAAAATACAGCTTGACCTGTTTATGTGCAAACACATACTGTTTTGAGAAATGTAGCTAGCTGAAAGGGTTAAGGAGAAACTTAGATGTAACTATTATAATAGTACCAGGGCTTTAGTGCATTTATAACGTCCTGTAAAGCAGAGGCCCAATGTCAGCAAGCCCAAAGCAATACCAAACAAATACTCCCCCAAAAGTCAGTACTGGCAGCATTACTAAACTCCACAGGAAATTACATCTTCAAAGCCCATATACCTATGTATGTATTAGGGACGGAACAGATTAAACAGTAAGTAAGCTGGATGTAGAACATGTAAAGCCTTTATACAGGCTGGAATTCTGCACTGTGCTTTGCCTGCCTTCTCCAGGCTAACCTCAGAAAATCAAATACACTACATAGCTATACAGCTCAGCTTCTGTTCCATTAGGAAAGAGTAAAATAACCTCATAGTTTTGATTTCTAGTTGTTTTTATGGATTACCACTTGGTACTTTGTCTTTCTCTGTGATGCAGTTTCCTAAGACTTGCAATTCCTCTTTAAAAAAATAAGACTTTCAAACGCTTGCAATGAACAGTTCTGGACAGCTTACTTGCCTATGTTGCTTGCTGAACTTTGTAATGATAACGTAGTTCTTTCATTCACAAAATGAAATTACAGATAAAATACACACTTTCCTCAGACATGTATGGAAGAATAAAAAAAGTAAATCTTCCTTGAACATGGTATAAGACCTCACCTGAAAATCTGAGTATGAGACAGAGACAAGAAAAGGAGATAATCCTGCTCTATTTACAAATGTCATGGCAATGGTCTTAAATTTTATAGTGGGCTTGCTCCAAAACTTAATTCACAAAAACTTTAAATAAAATGTTGCTACCTCATCTTCAACGACCTTCTCTCTACACTTATCCCTTCTGAAACAGTCAGTGGGACTTCCAGACATCACCACTACCATTTTCCTTGCTACAACTAATACAATTACTATGAAAATCAAGAACACCTGAAAGTAGCACTTCAATCTAGTCAGCTCAAAACATATGGCCAAAAGTACTGGATTCCTTTATTTCTCTTTCCTCTTCTCAGAATTCCTCCCCTCTTTCCACTCCTGCAGATTTCAATAGAAGACAGAGTTCCAGTGGCCTGCAGACATTTGGGGTTGTTGTTGAGAAGAGGTGTCCCCTTTTGTAGTTCCCCTACTCTCCTTGCCTTTCAGGAGGAGGACACATTCAGAAGATATTAGCAAACAAGAGCTTGATCTGTGTGTCCTCCCACAGTGTTGGTGCTCCTGCCACACACAGCCATGCAAAGAAAGAGTAAAGCTGGGCAACAGGCATGTTGCTTGCAGGGAAACGTGGGCAAGCACATGCACACATCAGACTATAAGCAGCCTTTTGAAGCCCTGAAAACAACATAATTTCTTTTCCTTGCACTGAAATTACGCACACAGGATGGGAGAGAGTTTCTTATCACTGCACAGGGCTCCCATGCTGCCAGTGTCACAAGTGATTCAGGTAGGTGGCCACTGCAGGAGGGCTCAACTACACCAAATGGAATTAAAGTTTTGCTTTTAAATGTGATTCACTCCTTATTTCCAGGCGGTAAAAAAAAAAAGCAACAAAAAGTAGTAGTAAGGAAAATATTCTTACCACCTAACAGAGCTGGTCTTAGAAAAGAGAGTAAAAGGCAACTTTCATGCTAGAAAAACTCTGACTTTCAATATTAGAGCCATAAAAAAAACTCAGAAAATACCTGAAGTCTTGGGAAAACCAGTGTGCAACCCACCAGGATATTCTGATACAGACCAAACCTGATGTAAAATCACAAAATATCAGGTCTAAGCACAGAGCAGAGTGAAAGTATTTCCTTTCTATGCAGCCAGTGTTGCCTCTTATCACAGCCGCAGAGGAAGAAGCCTTTCAACTAAACACACTAATCGGGACCAGAAAAGGCCACTAGAATTTTTCCTTCTCAGCAAAAGCAGCAACGATAAACAACACAATTTCACGCTTCCCTACAAAGAAGAAAGATGGTCTGCAGCATGATGAACAAGCAATGAATGCTGTAAAGAGGGAGATCATTAACAAAAATGTGTCATTGGACAATGTGACATCTGGGTGTGAGTTTCAGGTTTTCTGTACTTCAGTTAAATAAGGAGTTTTGATTTTGGTGACTGTAGTGTCCTTATTCCCTTGTTTCTCATTTTACCCCTGTTTATCATTTACAAGGCTGCCTTGAATTTTTTTCACCCTTTGAAGTTAAACTACAAAGTTTTAACAACTGATTATTATTCTGGTGCAAGATAAATTAACAATTCACAAAATAAATAAAGTTCCATAAACATTAGTAAATTACAGCTATACTTCAGCAAAAAACAAGTCTCAAGAACTACAGTGTCAGAAATTTGTTTCACTCTCAACTCTTAAATGTTTCTACATAGCACTATGTTGGGCCCACCTACAGCAGACATTTAGGCTGCCATCACAAGTGTCAGCTAATATGATTAACAACCAGCTTACTGCAGCCTCCACTGGATAACACAGAGAGGGGACAAAGAAGAAAGGGTGGCTAATCTAATAATTCACACAGAGCAGCAAAGGTGGCAGATAGATTGTTACCTCTCAAAGATGGGAAGTAATTACTTCTAAAACAAACCTGATTTTCAACATTAATTATCTTTTTTTTTAAGGCATATGTAATAGAAAAACAGTGGGGGCTTCTTAATTTTATTACAATGAATACACACACACACATTATCCGTGAAAGCTTAAACAAGATTTTATTATTTACTGTGCCTTACCTCCTTCAGACAAATTCGTAACAGCACTCTCACAGCTGCTCCTTTTCCATTTCCTTAAGACAGCTTACAGCATTACTCTTGCAGAGATCTAGTATTTCTGACTAATAATCTACTAAATGCATGCTCTACATATTTGCAAAGACCATACAATACATGAAATATTATAATTGTTAAGGTTCATGAGTTGGCTGTACATCTAATTCTTCTTCTACAATATCTTGGCAGTTTACTCTACAGTCCCAGATAAAAGTCTAATATTATTATTCCATGAGGACCTTCCTCTCCTGATGAAAAATTCAGCATAAAACAATCTTACAGCACGTAAAATGCAAAAAATTATCGTGATGTAGAGCAGTACCAGATTTTATAAGCCTAACATTTGATCAATTCCTGCATTTCACCAGGTATGGTAGATAGCAAGAATGAGGTTCTGAAAAAAAGCTATTAAAAGTCATAGCATCACAGAATCATTAAGGTTGGAAAAGACCTTCAAGATCATTGACTCCAACCATAGTCCAACTACCACAACCATTAAACTACATCCTGAAGCATCACATCTAAATGCTTCTTGAACACTTCCAGGGATGGTGACTCCACCACCTCCCTGGGCAGCCCATTCCAATGCCTCACCACTCTTTCAGTTAAAAACTTTTCCCTATTATCCAACCTAAACCTACTCTGGCACAACTTGACATCATTTCCTCTCGTCGTATTTCTAGTTACTTGGGAGAAGAGACCCAGACCAGCCTCTACAACCTCCCTTCAGGCAGTTGTAGAGAATGATAAGATCTCCCCTGAGCCTTCTCTTCTTCAGTCTAAAGAACCCCAGTTCCCGCAGCCTCTCCTTGTAGGACATGCCCTCCAAACCCCTCACCAGCCTCACTGCCCTTCTCTGGACATGCTCCAGGACCTCAATGTCTTTCTTATACTGTGGCGCCCAGAACTGAACACAGTTAAGTTATGGCCTCACCAGTTCTGAGTACAGGAGCATGATCACTTCCTTACTCCTGCTGGGCGTGCTATTTTTGATACACGCCAAGATGACTGCTGGCCTTCTTGGCCTCCTGGGCACACTGCTGGCTCATGTTCATAATGTTGTAATTTGTATTTTTAATGTTTGAAGAATTCAGGTTTAAAGACTGCCCAGATATGGCCTTCAGCTTAAACGCTCCTGAGCATGGCAGACTTATTTCACCTAAACCTGCTACCTGTATACTGTAATCATATGCAAGATCTGCACAAATTCCATCACATTGGCTGCTATTTACAACACCTGCTTTCAGGACACAAATCCAGCAGACTTTTTAAGAGCAGACTTGTAAAGAATAGCCAGATTCTCATGCTTTGCAGAATAAAGACAAGCAGCACTGCTAACCATTTGCATGCCTTTAAAACCCTCCTTCAGAGAATTCCATTGCTTCACCACTGCTTTCAGCCTTTTTAAGGTTGTTGTATTTAAAAGAAAACACTTGCCTCCTATTTACCACAAAGACCCTATGGTAACCATGATGCTCACCTGAAATCTCTTGACAAGAATGGAGATGAATGAAGGATGTTGGCTAGTTTTCCCCAAGAGGGCTAAGTGGAAGAGGAGTTGACATCATCTTTCACATTACCACTAGCTAGGTATGTCAAACTACTCACCCATGCTCATCTTAATAGGTAAATTTTCTCTGCTCGCAGCCTCCACAAGGTGTCTCCTAGCCTCCATCACAGCTTCCTTCTGCTTGAGGTTCATGAAGGACTCCCAGAGAGCTTTGGCAGCTGCATCACTAGAAGAAAATGACAGGGCTACTCTAAACATTGCTTGAATAATGGAGTAGGCTTAAGACAACATTTATATTTTAAGATGAGTGCCTCTCCTCTGAGGTGGGCAGGATAGAAGCAGAAAAAAAATACAGAAAAGCTCGACTTTTCTTAGTGGAACAATTGCTACAGTTTTATAGAAAAAAGTCTAACTTTTTTGCTACCAATTATAAAGGGTTAGAATTCGCATATTAATAAGCATTAATAAGAATGTCAGCCTCAAAGTAACCACTACTGTTCAACCATGGAAATATCAAAACCAGTCCAAACTTCTTCAGTTACCAAAAAGCTATGGAAAAGATGGGCTCTAACTTCTGCATGAGCATTTAAATCCCAAAGCCAGTACTTCCAAGGCTGCAGGCTGTTGGTATGGTTTAATGAACTTCTGTCCGTTTGGGTTTCATGGATTCTCCTTAGGTGAAAAGAATAACCCCTACCAGAATGGTATAACTGTCCTTACGGATTTCCTTTTTATTGTTGCTGTTGCTAAGCTTAAATTAGGAATTTGTGTGGCCCATCTGCACTTAGTTCCCTGTCATTCTCTGTCCTCCAGGACACTGTTTTGTTGCTGTTGTGAATGAATTTAGTGTTTTCTCAGTATGGGGGGAGGAGAAGGGAGAAAAAGTGGTCGCCTGGGGCTAAAGCCTCACATTGGGATTAATTTTGTTAAGATTTTTTAAATTATTATTTATTTTCTTTTTTAAAGAAAAAGCTTCCCTCTGGTTCTTCCTCAGGAGACATTTAACTCCTAAGTATGTTTTGATGTCATTTACAACATGCTTATAAACATGCCAAAACAAGCTTTGTTTCACAGAAAATAAAAGAGCCCAACAATTCATTTGATACCTATAACAGAGCAGCTGTGCTTAGGCTCTGCTGCAACGACAAGGTTGTAGTTAGCAAATCTTTGCTATCTCCCAAACCAGGTAAGAGGATCACCAAGCCCCACTCCTGTCATCCCAGGGACCCACATCCTCTGTCAAAGGACCGTGGGAAGAAGGTTGAATTACCCTTCTGAACAAACCACAAATTAATAGGAAGAGCAAATTTCATCCTATTGCCATGCCTTAAGAAACGGGGAAAAAAAATCAGATGACCTGACACAGTCTTTCCATTTCTCTTTCACAGTGTAACTTGACCTTCCTCTACCGATGGAGGCAGGAGGCAGCTATAGATAGCAGCTCCCTCTACTCCATTGCCAAGTGTGATCTGAGCACCGATGCAGTGCACTGCTTGTGGGCAGCAGCTTCACCAGGAAAAGCACATTGATTTATAACATATGATAGTGCAAGAAATAAGAAAGATCTTTCCAAAGCAACTAAATGGCAAACACAATCTCACTTAAGTAATGGATCCTTGAGTATGCTACCTTTAAAGACTATTTATTCAATTATTATGATTCAGTACTGCCCACTCAACAGCACTTTTAAATGCAGCCTGTTGATCCAGTTCACATCACATTCACAGGGTATGTCTCACTGTCATTTACAAGCATGCCTGAGGTTTGGATTGCAAGAGGCCAGCACTTTGCCTGTTAATTAATCCCTTCCTGAACATGCAGTTCCAAATACAAACCTATAGAGAGATAGGGAATTAGGCCTACACCAGCAGGAAGCTAGTTTTAAAAGTACTTTTTTTTTTTTTCTTCCTATGTGAAAGAAAAGTCAAGATTCTGTTTTCTAAGATTTTTAACCTGTTCTCATTTTCCCAATTCTGTTCATCACAAATATGATGGGAGAGTCTCACATAAACACAGACACCAGGAGCTAAGACTTTGAAACAAAGGGAAACAAACAATATAAGGAAGCTAATGCAAAAGTCTCCCAATTTTTGCAGAGGTTTTTGTAGTGTCATTGTTCTTACTCCTGCACTTCATATTTAGCAAATAATGAAGTATTGAAAATGAATCCCTAAAGCATCTATAGATGTAAGTAAAAGTCAGAATGTACATAATATGGTTGCACTGTTTTTCTATCTTATTTGCTGCTCCCCTTTTCCACACCATGTTTTGATCAGTTCTGTCAATTCAGACTGCAAGGTCTTTGAAAGTAACATATACTACACTGGTATAATTACTGCTGCAAGTCTGAGCTCCAGTTAATACTTCTAGTTGCTCCTAGATTAAACAATAAAACCCCTGCAAAATAACAGACTAATTATTGTTAACTTAAAAGAAACCTAATGCACTAAAACAAAATGGGGAGGAGAGGGAGGGAGCCTTGCTTTTTGCTTTGTAAACTCTTTCCTCCTACTGTAGACAGAGTAGTTTTTGTTTAATCCTAAATTCCTAAATTTGCATGATCCCTGAGAGTTGCTTTAGCACACCAAAAACAGCAAAAAGCAAAACAAATGTGGTATAGCTTAAAAGCAGATGGGGGCTAACCACACTCCTGTGTGCTTGGATCTCTGTGTAATCCACTGAGTTTCTGTAGACATTTTTCTTCCCACTGCTTTGCAGAATACATTGTGGTTTAGGTATCATATATAGAACAATACATAAACAAGATGAAATCAATATATATTAATAGCTCACATACATAGCCAATTGACTACGTCAGTCAACAAAAAGCAAGAGTTGCCATGTGAAGCCTTTTCTTTTTTAAAAAAATATAACAGGTAAAAGATAAACGAAAGTACATTTTCTGCTGAAAATGCTTTCTCTGCTTCCCCTCCACTACCCCTTCAGAGGAGGGCTTTTACTTTGAACAACTGCCTGCTCTCTAACTTCATCAATGAGAAGACAGGAAGAGCTGCTGGGAACCAGTCAGGAGGATGCAGAACAGGGCTCGTGTTGCCTCTTCCCTGATCTGAGAAGTTCCCGTAACATTTTCCTTTTAGAAATTTCTAACAACTGGAAATGAGATTATCTTATCCTCTCCTTTTTGTGAGACATCTGTCTGAGACTGCCTTCCAGGTGTTGTCATAGTGCCCTTCCCCTTCTTTTTTTTGCCATCTGCAGTTCCTCTGCTTCTGCCCTAACCCATAGACACTGGTGCTGCAATCAGTGATTTGTATGGGATCCACTACTCCAATTCTAACTTCTCCTTCCTCTTTGTGCCCCCCTGGCATCAGCTCACGACACTCTTGCATTCTTTGACTTCCCAAGGATTATTTAATGATTTTGCCTGTTATCTAGTGAACTGCTGCACTCTGAAAGTACTTTTCTGAAACTAAATAGATTAAAAAAATAATAATGTTATGTATTACAAAACCTTTGAAGATACTGTCTGAGTCATGCTGTTTTGCTTAAGAACAAATACATTATTTACAGTTACACTATAAATACTGATCAGGAACTCTAAACTGCCTTTCAAAACAAATGTCCCAACAGGTAAATATTATAGTGCACATTTCTGTGCATCTCTATTACAAAATGTTTTGCAGGGAACAGTAAGCCTGACAAAGAGGAGAGAGCACTAAAATTCTGGGATTTTTGCCATTAGCCAGTTTCATCAAAAAGCTTAGAGTTTTGCTCACAGGTTTTGATACCCTGCCCTACCCTTGTATCATTACGGTCATAGTAGCAAATCAACCAGCCATGTCAGAAAACAGAATATAATTTTTTTTTAAAGTGTAGCAGTTACCTGGTAGAAAAATTAGAAGTTTACTAAATCCAGACACCTAAAAAATGCAGCTTTCCTACTTCTGGTATTGGCACACCAGTTTTCAAAGCTCAATCATTAAGACAAAGAGGGAAAAGGACCAAATTGTCAGCACCATAGTCTGTACTAATCCTAAAATGAGACATCAGCTGGCAATAGTACCAGGAAAGAGGTGCTGCTGAGAAGCAGGCCAGAAAGACTGGGCTGTTCTATGCTGACCAAAGATAGCTGGACATGGTTCAAAGCAGCTCTAATTTGCAGCTTCCAGAGGCACCCTTTCTGTAAAGAAAGGTAGGACAGATGGAAATATAAAACTAAAAATCAAGGATAAAACAAGTTAGCTGGGAAGGGGCTAACTAGCTGGCTTCCCAAATGTACAGACTCAAAGGAAAGACCACTCAATGAAGTCTGCTGTTCAGTGGTAGCAAGATGCCCCGGTGGAAAGGCCAAAGCCTTAAGCAGAAGTAAGGGTGCAGCTTGGTAAGCAGTTCTTGTGGTGATGGTGTGCTATCTTCAGCAACACTCACTGCGGGGGAACTTTTTCTCATTCCCATGAGCACCCCTTTCAACTGTGGCAACACGTTCTGTGTGAGACTATGCATTGAATCAGACAGGAAAAAGTCAGTCATTTTTAAACACAGCTTATATGCCTGAACTAGTTTGCTTGATCTAGACAATTACATGTTGATAATCAAATGCCTAATCCTGAATCTGTTAAAATAATTGTAACTTATTCTCTTGATCTGGTCTGTTCCAGTCCACAAGGACAATACCCCCAAGGTTATCTGACAGGCAGAAAGTGCCCCTTTTTCTGACTGTCTGTAGGCTTAGTGGCAAAGCTACTAATTTTGAATGCATTTAGAGGAAGTTGGTGGCACTGGGATTTGCTGCTACCAAGCTGGAAGTAGTAGCCTGGAAATAGGTGAAATAAAGTACTAGTCAATGAAGAACAAACTCTCAGACTAGATGCAAACCTAAAGACAAAGAGAAATCTGGGGACACTTACTGCCCTGAGGGGACCAATGCACAACACCACAGTTTTAGACTTGGTTGAAATGATGATATGCCTCTTGCTTCACACCACCAGTACAGAACGATACTTACTTCCCTTACTGCATTAGGTCTTGTATATTATTTATAAATTATTAAAATATGGTCTTTCAGGTCACTAATGCAAGAACAAGAAGCCCATACTAGAAAATATGTCCATATGAGTCCAGGGCAGAGCCACAAAGATGATGAAGGGAATGGAACATCTCCTTTATGAGGAAAGGCTGAGGGAGTTGCGTCTTTTTAGCTTGGAGGAGACTGAGGGGCGACCTCATCAATGTTTACAAATATGTTAAGGGGGACAGAGCCAGGCTTTTTTCAGTGATGACCAGTGATAGGACAAGGGGTAATGGATGCAAACTGAAGCATAGGAGGTTCCATGTGAACATCAGAAACAACTTCTTTACTGTGAGAGTGACAGAGCACTGGAACAGGCTGCCCAGAGAGGTTGTGGAGTCTCCTTCACTGGAGACATTAAAAACCCACCTGGACGTGTTCCTGTGTGATGTGCTCTGGGTGATCCTGCTCTGGCGGGGGGGTTGAACTGGATGATCTTTCAAGGTCCCTTCCAACCCCTAAGATTCTGTGATTCACTAAGTGTTCACCAATTACAATTCTGTTTCCAGATCCATTCTAAACGCACTTAGCATTTATAGCATAACAAACATTTTCTTTCAGTTACATGTAATCTTTGCTGTGTCCCCAGACTTACTGAATTGCAGGTCCAAAGTCTCTCCCATAACCTTTTCAAAGGCCAAATTTTAGAAGTCAGTACCTACATGCAGTTTCCTTTCCAGATCTCCTGTAGCTCAAACTAAGACAGAAAAAGGTGAATTTGTACAATTTTGTTTTGGTTTTAAACTGCTTGAGGTCAGATAGACACACAGCCTAAATCAGAAACAGCAAGTAACCAGGTGGAAGACATCATATGAGCAAGACGTTAAGGAAGGACAAATAAGCAAAGGTGGTTATTTCTACACTTTGCAAAGGACACACATTTTTCAGCGTAACAAAGCAGTTGTGTTTGGACTTCTACATATGAAAAAAATCAGAAGGAAAACTGTGATAGTCTCTAAATGAGACAGATTCTGTGGTTATTGCATCAGCAGAACTTTCACCTTACGTCTACACAGCTTTACAGCTCAGACATGCCTGTGTACTTTCACAAGAGGAAGGGAGAAGGGAAAAATTCAGTAAAGACTAAATTAGAGCTTCATTAATACCACAAAGCTGCCCAAAACTGAGTGACTGCTGGAAAAACTGAGTGTGCTGCCAAGGTATCTTTTGCAGTGACTCACATTAATTTAAAGAAGCTGCAACATCGACAGTAAATCTTCACAACACAACGCCAGGGTGGTTAGCAGACTGTTACTACGAAGGACAAATCCATGGCTGGCAATATGTCATCCCAATACCAACAAACCAAAGAGCAACACAAGCCTGCGATAAGATGCAACGATTTGGCTCTGAGCCTGGAGCGAGGGGCCATGTATCAAGAGACATCCTCCCTCCTCCAATTCCTCCGCTGTTTCAGAGAGAGCGGAGGCTGCACCGGATATACTGCAGATTCCTGAAGACAACTGTGGGGGGACAGCCAAGTTCTCAACTGCACCCCACTCCATGCACAGCAGCCCCACCAAAAAGAATAAACAGTGACACATGGAACAACCTCCCCTGAACAGGCCCTGCTCTGCACCACGGGAAT
>NW_009954107.1:5795198-5795402 GCF_000747805.2 Chaetura pelagica | reverse complement strand
ACCCAGACACAGCTGGGCTCAGAGAAAGAAGCTGCTCTTCATTTCACCCTTCTGAAAGTGATCTAACAGCTCTAATACAATTTATCAAAAAATTTCTATACAGCAACTGCTATTAGTATTTCCAGGACTTCAGTCTCTAGCATCGCTGTGTACTTGTGTGCATCCCAAGTGCATGCACTCCATGGGCTGGTCAATGTGTGTTCA
>NW_009954107.1:5770375-5795173 GCF_000747805.2 Chaetura pelagica | reverse complement strand
CTCTTCAAAGAAAAACACAAAGAAGCTCCAAATTTTTATTTTCAGATAAATGTAAATTTCACCTCCCCAGAGGGGACTAACACTTTTTATTTCTAAGAGAGTAAAATGACAACTTTTTGAAGTTTTAAAATAGTTCTAAGCAGTGGACTGTTATTCTGCTGTTGGACATTTTAAGATGATTGGCAAATCTGCTCAGCCTAAATAAATGCACCACACAGACAGCAGAAACTTGATTTTATTTTCCAATCCATCCATCCTAACTTTAGGAAAAAAGGTAAACAGAAAGCTAATGTCATCTTGGTATTATCATTTTAAAAAACTGTAGAAAAAGCACTGGATATTACCAGCCTCACCACAATTCAGTAAATATACAGCCAGATGGCAAAACACACAAACCCATTTAAAAAAAAAAACAAAAAAACAAAAACCTCAGAACATTATTTTCATACCTTCACTTCCATGTGTGTTAAAATGCTATGTTAATGTTAAAATCTGTGTATTTTTTTTATTATTAGAATATGCAAATGGTACTTTAAAAAAAGTCCAACAGCCAACATTAAAGAACATAAATGTGTTCCTGAAGAATTTCATGGTTATTTCCCTGTTTCACTCCAAGCCCTTAAACCACTTGGTGGGTGTAATCTGCTCTAGACTCAACTGTGGCTGTGTACTTTGGCACTGAGTCAAAACAGAGAGGTTATTGTTTGATTTATATGCCAAGAGCCTCTTAGATAAAGGGCTAATGGCAGGCTGATAGCTTCAGCCTTTGCATGTGGTGTTTATACAGACCCTTCTTTCCCCTCCCTCTTTTCTGTGTATACTCCAGGAAGGCTGTGTCACATCAAGTTAATTAATTAACTCATACTAGCATAATTTGATTAATAAAACAATTGATTCACCGAAGGTCATAGGGAGTGCTGTTAAAACACCAGCTTTTCTGCCTCAACAATGCATGAGATTTTGAAATTTGCATTTTTCTACAGAGCAAACAGCAATTTTAAAGCAATAATCAGACTACAAAAACTGATGGAAGAAACTATAAGAAATTAAATTGTCAACTAAAATGCACTGCAAAGTTCAGAAGGTATTTCAGGACTTCATAAGATATTTGAGCAAAAAATAAATCAGGTCCTATAACAGGATGCGTCACATAAGAGCATTTTCTATATTGCTAGTTGTGTAAAAAATTGAACTTTCTCAAAAAGAAAATTAGAGGCCTTGCCTTTGTGATATACTTTGCTATTTACTATGTCCAAACTAGGAGCATTTCATAGTATATATAAATATTTCTGTACTGTTAATGAACTCCTATAAGGATTATAACCCTATATGACCAAATCATTATTTATTAGATGTTAGCAAATTTCACTATTAAATTATTCAATTATATTACTTTTCTGAAAGACACAAACATAAATTTTGAATTTAAAAAATAGCTATGTTAAAGGTACAGCAAAAATAAAACCTGTTACAAATAGTCCAGATTCTTCACAGCCTTTGTCACCAACTTATTTTAAAACTCTTACTTTAAAACAGCAAGCAAATAAAATGGAAGCTGCCAGGCATTTTTAAAGCAGTTTTGAGATAATATTTAAGGTATTGCAACTCAGCTTGCATCTGGCAAAGCTAAAGTGTATGAGCAAAAAAATGGGAGCTGATGATCAGCCCCAAAGTTTTCCAATAGATTCTCCTCTGGACTACCTGAAATATTCGCAAGTATCAAGCATTAGAAGTAATATTTTTATCAGGAATTGATTGGTCAGTTCACTTTATGTTGTTCAATACAGAGGTATACACACCAAGAGAGTACAGTATTAATTAGACTGATCCAGTAGATCTGTAAAAAAAAAAGACATTGTTTGCCACTAAAAGTCATAAATTAGATTAATTTTTGGTTCATCTCCCCTGTTTTGACCTTACCAAGGATCCCCTAGTGTCAGTAATACTGACCCGCTTCGGAAATCAAACTGGGAAGCAGAGAATTTGCTTTGCCTACTTCCTGACCCTATAAGGACTGCCAGGCAGCTCCACAGAATACAACCTAAATTCGCCTTCATGAACGATTTTGCATGTAGCTGACCCAACACGGCCACAATGGGCAGAGCACACAAGTTGCTCTTTGAAAACTCCAGCTCACAAATGAAGGGTATGCTGTCTAGTGCACCAAGGGAAAGTTGGTTAAAGCACAGCAATAAGAGCAGGAACAGTTCTATACGCAAGTCATTTTATTCAAGCTTTTATATTTAGCTTCATACAGGCATGCCTACAGATCTTGACACTTCAGGGCAATGCTGCACAGATACTGACACTTCAGGGCAATGCTGTACACTCAGGCAAGGTAACCTAATTTTTGCAGTCATTTGCAAATGCAGGATGATAAAAACATGCCACTAGGAGAAGAGAAAATCAGATTCACCAGACATGACCAACAACTAAGACCAAGAGGAACAGGAAAGCATTTTTTGAATGTGTTACTGAGTGTCATGAAAGAATAACTTTTGGCTCCTCCTACAATGAAATATGGGACAAGATTTTCATGAACATAGTAGCAAAAGTCTAAAAAATGATAAGCACACACTAAATCACAAACTCATTTCAGACAGACAAGAACTGTGAGAGAATTACCTCAAAAATACTTTTAAAAGAACATCATCATTTTAAGTTGCAAAATCACTATCTTTCATATAAACTGTTGTGTTCCAATACAGCCATGACTGCTATACTCCAAACCAGGAAAATACACTCTCTGCTATCAGTGTAGCATGGGACACCTTAAAAACAAACAATTCAATTGGTTCTTATAAACACAACCAACACCACAACCCCAAACTGCCCCACAGCTGCTCTGTTCACCTATAGCTCTTTGCTTCGGGCTGAATTCTTTCCATCCCCTTCACAGATAATGGACAGTAAATCAGACTCTTAAAATTTGACATCTCTTTGGTCCCAGAGGTGAATAGAATTTCAATAAAATTTAAGAATTAATTATTAAAAGTTGGCAAGGATTCAGTTCACATCAGGAATTGACTAGTAAGAAAAGGGAAAAAGTCCTCCCAACAAAAGTGAATGGGAACACAGCATTCTACATTTTGGCTTTTTTTACCATAATTTTAAAAAAATTTAAGAGAAACTTTACTTTTCTGGCTTATTCACATATCTATTTTACAGATGGCCATACTTATAAAATAGAATATGTACACAAGTCTGATGACTGTGGTCAACCACCATCTGAAGAAGGTTTGTCGCTTGCCAAACCCACTGTCTAAAGTTTTATCAATCCAACCATCATGTAAACTTGTAAGGACAACCATCTTAACCATAGTCTTGTTTCATGTTGAACTAAATACAGACATATTTATTTATATACATAAATATATACTCTGATACACATACAAGAAGTTTTTTGGCTTTAGAAAGCCAAAAAGTTTTAACATACACACTTCAGCATCCATGACACAGAACAACTTTACTTGCTTACAACCACATACATGAGGCAACACAGCTGCGCACAGAATGATGTTACTGAAAAGTAATGCAGCTCCACTCACTGCCGCCTCCAGTATCAAAGAGTAATATGACACCAGTGTGCATTAAACTAAAATACAGAAATCATTCAGGAGAGTAGAAAAGTAATTTGTGGGCTGGATTTTGCCATAACAAAAGGCAGCACAAATGCACATGCACGCACTGTAACTGAAAAGAAAATTCATTTATAAATCCTCTTATTCTATTCCATTTACATAGACTAGTAATACCAACTTGCTGTATCAGCTTAATATTACAAGAGTTGCTTTGTGAAAAATTTCTTAGAAAACATTCAGAGATTTTGCAGTAGCATTTACTATATACATATACATTTGAACTGATATGGTCACATTAATTAATCCTTCAGACAGATGGCTCTTCTACAATGTTTCATCTCGTTATAAACAGCCAATACAGGCATTTTCCTGTGTTAAAAACAAAATTACACAGTCCAACAAATAGTCTGGGGAGCTATGGATTCTCATCACCTTTTTGTTCTGTTTGTTTTAGCTAGTCCCAAGATCATTAATATCCACTCAAACCTGTAAACTTCAAGGTCAACCAAAGGTGAAACATAAGGAAGCAATATAATATGGAGCATTCAACTGGATTGTATACTGTGAAACATTTAGGCAGTTTCCTTAAACTATACTTTGTTTCCTTCTTTGTAACAGAAGAGATAAGAAGATAAACTCAATTTACCTATTGAGCCAGATTTCATAATTTGGAGGATTTACAGAATGGCTAGTAATTCATTTTATGGAGTAATTTTAAAATTTACCAACTACGGCTATGTAATTAGAAAAAAAATCAGCAGAAAAATATTCATCAAACATTCCATAGAGGGAATAAAACTATACACAAAGTTTGTACCATTGTATGGATATCTTACCACTGCCACAAGCAACATAAAACCCCTAATCTAAGTGCGTGTTGATGTTAACCTACAGCAATGATGTGTTAAATTACATGCATAAGCTTGCCATCAGCAGCACTGAAGACACACAAAAGCTTTACACATACAGAGTTCTCAAGATCAAGAGGGGACCACAGATTGTGCAAATCTCTGCAATTCCTGGACTAACTTAGCTCTCACATAGTCACCCTTCTGCAGATCGTTCATGCCAATACTAACAAAACTATACGAGCAGATAAACCACACCATTTCTATTTATGACATCACAGGGAAAAAACATATATAAATTGCAGTTCCCTATATGTGCTGTGGGATCCAAGTGCCGTACATAAAAATCTGTAAAATCAACTGAGCAACCAGAAGAGGGAGAAACTATCTAGATCAGGATCCTTCATCATCTTCAAACTACCATGTGAAAAGAAGAATCAGTGCTTAGTTCCATAACACCTTGTTGTCTGCAATTTCCTAAATTATTAGAACTCTGAATTGGTTTACTGACCCTTACACCAAAGCCCCCACTCAGTTTGGGAAATTTTAAATTAAATATAACACTGTAATGCACACATACTGGGAATCACGTAAGAAAGCAGACTGAGCTTTGTAATTTCGTATGGTAGCTGATACTGCTACAAGATCATTTCTTCAGCAGCTATCAAATGTTTAGCCAGGAAGAGAGTGCACAAGCGTGAAATGGCTGGCAAAGGACCAGGCTGTCCCTAAATACATTTCTGAAGCCAGCTCTATTCACATTCTACAAAACAGACTGCCAGTGATGTTTCACACCAATATATGACTACTGTGCAAAATGCAGTACGTTTTTTTTCATCATGCTAATGTTGGAAGATCTTAGCTCAAAGCAAGTCTTGAGGGAACAACAGCACTTTTGGGAAGGTTTGTGGTGCAAGAAAAGGAATTCATGCAGAGTTGCTGCTGCTCATCAGCTGAAGCTGAGTGAAAGGGAAGCATTAGTCATGCAAACAGCCCTGAAACAGAAGCCTGCCTGGCAATTGCACCAACAAGAAACAGATCGTCTTTGCCTGAAGTCCTTTTATGACAGTTACTTATCAACTTAAGAACCTCTGAAGTCTATATTCTTACAAGATTATTCTCCTGGAACCAAATGCCTCTGGTAGTCTTAAAACACGTGAATTTCAGTGTCTCTTTCAAAACTTGGATAATCTCAGAAACTTTACTGAAAGTCAAGTGAAACAATAAAACAGGGATTCTATTAATCTTTTCTAAGGATTCTTCCTTTTGATCTTCTACAAGTGCAGCTACCAAACACAAGGTTTGGTAATTTTAACGCTTTCTGCTGATATCCTAAGCAGAGGGGCCTGGCAGATTTCTGAGAGAGAACAGAGCAAGCAAGATGCATCTCAGGAAGGTAGGACTGGTTTTGACTGACTTAAGTCTTACTAATCCTTGAAATATTAAAACCCGCTAAGCTCCATCTTGTATACAGACATGATTTTGAACATGTTCTGTGCAAAGAGAAAAGCAGATTAACTATCAACTGGGCAAAGACTCCTAGCTCTAAGATGTGGTCTGCATGCCTCAGAACATTTTAACTCTAACCTCTAACTTACCTTTTTTAAAAAAATTATGTTTATGAACAATACATAATACAGTTACCATTTTCATTCATTAAATAGCTAGTAGGCTTCCCTCCCTTCTACAATAGCTTCACATCAGCCATCTCTGCAGAATAGTCTTTACTACAGGTCACAGAACATTTACCTGCCCTAAAACTTTCCTATTATTCAAACATTTGCAATACAGGAGCTCTTAAACAATTATGGTGGCTCTGGGGTGCTCAGTGGATAGCTATGCATTGCACTGGAACTTTTCAAAAACGAGTTTCAAATTCAAATACATGATGGTGTTCTCACTCCCTGCCATGTATTCAGGATTAAGCTACCATCCATGGGACCAGATCTACCAGTGCTCCTTTTCTTTTTTTCTTCTCCTGCCCTTCCCCAGCAATAGGTTCTTTGGAAGTCTGTGAAGATTTCTCAAACAAGCCTCTGCAGAAGAGCAAGATGCATAGACTGTAATAGCATATCAAGTCATTGTCAAGTAAAAAAAAAGCAAAACAAAAAAACAAACTAAATTGCTTATTCCAGCTGTCCACTACCATTGGAAGAGGGGAGATTTAGGTTAGACATTAGGAAGAAATTCTTCACTATGAGGGTGGTGAGACATTGGAACAGGTTACCCACGGAGGTTGTGAAAAACCCCTCTCTGGAAGTGTTCAAGGCCATACTGGATGTGGCTTAGAGCAACCTGATTTAGTGGGAGGTGTCCCTGCTCATACAGGGGGCATTTGAACTAGATTGAGGTCCCCTCCAACATAAACCACTCTATGATGATTGCCAGAAATAGAGAATGAGTGGCCATCCAGAACAACACTGAAGACACTTTGCTTCCTTCAAAACAAACAAAAGAAAAATCACTGAAAATCACCGAAAAGTTAAATTCCTTCTTTTGGAAGTAGAATTGCTTATCATACCTGACCCACCCTGTTCTCCAGTTAGCAGAAGATATAGCATACTTCACAAGCGAAGGCTTGGTCCTGAAAGGCTTCCCAGACATGCCACAGCCCTTTTGGTCCATGTAATAAAGCAGACTTTAAGAATTCTAGCATTACCCAAAAATTCACTCTTGCTCTTCCAATAGTGACCAAACTCTGCAGGGGTGAAGGAAAAAAGTGCACGCAAAGAATTTCTTAAAGCTTTCTAATATTCATAACCATAATTTAGTCCCAAGTTTCAACTGCCTGCCTTTCAGTCCAACAAAATGGTTCTGTAAAATGTTTCATTCCTACAAGCTGCAAGACAGCTTATGCAGAATGCCAGACTGAGTTATTTTATGAATCAACTTAATCAAAAGCTTCTGAGTAGGATTTTGTGCACTACAAGGTATATCTAAACTCTTGCCAAGCAGCTCTTCAAAATGTGTATATTAAAGAGTTACCTGTCAGGGATTTTAATTTAGGTTTTGGACATAGCAAATAAATTATGCTAAAAATAAAGTCTGATCCTTACAACATATGCATTACTTGGGAATACTGCATGTAATATAAGAGGTTACTTTAGAGCATTCTGTTCTGTGTATTAAAACTATTGCATAAGGTTATTTTAATAAAAATTATTCCAGTGAAAGAACAGTTGGTAATGAGGTGCTGACAATTGAACCTACATTCAGGGATTGCATTGGAGTGCCAAGTTGACTTTTACAAATGCACTGCTTGGTTATCCAATAGATGTCCTCAAGGCATGTAAAACCAATATATTTTGGGTCACTTTTGGCAGCAGAGTTACAGCAGACAAGTGAAAACATTTACCAAGAACACATCTGAAGTATGTTTTTCTTATTAGAGAAATGTAAGAAAATAAATCCAGATACCATGGAATGTCAGGAATTCCCTCGCCTCAATGTTTTTTATTTACAAGGCCACTTTTTGGTGGTCTCCTTTGACCTCCCTATTTCATTTGCTGGCCTAAAGCCTTGACTAACTAAGCAACCTCTTGACTAGGCCATTTTGAGGGCTTAATGGACAGGAATATGTCTTCATCACAGAAGGAAAGAAAGTCCCTTCTGTAAGTGACTCTGTTACCACAAAAATCATAGCTTATGAAGTCTTATGGCACAGAGCAGTAAAAACAGCTGAAGATACTCTTTTTATGCGTTGAGAACAAGTATTCAAGTAGAGACTTGGAGACCCAAAATGAATAGTAAAAAAATAATCTGAAGCAGACCTTACATCTTAGAGATGTGTTATTCGAACATGCAGGGCCAGATTCTCTGCTAGCATGTTTGTGAAAGCAAACTTAGATCAACTTGAGGGCTTTGCCCTGAAGATCTCCCCCATTCCCTTCTCTTACTTCAAAGTAGCATATTTGTCATATTTTCAATGCAAACCTAGAGTCCCAGCTTCTTTAGATCTCATGCAAACCTAATATGGCCAATTTTAGCC
Organism: Chaetura pelagica; assembly: GCF_000747805.2. Lineage (NCBI taxonomy): Eukaryota > Metazoa > Chordata > Aves > Apodiformes > Apodidae > Chaetura > Chaetura pelagica. The sequence continues at coordinate 5,786,756 of NW_009954107.1, read as the reverse complement.
TTCAAAACCAAACTGACAGCTACTCAGAAAGAATAAAGCTCCAGCCTCAGGCTTTCATTTTTACAACCATTTCCATACTCTGGTTGATCTGTCATAGAGAATGAGATAAGGACTTCGGTCTACATTGCATACATTTACCCTGTGTTCTGGATATTTTCTCACAACCCCTCCCTGATATACTTCTGCCTACCACAGATGAGTAAGGAGAACAGAATTTTTACCTAATCCAAAAGCTCTGGATTTTCAATGGCTTTTTGTAGTCACTGAATATTAATGCTGTGTCCTCCTCCTAAAAAGGGCTTGTATAAGAAGTGTGTTGGGTGCTGTCCAATCCTCCTCCACAATCCCTCCTTACCATCAAACCCAGTTGCATCACTGATGGTATTTTCCAACCTGTGCAAAGAGTGTTTGAAGTCATGACATACTCCCTGTCATTAATAAGACCTGCAGCTTTTCCTGTCAAAGTCAATTTCCTTTTTCTAAGGGGTAACTTGGATCTTGAGCATCCACATGCAGCATGTACATTCAGTGTGTGCTCTGAGGCTGTTTCCAGTAATTGAAAATGTCTCAATATATTCTTTTTCTGGTTGCTTATTTAAATAGGTATTGTACCTGCGAAAAGATTTAGGTAAGGTCATAAAACTTCTCTCCCACAGCAAATGGCAGTCTTTCCCTGCTGAAGATCCTTCTAGAAAGTACATTCACAATATATGGAAATTAAGTGGTCCCTGGTGTAGCACAGTTGTCCAGACCCTGCAGATAGATTGCTTCTGGGACACAGTTCATCAGGGCTGCCTTGGTTTGGTGAGTTTTCACAACCACTTTTGAAACTGTGAGCAGCTATAAAACAGCAAAACCCATTTCAGCATCTCTTTGTTACACTTCAGGAGAACCAGAGGTACAAAGAGAGGTGAATACTGGAATTAGACATTATGACCTTGAATACAAAGATATGCCACCTAAATAACAGAAGCCATGCTAAATAACAGAAGACTGTATTTTTTTAACCAATTGTAAAAAAAATAAAATTAATAGTTGTGTCAGTATTTGTCTGTATAAAACCAAGTATTTCTTCATGCACAGATTCTGTCTGCTTTCCAGAGCAGAAGCATTTGTAAGCTCTGCCAGGTAAATAGCTCACTTCACATAAATTTTAGCTTGTGTAAGCTTGATTCCTGTTTCATATTAAGTTTGGAATCATGATAGAATCCTATCACACAGTCAAAATTCGCACCAAACCTGTTGCCAACAGAGAATACTGTTTCCTTTCCAAACATTGATTGGTGATCTGAATGAGCAGTTGTAATTTGTTCTTCTCATCAGTCTATTATGGCACATTTTTTTTCATTGTAACATACAGCAGTACGAGAATGATAAACTAAAACCATCCCTCCAGGTCACTCAGTCACCTCCCTGGTCTGGCACCACGGTTGATCAGCAAACGAGTAATTTTGCAGTATGTAATAATGCCAATGCAGATCACCGCATTTTAAAACCTCATTGCTGAGGTCATTCAGGAGGCAAACTTGAAGGCTGTTGGCCAAGCAGAGTGAGAGCTAGTCTTAGAAAAGTCTCACAACACCAGCCAAAGCAATACTTACTGGGAGATTGTACTATAACAAAAGAAAGATTGGAGCTGACTTTGAAGATTCATAGTCTACTTTAACAGATACAGTCTTCACGCTGCTATTAAACTCTGAATACATCTACAAGAAAATGCACCAACAAAAAAGCAATCTGCAAACTTACAAAGGAGAAAAAAGAAAGCAGTAAAATTTAAAAACGAAAGAATTAAGGTAACAAGAAAGGTATGTCACTTGGGCAAAAAAACCACTGCCCCTAAGCAACATAAAGATCTTCCCTTTCTCTCCTGACTGCTGACATCAATAGTTAATCTTTCTGGTAATTTACATCTTTACATTGTGCAAGGAATGTACCCGCAGAACAGAGAGCAATGCTAACAAGGCAACAGACAATAAACTAGCTGAAACCTGTTGATGGTTGAACAATATCTGGATAACAGCAAAATTTATTGTGTCTTTCCCTGGGCAAAGGATAAAGTCAGAATCTTAAGACTCAGCAAAATTACTCAAATGCAGATTATATTAAGAATTCTACAAATACAGGGAGTCCTTCTCCAGAAGAAATAAAAATATGTCTAAAAATGTTAGTGTTATGGGTTCTGGATTTTGCTATTTTCAACTAGCAGATTCTACAGGCAACAGCATTTCAAATTTCTTGATCCTTTCAGCCTGAGAACAGCTATGTGAGTGTCAGAGGGTCCAGAAAAAAACTTAGTTCAGGCTGAAAACATTAATAAGTAAGCCTGAGTAGCTCAGACAAACAGTGCAGTTAGAGGTCTGCAAAGCACAAGGAATGAAGTCTTGAGCAGTCCAGCTTCCCACAGCCCCAGAAATCCTTCTCCTGGGCTGAGAGACACAGATAAAGAAGAACCACCCAGCTGATGCCAAAAGCTTGTCAGCCCAATTCGTTCTTTATCTCAAGGAAAATTAACTTCAAACTTCCTCTTATCTCGAAGACAACTTCTAAGGCTTCCGAGGACTGTCATAACAGGCAATTGAAAAAAAATGTGGCACCTACTAGGCAGAAACCTGGTTGGATGAAGAACCTTCATGCAATTCCTTTGCTGCTTATTTCAAAAAACCCACTACTGGAGCACCCTGGGGTTTTGCAGGGCAGCAGCAGCAAGGTCTTCTAGCAACGTTGTATGTTACACAGTGCAGGCAAGCCAGAGGTCTTGACCTCTTCCCAGAATTTTCCACCCTCGGCAAACCCCTCTCACCCCTTCCTTTTTTCCATTTCAAGGAGGTCCCGTGTTGAAAGGATCCAGGAAAATGTACACATTTATTGTAAGATATAATAAATCTCATCAGCTTGTTCATCTTATCCTGTGGCAACAGTCAATTACATCCATTTGATTCAGGCTGGTTTGAAACTGCGCAGAAGTGTCTGCTGGAAAGCTTGTCTTGACTGACAAACCCCAGCAGCTGATGCAGCCGTGGCTGTTATTCCCAACAAGAAAATGCCTTGGGAAATTTCAAACAATAAGGAAATTCTGAATAGGCCTGGATTCAGGACTGTGCTCTAAGCCCGTATGTGTTAAATAAAGTGGTGATCAGGAAGACTGCCGGTCCAGGAACACAGTGGCAGTGGGAGATGATGTGTTTGGGACATTCCTACTGCCCAATCCACTGCTTAGAGATGCACCTCTTGAAAAGGCAGAAGGTATCAATAGAAAAACCCTGTAAAGCCCAATTTATACCCCTGAAAATGGACCTCAGTGGCACAGCATGAGTCCTAGAAGCACAGGGCTGGAGTGTAATTTCTTCTGTCATTGATGAAGGAAAATTTCAGAGGTTTTTTTTCAATGTGATGTGATGTCTGCTTTTCATAAATCCTGCAGTTAAGACCTCCTACTTTTCTCCATAAAATTGGGGCTCACCTTTTTTAGAAAGGTAGATAGGAAAAGACTGCACACAGGTGGTGGCCTTTTTTTTTTGCTGGTTTGTTTTGGTGTTTTTTTTTTCCTGGGGTCAGTTAAGTTTCAGTTTAAAGCAATCCGCAAGAGCAGAGCTCCGCAGGGCACTGCAGCAGAGGCAGGAGGCTGGTCCAAGGAGAGCAGAAGTGTGCAGCTCCCAGGAGGGGGAAGCATCCAGCACTGGAAAAACTGGAGCACCATAGAAGCAGAGATGAGCAGGAATCCCTGCATAGGCAGCACCCTGATGCTGCTGAACTTACCTCCAATATGCCAGAGCAGATCTCAGATCAGTTTAGAGGGTACAGCTCTCCGTGTCTGAAAGAACCTTCCCATCCATTGTTTTGGTTTCCCCTCCCCCCTCCACAAGACTCTCAGTGGATATGAAGCAATATAGTCATGTCATCTGGATTTTCTTACCATAGTATTAACGTTTCCTCCTTAATATTAAAATTCCAGAAAGGAAAATTACTCTAATTTATGCCATAAATTCCCAGCTCATTAAAGAATAACACTGTCCCAAATTAACTTCTTATTACAAGCTTTTATGAACTTATGCATGCAAAAAAAAGGTGTGCTTTTTGTTTTGCTTTTTTTACATTATGCTCCAGCTAGCATAAAGGAAACAGAGAGAAATTTGATAGAACAAGAGGGAATGGCTTCAAGCTGCAACAGGGGAGGTTTAGAGTGGACATTAGGAAAAAAAATTTCACAGAAAGGGAGGTTAGACACTGGAATAGGCTGCCCAGGGAGGTGGCTGAGTCACCATCCCTGGATGTTTTTAAGTGTTGTTTGGATGTGGTGTTGGTGGATATGGTTTAGGGGAGAACTTTGTAGAGTAGGGATGATGGTTGGACTTGGTAATCCCAAGGGTCTTTTCCAACCTGAACAGTTCTATGATTCTACGAAATACTTTAAAAATGCAATTAAAAAATACCACAAAGATCCAAGAACCATGCTGCCATAAGTTTAGTTTGTCATTAATTCAGTGTTAAGAAAAATATCACTCTGATATCATTCAGATGTTTATTCCCCAGTTTTAAAAAAATGGAAAAAAAATAATCAGGATACTAGAATTAACAATTCAAGAAAAAAATCTATTACCCAGCTTAAAAAGATACTTTAATCTCCTTTCCAGTTTTAGTTCCTGCTGATCTTTTCTTTTCCATATAAGTAATCTCTGATTTTAAATTCACATGATTATTCAAAGAATACTGCAGCATGTGTTTTACAGAGATGATTGGATTCCATCACCCCACATGACATGGATGCCAGAGGGATACAGCTCAGAAGAGCTCCCTCTCCCCAGTGCAATGGAACACTGCTACTAGGAGTGGGAAGGACACAGTAGGAAAGAAAGAACAAATGGAGATTCTGCCTTTGCTTGTCCTGACACCTTAATTCCCCACTTAACCATTTACAACATTGTTTGCCTGCTTTGCCATGTGGTCTGCAAACTTGTATCCAGAGAAATTCCCTGTTTTACTGGTTTAAGAAACAAGTTCCCTGGACGAGGACTAGGAGAGGAAACAGGAGTAGAAAGAAATGAAGTTATGCTGCAAGCCAACAGCCAAGCCAGGACTGGAATACAAGTCCCCTCACCTCATGGCCTTCCTCTACACTGAGGGCTGTCAAAATCCCACCAGTAGTAAGTACCAGGAGATAAGTGCATCATCACGTCACGCATAAGAGTAAAGGTGCAGCTGGAGTGGGACTTCCTCCATCCAAAGTTTAACAGCTTTAGCACTTCTAAACAAAATCACTAGTCAGAGAAAACATACATATTCCATCAGTTGCCCACAGTGCAGTATCACATAACTCTTTACTTCTTGTTCTCACACACCACAGATCTGTAGCCAGGACATAAGCATCTGAACCCTGACTTCAGGGAGCCATGGGGGGCCTCCATGCACCTCAGCTCCCAGCTTGCAAGAGGTGGAAAACAGCGCAAGATAAACCTCCATCAAGATAAACCCATTACTGACAGCAGGATGTTTCCACGTGATAATATACCAATCTTAAAAACACGAGATAGGTGCTTTGAGAAACAAAGTGGCCAAAATGTGATCAAATGGACACAACGGATGGCTCAAAAAGACAGGCAGCTTGATGTTAATCCAAGCAGAAAACTCCAAAAAGCCACTGTATGTATGCTTAAAATCAGAAGCTGAAACTGGTAGAAATCCCTCCAAAAACACTGTGTGGGTTGTCAAAAGACAAAGACCAGTGAGAGAGTTTCAATCACTATAATATTTTAAAGTTACCTCTGCCATTAAGCTTTCCCTATAATTTCTACTTCTATCATGCATGATTTTTTTTAAGGACAGGGACATTATCATACCTTTAAATTAGAAACAAACAGTTCTGAGCCAGAGTGGCTGTTCTTAGCTTTGTGTCTATTAACTATTTGATTCTTTTTTATATATCATTTGTATATAAAAATTAATAAAATATTTTGACACAACGGTCAGAGAGCATAACTTATCCAACATTCACCTTGGAGCAGTAACATGGCAGTGACTATAACAGGGCAAACCACTATTCTGGAAAAATTTTGAGGCTATTAATACTAATAAAATTAAGAACGCTAGAATAGATATAGAAAAAAAAATCCCTTTCTCACAAAGAGAGCACCTTCAAAGTACAGTAACTTAAGCAGCATATGGCATTTGCATTTTCATCTAAATCTTTAAAGAAGCCCATTATTTCCTTAGATTTGAGAAAAGAACCCTGCTTTATTTCACCACACCAGCCATAAATTATTCATTAATTCTGTTCGCTAACTCTGTAACTGAGCCCAGATGTTTCTGCTGGAGAGGCATTCCATAAGAAAAGTTAAATATAGCCAAGCTGTGTGGAGGGAGCAGACCTCTCTCTCTCCCCCTCCCACCACCACAGCATGCTCCAGTATTATTTGAGAGAAAACAATGGAAACATTTGAAAAATATTCTGAATATGTGAATCTGTGAAATGCCACAGTCTGATCACAAAATTTTGTGTAAAAGTGCTCCCACACATTCCACTTGGGCGTAACTGAAGTTCCTGTTCCTGTCTCTGGGAAAGGTGCTGGCACTTTCCCTTTCCAGAGTAAATGGAAAATTTACAAACAGAAGAACACTCCTTGCCATTTGTCATTTACAAATATAAATCAAGAGTCAAGTTTTCAACTACAAGAAACACTTCTGAGCTGGCTACCAATGGCAATAACCATGCTGATGAAGAATAGAGAGCATCATATGAAATCTTTTACAGAAAGCAACAGCAGCTTACTGGTGGGAACTTTAAATGCATTTCAGAGCTTCAGATGAACTCCAACTGTTTTACACTAGCAATGATTAATGCTGATGTTTATAATCCATCACTAAGAATACAGTCCTGTTAAACAGAATGGAAGCCACCACCTTCAGCCACCCATTCTAGACACTGTTACACTTTCTAATACTCTTAAGCAATTGTCTTAAGCTTGTTTGGAAATGTCTATCCTAAGTTAGAAATTATTCAAAATCATTACATAGTTGGAGAAAAAGTGAAAGATGCAGGGCTGAACATCAGAGAGCCACATTCTTTGGAGTTTGGAGACTGCTCAGGCATGCAACATTGCAAACTACAATCAAAAGAGAGCTTTTGAGAAGTCATCTAGTCCCTTTGCTCTGCCCCAAGGCAAGATCAATCCTATGTAAACTACTATTTCAATAATCTGTTCTTAAAAATTCCCAATGTGACAGATTCTAGAAGATGACTTTGCAGAAGAGGGGTATTTTTGGGAAGCTGTTACAGACTGGTGTGGTAATTACACCACTGCCCTCTTATTAGAAACCAGTTGCTGCCATCCAGCTTTACTACACTTGCAGAGTAGCAGCTGAGCATCCTGTGGCCAAATCCTGCTGTTCTTCAACTACCTGTGTCCTCAGGAGACTCTGCAAATTATCTGAAGTCTGACTGCACTGTTAACAGAAAGGCACCTTCCCACTAGCTAGTAAACAGGCAAACAGACCTCAGTATATATACTACTAGCCACCTTAGAACACAGTAAAACTCTGCATGTTATTCCTAGAAATGTGACTATACAGAAAACTGAAGTCATAATTTTAGCATGGGAAGGCATACTAGTACAAGCTTTAGTCTCCTCTAATGTCAGGAGTAATGAAGCAATAGCACAGGTCAACAATCTTGGGGCAATAAACATCTATTTTTTTTCCTAGTCCACACTACCAGAAATAAAATTTCTGGTAGCTACTCAAAGTTAACATAAACAACAGCTACCACAGCTTCATTTCACTGTTTCATCTCTTCATTTTGCTGTTTAGACAGATCTTAATAACATCTCACTTCTACTTCAGAGATCAGCTGGAAAGCAGACAATGAGAAGAAAAGCAGAACAAATTTTACTTAACTCACCCTAGCAGCAATTTACAATTGAATCCACCTATACGAGGAAATGTTTCCTCTCCAGTTTTTAAGGAATAATACAGTTATGCAACATGAAACCTAGAAAATGGACCCAGTTACAGCACATGTGGGAGATGGAAGATGATAAAGGATCTGGAGGCTTTCAGAAAATAAAGACCATATGTTGGATCACTGGAAAGTCTTCTGTGAAATCTTTGTGGAGAGAAGAGGTAGCAGAGCACAGGTGTGAAATACAAAAGGAGTCAAAACATAAGAACAGACTATATTAGATAGTCCATCTTGAAAAAACATTTTTTAAGTATTTGGAGGGAACCTAGCAGCAAAGGAGAAAAACTTTTCAACTCCTTTGCATTGCATGAATTGCTAAAGCAACGCTGAGCAAACTTTTTTTTTTTTTGATGGAGTGAAACCAGCACCTGGTGCATTTCCTGGTTTATGCATAGTAACAGAAGCTGTAGGGAAGTTTTAGTTCAGACAACTAAGTTTAGAAAGTGAAACAGCAAACCTGATGCACTTTGCAAGCAGTGTCTTAGCTGCAAATCTAAGGAAACGTTCAAAGTTTAGGTTGTTCTTGTTTAAGCAAAAACCAGGCCCTCGTGAAGCTGTAGCACCTAAGTTTGTGCCTAATTATCTTTCTCCAAAAGTATTGTGTTTGAAAACAGGGATAAAACCTAAAGCTAATAGGTACTCTAAAAAGAATTCAGAATGCAGCTCACTTTTTAATTATAAAGGAGCCTATGGGAAAAGAAAGCTACACTTAGGACCCACCTACTTATATGACCTGTTAGGCAGAAAAAGAAATTTCACAAGGAAGAATTTTTGGTGTTTAATCTGCACTGGTTTCTATTATAGCAATTTACAGTAATTTAAACATCTAAAAACGTCCTAAGAATCTCTTACTTTTGGGAGCCTTATCTAGCCTGCTCACTTTATGCACACATACATAATTAGATTCCAGCAGAATTAGGAACAAATGCGTTTTTGCTGTGAGCTTCATTTGTTTTTAAGATTTGTTCTCTGCTCCTTTTTTTTTTTTCTTTCCACAAAAGATAACAAGCATATTCAACATCTTAAAAAAAGAATGAAAAACCGAATGCTTACTTTGGTTGTGCTAAGCAGCCAGGTGCTATAATATTGCAAGTTTTATCTGTAGTCTGCAGTGCCGTAAGTTCTACCATGTTAACCATCACATCAGTCTTGTGGCCAGGAAGCTTGGGAAGCACAGAAAGTATCTTCTCTGCAAGATTGTCACCATGATGACCAACTGCTCCTAGGGAAAAAAAAAACAAAATTGTCAGGTACATAACTGGAGGAAAACAAAACAAATCAAACCCAACTGAAAAACAAACCCACAGGGAACTGGGAACAAAATAGTCACCAAATATTTTGGGAAGATCAACACCTGTAGCCGCGACATCAAGACAACAATTAGCTTTTTCAAACACCTTTTGCTATGGAAGAAACAGTTATTTCTGGAATTTCTGAAGTTAAAAGTATTGATAACATTTCAGAAATATTAATTTAAAAGGCATAAATTAGATTTAGCTTTACAGCTGGCATTAATTTTTTTTTTCACTTACACGCATAATACTCCCTTTGCATAAGAAAGTTTTTATTTAAACAATATTTGCAATGGTTATTAAAAAGCAGGCAAACAATTATATATACACAACCACATGCATACTATTCTTTTCTGAACTAACAGGACTGTGCCTAAAAGGGCTGTCCACGGGCAGCATATGTAGTTACCCAGATAGGCGGGCATAATATTAAAATAAACAATTACCAACAACATGCCACTGTCAAGATCATCACTTCTACAAGGCCTGAGGGCAGTACAGGTGAAACTAACATGAAATTACTAAAACAACTCAAGTTACACAGTATAAAATGTCAACTTGACCATGTTCCAAGAGACTCTCAATTCCCGTTGGCACATTTTCTTCAACTCTCCTGGCACTACAGTCAACTTTAAAAATATTAAGACTGTGACCCAAGCCAAAGAAGAAAAACATGACACACATTATAGATGAAAAAGTTGGAGATGGGGACCAAAAACCTTATTGCCTTTGAGTCAAGAACAAGTCAAAGGTATTTATATTCTGCCACTTTAGCTGTGGTTCAGCTATCACTACAGAGCTGGACACCAGTGCTGAGCTTAGTAGGGTCCTGGTTTTACTCACAGGAGAAAGGGGACTTCTGAAGTCACTTTGCACAGCAGGAAAACTATTTATTAGGTTATAGTCCTGCTCCATTAATGTCTATCCATGTGCCTCCATATCTGTTCTCACTTCTGGACATTTCCAAAGACAGAGGTCTGTTTCAACAGATGAAGTCAGCTTCACATGCTTCATAAATCCAAGCAAGGCCCTCACATCAAGAATATTAAGGGGGTCAGATTATTAACTGCTCTTGGATAAACAGAAGCTAGTTTCCAGCAAGTCTACAGCAGCCATGTATCCATGTGGTAAAACTACCTCATGGTTTATCAACTACTCTGAATTGCAGTATAATTCAAAAAGAGAAGCAAGGCTGAAAAAGGAAAAGTAATGTCAAACTCTATGCTGACAATGCCTCGATCCACAGAAAACAAGGAACGCACATGTGTCCAGCATGTGGTGGTACTGCAGTGCAGACACCTGGTTGCTCAGCTGGATTGAGATTACCAATTTGTTTCACCAGAGACTGTGATAGTCACAGAATGACAGAAACTTTCCTTTCTGCTGCCCCCAGACAGATTTAGACCACTGAATTACAGATGAAATGAGTGACTCCCTAAGCCATCTGCTCTTGAAAATTCCACCATTCTTCTGACTAGGTCAGTCACACTGCAGTTATCCACACTTGCAAAGTTACAAACATTGAAAACAGATGGTAATCTTCTGAACCTCCACCGCCACGGACTGGAAGCAACATCTATGTCTCCACACTTGTTGCAAGCAAGCAACACTTAGTTAGACAAGACATGCAGCTAAACTGGAAATATCTCTAATGCAAACAAAGCTACGTTAATTATTAACACCCCTCCCTTCTCCTTGGCAGAGGGGGAAAGTCTTGGTGCCACTTCAGTCTCCTTCCCACAAGTGCTATTTCCTGGAGGCTCATCCTAGTCCCTTCATAAGAAGGGATTCCTATACTCCAAAGGTCTCAGTATTTATGTTTTCAAAGCCCCAGCTTATATGGTAAGAAAGAAAAAAACATGGTTTTGTTTACTTTTAAAAGACATTACTGTCAGCCCACCAATGCCTTAACTTGGAAGATACTGCAACACAAAAGAGCATGAGTAAAGCAAGCCAAGTTAGAAACATGACCAATATAATGAAAGAAATAGACAATTACAAACAAACAGTTTAAAACAAAAAGAACAATAAAGATATATTAGTCAGAACCAGACTTTAGCAGAAAGGGATAAGCCTACATGAGTCTTTGCTCATTCTCCTCTATGAATGGAATGATGCAGCAGGACAATTAAGTCATGCCATGACTTTCTCATCACTTTGGCTGCTCTTAGGAACTGAAAGGGAATGGTATCTACACTTCATTGATGAGTGCCTGAACTGTGCTTTTGTATGTATTAAATGGCTGAAAACATTACAACCAGCTCAAGGGTGCTATCCAAAGATGATGCCTGGCTGACAGCAGGGGAGATGATACAGAACGGTAAACATGAGTTTGCAGCCTTGGCTGTAGGGAGACATTACTGTGATTTTGATACATGAAGAAGCACTAGAAGAAGATCAAAGTGCTGTTGCTGATGGCACTGAAATACTCAACTTCAACAACGCTCATACAAAAGTTATTATTCAAAGCTACACATTAACTACACACACACTCCCTTGCTATTAATTTTTCTCTGCCTTTTTTGCTCACTGTATTGCATGAAAAAACCACCTGCATGTACCAGTGTGTGAGACCTCACTATTCTCCATGCCTGCCACAGCCCACATCCCAAATGCTGCAAAGCACTGGAAAGAGGAACACATCGAGCTGTTCTGAACACCAATAACCAAAAGGTATCAATTAGCTTATGAATTAAAAGGGAAAGCTGGTAAAAATTCTTCATAGAAGGTGTGAATGCTGGCAACGTGGTGACTAAAAAACACACAGAAGAAGAATTGGGTTACAATATGGAAACACCATATAAATATTTAGGGGCATACCAGAGTTAGCTCTGACTTTAACAAGTGTCACTTATCAAAGCACTGCTCTACCTGCGAGGATTTATTCTGCTTTTTAAAGCAAAAGTAGTGACCTTTAAAATAAGTAGGGAAAAAAAAAAAAAGTAGCATTACACATGCATACAGAGCACAAACAGTACCAGTAATAAGATTTCATACAATCAGAATTCAAGAAGTGAGCACAAAGGACTAAGCCTAGGACCACCCCAGGGCATAAAAACAGATGTACCACTTTCTAGGGCAGTTTTATCTGTAAGACCCTACACTGCAGGGACAGTCAGTATCCATGCCATCCCCAGTTGAAGCCATGTCACTGCCATGAGAGCTGCAAAGGCCATTAAAAGAAGTTCCCTGTTACAGCTCAGTTGAATGTTATGCCATACAGAAAAAAAAAAGAAGATTTTATCTTAATTCAGTATTTTCCTTTCTATCCATTAAATACAGCATGCATAAATAAGGCTGAACACTCACGCACACACAACCTAGATTATAAAAACTAATCAACAGAGCTCAGTCTAAATTTCAGAGTAATAGCTCAGAAGATATTATTTGATTAATGGAACCTAGTTAATCCAGTCAGTTAGATGTCTTCTGATTATTTCTGTTTAAATAGAAAAACATGTAATTTGTTATGTAACTATTTTTTTTTGTAATTTTCACAACAAAGATAATGCAGTTTCTTGACACTGGTACTAGGGGGTCCTTACCAAAATGTACTTAATATTTTAATATGTGCCTTAAAGCGGACAGTTCTTCATATTTATTTAAGTACTGCTATTTTCTCTTAATTCAGTTGTTGCAATTGAAGCTCTAGAAAAAGCACTTTTGAGACATTTTGATTTTTATTATTATAAATCAATTGCTACTACTAAAAACTGTTTGTTATTCTAGCCTAACATCTTAATTTACCCTAGATAAACATGAAACACAAGCCAAAAATCAGACACCTGTTAGTGCAATTCCTTGAGACATTACCTAGAGCTACTGAAAGCTTATTCCACCCAGGTCTTCAAGCCAGAAAATATCTGCTTCCTGATAGCTGATTCAGAATGATCTAAAGTCACCAGGTTCAAAGTAGTAGCCTGACTTAATCAGAGTAGCCCAGCACCTAAATAACTTCCAGGCTTTTTGGAAGTGCTTAGAATATGAAAGCATTCCCATTACTGATGAATACACAACCATTTCTCATATCTGCAGCCCATATGTTGGACAAGATTCAGGTATCAGTAAGGTATTTATTTACAAATCAAGTCCAAAATCTTTCATCTTTAGAGAGGTAAGATTTAAAAAGTTGTTTGAAATGAGCTGCAAATCAGAAAGTCTGTCTCAAAGACTTCCAACTGCACTGAGCTGCTATTTGAAAAAAAGTATTTATTTTTACAGTGCTGACTGCAAATACATATCATAGCTCGAAAAAAATTCCAGTGGCCCAGTTGCCAGTAACAAAGTGGAAACTTGCAGATAAGAAACTTTACGTTTAAAGTTGGAAGGGACTTCAAAGATCATCAGCTTTTACAAAGTGTAAGGCTGAAATTCAACAGACTCTCTCACCTGAAGGCCAAGCGGTGGAGTTCAGGGTAAATGGCCACAAGAGAGAGTATATTAAAGATGATCATACCTAAAAAAATTAAAGGCTTCAGCTAGAACCTACTTCTGCCACTTCCCACTTCTTGACCACTGATTTCACAACATAAATGCTGTTCTTTTTGTGTATTTTTAACTGTAAGATATCTAGCAAACCAATGAAACAAATCTCATTGCAACACTACATACAGGTCCATATAAGACTCTGGGAGTACTGGTGGATGGCCAGCTGAAAATGAGCCAGCCATGTGCCCAGGAGGCCAAGAAGGCCAACAGCATCCTGGCCTGTATCAAAAACAGCGTGTCCAGCAGGAGTAAAGGAAGTGATCGTGCCCCTGTACTCAGAACTGGTGAAGCCATAAATTAAGAATTGTGTTCAGTTCTGGGCGCCACAGTATAAGAAAGACATTGAGGTCCTGGAGCATGTCCAGAGAAAGGCAGTGAGGCTGGTGAGGGGTTTGGAAGGCATGTCCTACAAGGAGAGGCTGCGGGAACTGGGGTTCCTTAGACTGAAGAAGAGAAAGCTCAGGGGAGATCTTATTGCTCCAAAATAACTAGGGACAGGACAAGAAAAAAATGGTGTAAAGTTGTGACAGGGGAGGTTTAGGTTGGATAATAGGAAAAATTTATTTACTGAAAGAGTGATGAGGCATTGGAACAGGTTGCCCAAGGAGGTGGTGGAGTCACCATCCCTGGAAGTGTTCAAGAAGCATTTAGATGTGGCGCTTCAGGATGTAGTTTAGTGGTTGTGGTAGTTGGACTATGGTTGGACTCAATGATCTTGAAGGTCTTTTCCAACCTTAATGATTCTGTGATTCTGTGAATTATTGGTAAGAAAAGAATGGTTGTGTGAAAGGATGTTGTTTTCAGTTACGGATACTGGAGAGGATATATTCCTAAAAACATTAATACTTTCATTTCTCATCCTTACCCCAAGAGCTTTGATGCATTCCCTCTAAAGCTGTCCAACCACAGCCTCTCCCTGAAAAGCCTACTCCTACTAAAGTACAAGATCCCAGACTTCACTTCCCAGATTTAAACTAGGGCAAATTATCTCTCTTCATGCCTACCCAATAGCCTCATTGCCAGGCAGCTCCCTGTCACCCACAATTGCCATATCTTCTTTTTTTCTTGTTTTTAACTCTTCCCAACACCTGAATGCACAAACCTTTACCCAGTCTCACTGGTTCCCCAAGCAGGCATTCCTCTCAGGGTTTTCATTCAAGGCTCTTCATCCAATTCCATTCTCCTGCCATCTTCCCAGCAATCTTCCCAAACCCACAGCACAGCATTAACTGCCCAGATACATAACTGCCCTTCAGCACAGCATTGGGAGCTATGAATCCTATGGCAATGCTAAGATACACAAAGCCAAAACTGAGGGGGAAAAAAAAAATACAAGATTAAGAAACAGATGAGCTGCAGGTGCAACACTGTGCCCATAGCACTTGCTATGGGACATGTGCTGACAAAATTGTAACCTGAATTATCGATTACAGATTATATAAACAGAACCAGGCCCACACACTGTATATGTTAGCAGATCCATCAGTAATACGAGGGGGGTTAGTGAAAATAGCTGCTTCTATATAAATTATTCTCCAAGTTTACTGTTTCATCTGAGAGGTAGTTATTCCAGAAATGAGAGACTGATACAAACTTTTTCTGGGTCACCAACCCTGCACCTTGTTTGGTGATGAGTCATGTCTCTCTTCCTCTTTCTGTATTGCATCGTATCAGCTTAAAATACTTCATCTTGCTTACAAGGTTGATTACAATATTAGACATTTTCAGTCTGACAGTCTCCCAATGGACCCTCACACTACTATCTATGATTCTCAACACTTGCATCAATTCAGCATTAATTTGCAGTGTTACATTTAGCATATGGTTCATTCTTACACTCATTCACTTGTCAGAAAGTGTTGTATAAATAATTCTGTTGTTTTCACTCAGACATGTCTTCCAAGTTAACAATACCAGCCACGTGCAATTGCTTCACTCTGTGACTATATATAATGCATAGCATATAAAATCCATATATACATATATGTACATACAGAAACACTTTCAGGCATGTAGATATGCATATGTATGTGTTTAGCCAGGTATAATGATAAGGGTGACAAGCAGGTACACTGGGAAATGCTTCACAGCAATCCCAGAAGGCACAGTCTGAACTGTGCAGACCACTTCCTTCTCACCATGGGATGACACAGAGGCACAGCTAAGGTCTCTAGTTTACAGTGACATCGAAGTGCCAGAAACAAACCCTTGTTTCTAGCAGAGCCTTCTGCTTCACTCTTTGTTTCCATGACCCACTGGAGGGCTAGGATGTGTGAGCCACCACCACGGCCGTGGTGCTACACATACTCAAAGGCCACAAGGACTCCTGCAGCTATGTGAAACCCTACTAATGGGGTGGATGTGAGCCTGCAGGGATAACAGCCCCTGCCAGCAGTGGGTTTCTTACCCGCGAGGTCTAGCGTCCTATCCACAAAGACAACGGAGGCCTTATTGGTTGCCGTCCTCCTCCTGTTCCGGGCCGGGGCATAGCTTGCCAGTTCAGCCGCGAGGACCCTGCTGAGGACTCCCACGGCGAAGCTCTCCTCCCGCAGGCCCAGGGCAGTGAAGACAGAGTCGAGTTCCCCCACCAGAGCCCGCACCGCAGCCCGCAGCTCGGCGGGTAGGGCGCCCAGCCCGACCTCCGCGG
>NW_009954107.1:5768949-5769751 GCF_000747805.2 Chaetura pelagica | reverse complement strand
GGCTCGGGCTCGGGCTCGGGCTCGGGCTCGGGCTCCCCAGGGTCAGCCGGGCCGGTTCTCCCGCCCGTCTCGGGTCTGATGCACCGCGAGGGGATTCCCTTCTGCTGGGCGGCGGGAGGGGAGGGGGCTTCGCTTCCTTGCCAGCAGTGCCAGGTTCTGACAAACGTGGAAACGTTTCTCTCGCCTCGAGGCTGTATCAGAAACTCTGCTACAGCCCTGGCCAGAGCCCGGAGCGACACCCGAGCGCTGCCGGGTCAGTTTGGCCTGACGTGCTCCCGAAAAGGCTGGGGGCTGCTTTGGGCTTGCTCCTGGTACGTGCTGAAACAACTCTGTGACACTATTTATGTCACTGCCGCTCTTGTGCTGAATCCGTATCTTTGTTATCCTGAGAGAACTGCTTTTCTTATAGTTCTAAAATGCACAGCACTGAAAAAATGAAACTTTTTGAGTCAGTACTAACAAATCCAGTGGTTGATGAGCTAGCAACAAGAAATTGTCTCCTTTAATAAATGCAACTTACATGATACACAGTCGGAGACATTACAAATTAATTCAATTTCCTACTGAAAAACCTCTTGATCTCAAGATTAGTTTCAAAGATAACTGGGAAAAAAAAAAAAAAAAAAAAGAAAGCCATAATATGGCTTCTCCCCAGAGAATGCATGGCTTGCTTGCAAATTTGTATTCTACATTGTATTTAACTTGGACCAGCCTCCCTAGTACAGATTAAGGAGGATACTGTCTCTGACACAGTAGGATTATCAGCAATAAAAATATAAATTATTTAATTAGTTCATCCACT
>NW_009954107.1:5766683-5768894 GCF_000747805.2 Chaetura pelagica | reverse complement strand
ATGCCACAAATAATATGGAATCACTAGATTTCCAGTAATTAAATTAAATCCTCGCCTTCCAGTCTGCTCCGTGCATATTCCTACCCTGATGCATTCTTCCCTCTTTCTAAGCTCAGACCTATGTCTATCTGCTGTTCCAACCTCAATCTGTTACTTTAACCTTAGGGCATGTAACTTTTTGATGCTAGAAAAATAAGTAAGTGACTAGCCTTCTCAACTATTTTGTTTTGAAAAAAAGTGAATGCCAAGAAAGGACTGGGGATGGTTAAGCACTGGGCCCCGGGGCTTATACACAAGTCAAACTGTCCTCCTCTCTGAGTGAATTACCTTGGAGATTATTTATCTCTGAGCTTTTGCTTTATTCTTGAGCGCCATGGACAAAAGCTAGATATATTATGGCTTGTCCAGCTCTTTCGTTACTGCTTATAAAAGGTCGTGTTTTTTTTCATACATACTGTCAAACTTCTATAGATTTCAACTAATTCTGAATATGTCAGTGTTGGGGGGGAAAAAAAAAAAAAGGATTCTAGCCAGAAGACAAAATTAGTTAACCAGTTTAAAGCACAGTGCTTTAATTATAAAATTATTTGGTTTTTTTTCAGCTTATTTTATCCTGTGTGCAAACTTACAACTACTGAGTTAGATAAAGATCTGTATTAAAGGGTTCCTGTAAACTTGATACCTTGTTGTGGGTTGTGTAAGCCATGAGTCACAAAGTGGTTGTCTTCTGTTCTCAGCCTTTTAGCTACTCAGGACCTCGGGAGACCTCTTTTTTCAGGCCCTAACTGCTGTTCTCCCTCATAAGGAGAAACTGCAAAGTCCCCTTCCAGAAACTGGGGCTGGTGGGAGTTTTTATCTTTGAAAACAGAAGTTAAAATGCCATCTAGGCCACCACTCTGCCCTCTGAAGCAAAGCAGGAAACAGGTTTCAGAGCACCCTCTCTGCCCAACCAGAGCCAGAGGTGGGTAAAGACCTTCCCCACTTCCTGGGGGTGGTGGAGGGCTGACAGGTATTTTTGGTACTTCACCTTCTTGTGTCAGCTTCCAGTATTCAACCTGCTCAAGGTGGATTTGTGTATGACCATCAGCTCAATCTGGTGTCTATTTTAAGGCTTCTACAAGGAAAACTGGTTTGAGGATCTGCTTTGATATGTTTCATTAAATATTCTATGTTTTACACATACTCCTGATTTCTCTTTGTGGTGTTTTCCACAAACGTATTTTCTTTCTTCTTCCTTGTGTCTGCACTCAAAGGAAACTCTTAAGAGTTCTACTGCATCCTTTAATGTGTGTCAGAAGTGTGTTAAATAGCCAACTAAACAAAGGAGGAATGAAAATGAAGAGACACTGATGCCAGTAAGAGGTACTACAATTCAAATGCATTTTATGAGAAACAAATGTCTATAAATTTTTTGGGGGGAAAAGAACAGCTTTGCTGACTCCACTACTGTATGTACCAAAAAAACTGAACTGCAAGATAAAAACTCACCCAATTATATCACCTGATTCTTTATCTGTATATGACACCCAAACATCTCACTTGAAGGGGAAAAACAATGCCTCTTAAGAAGGTGATTTGTTCATCTGAGCTCCAGTGAAACATCCTGCCATATATGAATCTTTAAAACAAGGTTCACTACCCAGGCAATCCAAAGAATAAGCATCCCACGCCCAGAGTTGTAATGTTTTTATAACACAGTCAAGCTTTCTGGTCTGATTTTTCACAAGCTGTCCTGCTGTGGAAAAGCGGGCATTTTGGGTTTGGTTTTTTTTTAAGTTTTCACAAACATCCTAAGATGCTGAAGACTCCCATTTGTACACACAACTACTCAAAACTTGTTTTGACAGTTGTTGGTACTTAAATTTTCTGAAGAATCTTGAACTTGTTAATGCAGCACTCACAGGTCTAAAGTGAGAAAATCAAGAGTAAAACCAGCTTGCTACTTCCCACCACTTTTAAAATAGAGCCACTGCTCCATGAAATGCACACTCTGTGATACTCGCAGCAGATAGGAACGCTAAACTCTTACTGAAGCTAAAAATAAAAGGCAGTTTGTGGAGAGAAAAGAATAAAATCTATGAAGATGTGTTAAGCCTGTAATATTACGCCCAGCGGGGAGAGACCCTGAGCTGAGAGAACTAGGACAGACCCTGAGCTGCGAGCGAGGACAGCAGCAGCAGCAGGAGCGTGTTACCCTCCGGTTACTCCCCG
>NW_009954107.1:5759125-5765537 GCF_000747805.2 Chaetura pelagica | reverse complement strand
GGCCCCACACGCGTGGCTGGGGCGGCCGAGTCTCTCCCCAGTAGCCCCTGCCCCGGCTCTCAGCTTTGAAGTACTAAAGTAGCCTTAACCTTCTATGCATAAACTTTCTTTACGACTTTAGGGACTTCGTATTCAAATAATAATACAACCTGTAAACGAAACCCTGCCTCTCTGGTGGACCTAGCAGTCCAGTACAGAGCACTGTGAGGGCTCAGGGGTTTGCTCAGATAGTTTCACAGTTGATACGGTATGAAAATGTCTCAAACTGAAGAGCTGCCTCATAACCTGCAAGATACCCGTTGCAGTTTATATTCAAGAGATTTTATTCTAAACCACTGTATTTCTTTTTTTCTTCTGGTAGATGAAAATGAAGCAGAGAGGCCAGAGGAAGGAAAAGCTAGGTGAGTATCTTGACAACTGTTAAGTCCTGTAGTTTGGCTGCACAAGAATTGTATTAATTACATTCTTCTTTGCAGCTCTTTGAAAGTCCGTAGTGATACTGTAAAATTTGGTTGCTGAAAGAACCCTCTAACACTTTAAGTTTCAGAAGGCAGGCAGTCTGTTACATTGCTGGATATACAGGGGATTGTTAATCCTAACAGTCGTAACATTCATGTCACAAGTTGAAACAAGCAAAGCTTATATTGTCCAACATAAACATATGCATTAGATTCCCTGGAATAGCTATGCATAGTCATTCCGTTTCCTGGAACTAATTTTAATATTTGCATTCTAATTACACATGCTCTTTGAGCCTCTGAGGGTCTTCGGTGGTCTTCAGGGGTCACTGCTGTGTCCTTTAGTTGAACTCTCTTTTTAAGCATGTGCAGTATGGACTAACCTACTTGCAGGTTTTATCTCCCTATGGTTATTTAGTCTTGGCCACAGTGTCTGCTTGTTCATCCTTCAGATTGCACAGCTGAAACAAGTAAGAACCAAGCACAGCAGTATGACTGTATGAGGCATAATGGAATGGCTCTCGTATAATTTACTTTTACAAGCCTGAGTTCACAGGCATCAGTTGTGCCTGAACACATGCTGGTGTCTTTGAAAATTCCCTTAAGGTAGTACGTTTGGTATACTAGAATGTCTTTGCTTTTCTGTGAAATGGTTTTACCTGTGAAATTGGGACATTTGAGTATGGAAGTTACTGAAAGTTTTAACTCTGTAGACAGGTAAAGGGAAATGGCACCAAGCTACAATACAGGAAGTTCCACCTCAACCTACGGAAGAACTTCTTTACTGTGAGGGTGTCAGAGCACTGGAACAGGCTGCCCAGAGAGGTTGTGGAGTCTCTTTCTCTGGAGACTTTCAAGATCTGTCTGGACATGTTCTTGTGTGATCTGCCCTAGGTGTTCCTGTTGTAGCAAGGGGATTGGACTCAATGATCTTCAGAGGTCCTTTCCAACCCCTATGATTCTATGACAGCAGTAGACCCTCACAAAATGCCAACAGTTTTGGTTTTGTTTCTGTAATCATTGTGCTTTGCAGTCTTTAGTAATGGATCAGGATTTAATTTGTTCTAGATAATTTAGAAATTAAAAGTCAGTCTGTCTCCCAGGGAGTTTAAAATGCAGTTACAAAAGCAGGAATACAAGGAAGCAGTGGAAGATTACTAGCTAGCTTGATGTGCAGGTTGCATAACACATCTGCTTAGGGTTTGGGATTTGTGGTTTTTTATTATTAAGAGAGTATTTGAAGGAAATTTAGAAAAGTTTGGAAAGTATGTGGGGAGCCGTATGAGAGAGTGCAAAATTGCATTTTTGAAGATTTAGTTAAGGTGATGGAGACTGGTAGGAAGGACTGGCTGGAAGTGGAACTCAGTCCCTTGTACTGAAAGGATGAAGTCTCACAATTTATAAACTATGGAAATTGTTGACTGTCAAAATACGTTAAACAAATAAAGGGGGAGCCAATGCAAGAAAGCAGACATTGTTACTTTCTGTAAATGCTTCCAGTCAACAGAGATTTTTTCAATGAGAACTCTTGACTTTTCTTGGCCTTTGTGGACTTCTTGTCTTTAAGCTTGCTCAGCTGCTATTTTGAACTGATGTCAACTTTTGACAGGCACAGTGTGATACAGCAGAAATGACCTCCAGCACTTAACTGCATACAATACTGTTTTGAGGCAGCTGCTAGATGCAATTATTTGATTCTCATTAGTTCTTTTAGTATAAGCAACAGAGTTATTACCTGACACTTTTTCCATTATACTTAACAGTTTTATACACTTTTATTGCATTTGTCTTGAATAATCTCTTTTCCAGAACAAAGTATTCTAATTATTTATTTGTTCTTTATTTGGAAGCCATTCCATGTCAATTGATTCTTTGTGTTTAGTTACCTTTTCTTAGCCTGGCACCTTCTGTCACTATTGCAGTTGTTTAAGAAAATTATTTGCATGGCAACCAAAGTGATCTTTAGAAACAGAGATGTTTTACTTGTTTGTGTTCAGTAGTGTCTTGCTTGGCATTTGGCTGCCTCAATGTGTGGTTATGGGCTAAAAAGCATAACAAGTGGTAGCTCATGCATCTTTACGAGTTGTGTTTGGAACTCCGCTAGTATGGTGACAGTTTACCTGTTAAAAGTTTTGATCTCTGGCCTCTCAGTTTTGGCATTCTTCATATACATAAAAACTGTGTGATGAAGTGAAATGTTCAAGTTTGAATCCTGGGGCTGTGCCTGGGCTGTATTAATTTTTGGTGCAGTGCTCATGAGTGGGTGTTTTGCCAACAGAAGATGAGATGAAAATCATTCTACTCAATAAAAATTGGCAGTTGCTCACTCCATTTCAGAAATACCTTTTCAGTGAAAGAATATTGTTTCTAAATGGCTCCTTGCTTATTTTGCTATCAGTGGTGCAACATCCTAACAGTTTATGGAACTGTGGAAATTAAAATATTGCTACATAAGAAACAGCAATAAGTAAGCCGAGTGAGACAGCTTATTTGCATGGATTTGACAGTAGTTTTAAAATTGCTTACTGTTTTCTATCAACTGTTAAGATACAATTGAATTCCTCATTGAATTGTAGCTATTCCATATGGTGGAAAAAAAATTCACAATGCAGATACGGGAATTTCGATTCACTGCAAGATTACCTAGGGGTACTTAAGTGTTTTTTTCCCATTAGGTCTTCGAAAAGTGTCAGTCTGCTGGGAAAAAAACCCAACACCAAAACCTATTATTCTCCCTTCACATAATATGAATATTTCACTTTGATTTGAAAAAAAGATCCAGGTGTAGTGCTTCATTACTTCCAACTAATCTACAAACATCCAGTTAGTATGATTTATGATAGCTAAATATTGTCCTGCAAATACAAAGTTATGTTTGCCGTAATTATTTTTTTTTATTAATGCAGAAAGTAGCTGGGGCTTTGACTCCTCTTTGGAGTGAAGTAGGGAGACTTTTTTTATCACTAGCTGATAATGCATGAAATAATATGTGCATAAATGCTTAATTTCATCTTTTCCTGTTTATTTTTGTTTAAGTGCTCCACCTCCACCTGGAAGTGAAGAAGAAGCTGCAGAAAATGGCGTTGTGAAAACGGTAGTTTTAAAAGTGTTTTTGAAATACTGCTTTAATTTATTTTGATTTATGGGGTATTTGCAATTTGGCTAGGACTTGTAATTCAGTTAATTGATGTATAAGTACATGCTTTTGAATATTATTTTTTTCTGAAAGGTGTTTGACACGATCTGTGGAAACTGTAGAAATTACTAAATTAGGAAATCCAATTTCCAGTTGCAGTCCACTTTTTCAATCCAAGTCACAGAAAATAAATTAATAGTGCTCAGATTTTTTTGAGGAAAAGATGGTGCTTCAAGACAGCTGTCTTTTCTCAAATACATCATTTTCAAAATAACACTCCTTATTTTTCCTCACTGCTTGGAAGATAAATCCTCTGATAATTTTTTATTATTTTTTTAATGTGGTAAGCAACTGGCATTTGAAGAACTGTGTGAAAATATGAATCAAGACATTAATTACAAGTGCCTTTCAGAGGCAACATGACACTTGTTCGGTGGTAGTCTTCAATGTTTAGTATGTCTTATAACTTCAGGGTTAGTAGGATAAAGGAAAGGACCAGGAAATGAAAAATACATTTGAAATGTTGATAAAAGGCCTCAGTTTACTGTGAATGGGTACAGTTAAAATGAAAAAAAATATAATTTTACTTCACTGGAATTTTTTACCTTCTTTCTTATGAGAACTGACTTAAGTGATACAGAAATCATTATAATGGTATTTGTGAAAGTTTATGGACTGGCCGCTCTCAGAAGTATATTTTTTTCACTACATCTAACATTTATTTATGAAAGATAATAAAACTTAATTCAAGTTGGGGGAACAAAACTTATATAAACTTTAAAAACTTGCTTCACTTTTTTAAACTGAAAAGCTCTTTATTTCATGTGTTAATACTATAAGTGGGCAGTAGATTTAATACTTTAAGTAGAAGGAGACGACAGTATGCTTTTTCGGACTTGCTCATTTTAAAAGACTTGTGAAAATTCTCATTGGCATAGTTGCCTTAAACTGGCACATCTTTGTATTTTCCACCTATATAAAGCCCAGCATTGTTAGGATATCATTCAAACACCTTCGTAAACTTGAGAACTTCATGGTGAAATGTGAACATGAAGTGTCAGTTGAATAAGAAAAGGTTAATATTTCTGTGAGGAGGGAACTGTGAGCACTGGAACAGGCTGCCCAGAGAGATTGTGGAGTCCCCTTCTCTAGAGACTTTCAAGACCCATCTTGATGCATTCTTGTGTGATCTGCCCTAGGTGTTCCTGCTGCAGCAAGGTGGAGGTTGGACTCTTATGATCTTCAGAGGTCCCTTCCAACCCCCATGATTGTATTAACTAAGAAAACAGTGTTTATAAGTAAAATCGGTTTTGGTTGCAAACACTTGCTCCAGACAAGATGTTCTTTTCAATGCATTTGTAATGACTCTCTACTGTGTGGGTTCCTTGGTGTGTGAGTGTGGTGAGCTTGTGCTTTTCAGCACTGGGACATTGAAAGACTGTCTTCTGTCTTCGGCTGTTATTTACAGAATACCTGTACAGACCTAGGCTTCCACCACCCCTGTTATTAGACCCTTCATTGTTATGTAAATTATATTTTTGTTATATTGCAAGGATGAACTGCACTTCAGCATCTTCTGTGCGGGTACTATTTTGCTAATTTACATACCAGGCAAGGTCATAGATGGTATAGTAGATGAGGGCTAGAGCTCAGCTGTTACTGGGTAACTGCAGTCTACCTGGGCAGACTTAACTTAGCTGCTCTGTGTTCAGCCTCTTGCTGAAGGGTTCAACAAGTATGTGACTAAGGGTGATCTGATCGGTAAAATTCACTAGGATTTCACAAAGTTTTTAAAAAAGTTCCTCATCAAAGGATTGTAAGAAAATTAAGCATCTGTAGGATGAGTCCTGCATGGATAATTGATGTGTAAAAGAAAACAAAGGGCAGAAGTGAAGGTTTACTTTTCACAGTGAAGAAAGATCCTCCAGTGGAGGATTCTCTTGAATGTTGTGCATAACCTGTGCTGTTTAATGTGTTTATAAATTACTTGGAAAAGGGGTAAGTTGTGAGATCACAAGTTTTCTGATGCTACGAAGTTACTGAAGATAGTAAGAGCAAGCACTGTCTGAGGAGAACTGACTGGTTACTAAATGGTTATTGAGATTCTGTATAGAAAAAGAAGTGATCTTCATGGGAGGAAAAACAGGTTTACAAATAAAATTATGGTCTCTTAGCTAATTGTTACCACTTAGAGGGAGTGCACTAAGGTATGTAGAAAGATCTAAGCACTTGACAGTTAAGTACTTGTCTGAAGTCTAAAAAGCAGTTAAACTTTGGGATGTAGCAGGAGAGGAATAGAGAACAAAATGGAAGTTATCATTATACCAGGAATTCATGGTTCCATTGCACCCTGATTTCTGTGTGCTGTTCTGTTCTCCTCACATGGTGAAGGTTTTATTTCAACTGAAAAAAACTGAGAGGAGCAGCAAGAGTAATTGAGGTAGCTTTCATGCAAGGAATGACTGGGTAGGCAAGGACTTACCAGCCTGGAAGACAGGCATATGTAGGATATTATGGAGGCTAACAAAATCATGTATGTACACTATAAGGATTGACTCACAGTCCCTTCCATATGAGAGCTAGGACTGTTAAATGAAAGTTGAATGAGCCAGGATGAAAACAAATGAAAGGCTGGCTCTTCATGAAGTAGATGGTGCTATGGGGCTCTTGCCAAAGTGTCACTGCTGGGAGTTTGTATGCAGCCAAGGGATGTCTGGGCAAGTACTTGAGAGAGATCTATTGTGGGGTTACTAAATAGACAAACCATACCTGGCTTAGGAAATGCCCTGAGGTGGTAACAATCAGGAGCTGAAAGAGT
>NW_009954107.1:5747696-5759012 GCF_000747805.2 Chaetura pelagica | reverse complement strand
AAAGAGTGTTAGGGAGGAGCATCATATATGTTGGTCCTGTTTTTTCTCTCCCCTGTGGTCCCTGGGAGGTAAAAACCATAGTAAAACACCAGACAAACACAAAACACTGGACTAAATGAACTCTTTGTGTGAAATGGCATGATTGTTTTATTTACCAGCAAGCTTGAATGCAATGGGACAGAACAGCATTTTGTGTGCTCTTCTATCTGTTTTTCAGCCTGGTCACTGAAAAATCTTAAGTATTTTCTGTAGCTTTCTGATTCTAGGGACCAAATAGATTTCTCTGAAGTGCAGTGTTGTTCTGCAACTAGAAAAAATATAGTTACTCTGGATATGTAGTTGAGAATGCCAAGAAGCTAATCTTGTGTATCCAAGTTCTTTCCACAGTGACAAGATAAGAGTAGAACCGCTGTGTATGAGCTAGATAGAGGGCAGAGGGGTATTAGATTGTG
The DNA here is from genome assembly GCF_000747805.2 of Chaetura pelagica. Classification (NCBI taxonomy): domain Eukaryota; kingdom Metazoa; phylum Chordata; class Aves; order Apodiformes; family Apodidae; genus Chaetura; species Chaetura pelagica. The sequence continues at coordinate 5,758,560 of NW_009954107.1, read as the reverse complement.
GAAATTATTTTATGCTTTTTTAGGAAATGTTGTATTTCAGAAACAAAGCTTAGTATTTCGGATACTTCCAGCATTTCAGGAGGTGAGCCTTCTAAATTTCCTGTTAGTACTACTAATATCTGATGTCTGGGAAAAGGAGAATTTCTGTCTTTTGAAGATTTCTAGAATGGATAGTTTTGTCTGGATTATTTTTCCATTGTAAAGGTAAGTACCTGCTTTTTGTCTAAGCAATGACTTTTTCTTTTGTAGAAGGTGGCAGAGGCTGAGGATGACAGTGATAGTGATAGTGATGATGATGAAGATGATGTTCAAGTCACCATAGGGGATATTAAAACAGGAGCTCCACAGTATGGGTAAGTTATTTGCAAACATTAACTGGGGAAACTTTCAAGATTACGTTTAATTATTACTATATTCTCTGCAATGCTTGTCAGTGTCAATTTGTATGCATAGTTAGTCTCAATTTAGAGTTTTTTCAGCTCTTTAATCGTGTTTTAATTATATAGTGACTTGAAAACAAAAAAAACCCCAATTAAATTAATAAAATGGAAAAACTGCTGTAAGAATTAAATTTTGTTTTCAGATTTTGTGAAATAATTGTATTAAGTTTGTGAAACATAAAGTTGTTTTTCATTATGGAATAGCAATGTTACATAGCTTTTTTAGGGTTGTTAATTGTGATGGTGATGATTTTGTTGCAAATGGTAGAGATGTAAGCACAGGGAACCATTAGAAATAGTTGTCCTTAGTCCTGTTTGTGTTGGATACAGCTCTGATTAGACCTCTATAGTTTCAGTTCCTATTGATGTTCTCAGATAAGGTTTTAATGTACTCAGGATGGAGCTGCCAGTCTCCGGGGGTTTCTCAAGGTCACGGTTTAGGCATTTGTAACAGAGATATTTTTTTTTTTGCTACTAAATTTGCCCCATATTCCTTCTTCTCTTGGTTAAGGGCTTGTTTTTCACCGAACACTTTCAAACAATGTTAATTTTACCCCAAATTACAAATTGCTATTTTTCATTACATGGAAGTTTTCTGAGGGAAGTGGTTTGTTTGTCTTGGCAATCAGACTGGTTTTATGCCTATTAAAACCAGAGTTAGTAGGGTGTAATTTCTTAATAGAATTATGACAGGTCTGCAGGTACGTCTGACTCATGTACTATTGTGTTCTTAACATTAGAATGCAGATGATTTACTCATTTTTTGAAACACAGTATTTTTAAACTTTCAGTATTTCATATCCTAAACTAACTCCAAATCAATGTAATATAAAAAATAGCAATTCTTTCCGTTATCTATTTGTCTATTTATTGCTTGGTTATTTATTTGTGTACTTGCACTACAGGTGCAGTGTAGGCAATGAGCTCAAATTTTGTGAGACTAAAGCAAAACTAGATTTATATTCTCAGTGAATTGGCCGATGCTCTTTCCATAAATATAGAAAACAGTGAGCGGATGATCCTGTATCTAACTAGAATGGAAAGTTTTATGTAGAAATGGTTGTTTTTTGAAAAACCTTTTTTTCTGGGCAAATTGCACAGGAGGTTCATGGAAGGGCGGTAATCTAAAATAAACTCAACACTGCCATTTTTTAATTTCAGTAAACAAGTTCCTCTTATAGCACTAAATGATTTTTCATGTTGTAGTCTAACTACTGTTTAAAAAAAGGCAAGACGTATTTGACAGAGTCTTGCACAAATGCATCATGGCAAATCAGAAGGTTAAGTGTTTTGTGTCACTTTTATACCACTGTAGCACTTGAATTAAAACTAAAACTCCATGGAAGTGGTATTGTCACCTGTACTCTGCCTTCAATTATATGTTGATCTCATTTTGTTAATGAATCGATACCATCTGTGAGGATAATCTACGCTGCACGCAAGTGGTAGTGAAAGCTAGCTCTTAATGTTCCAAATTAACAATATTGTAATTCCTAAGGGGGTTAATTCAGTATATTATATAGATTTTTTTTTAGTGCATTTTTATGGGGAACTCTAAAGTATTTTAGAAAGTGAAATGTTCCATACTTTTCTGTTGTTAACAAGGATAAGAGATTGCTAGAGGTACATTGAAACAGATGGCCTTTCAGTTGTTGTAGAGAAATGCTTGTGTTTTCCACTTCTGTACAGGTACAGATTAAATGGCATAATTATGAAAAGAGAAAAGGATCTGACTAAACCCTTTTTTTATTATTTTGTTTTTACTTTGATCCCCAAAATGTCTGTATTCCTAAATGAATTGCATTTTTCCTTTCTCTCTTCTTCTGGTTCTGTCCATTCTTGTTTCTATCAAGGTCTTTATCCTTTCAACTCAGGAAGAGTGACTGGGACTTGCTTCACAACTGTTTATTAGTTGGAGAAGTTGCTACTGAGCATAGAAAGGTACACTCTCTTCCTCCTAGGCTGATCTCTTTACTTTTACAGTGTTTCCAGCTTGGAAAGCTAGAGATTCAGGATGACGATTGTGCCTAGGTCCAGTTTGTTTCTGGATCTAGCTAACTCTTGTTTTGTGTTTTCTTCTGTTTTAAGAGTTTCCTCTGTCTAATTCAGTTTTGTTAATTTCTTGAAGTTATGGAGCAGCGCCTGTGAATCTCAATATTAAGACAGGAGGACGAGCTCATGGATCTTCCGGTAAGAAAATTTACACAGTACTGTTAGTAAAAATGCAACAAAAAAGTTTTATTATTTTGGATTAAGGAAATAATTTTCACTTCCAAAATTTCTTGATCAATTTAAATCTGACTTTCTACCTTAAGTATGTTACAGCTGTTTAAACTTCATCTGGTAAAGACAGAAAGCTCTAATTGTCTAACTTGTTCTTCACAGGTGCAAAAGTTAAAGGAGTGGATCTAGATGCTCCAGGGAGTATTAATGGTGTGCCACTTCTGGAAGTAGATTTGGATTCTTTTGAAGATAAGCCTTGGAGAAAGCCAGGTAATACTCTGATTTTTGTTAACTGAAATGAGGGTATTCAGCCTGATATTTTAATAATTATTCCCATTTGCCACATGTAGATGTTATAGACCATATAGAGAGAAGAAACTGTACAATTTTACTTGGAAAAAGCAGCTAAGTTACTTTCCACTTTTGTGCTGTGCCACAAAGTATGTGGATATGCCATGTTTCTTAGTATACGTCCCACACATATGTCAGCAAAATGAGACTGTGGGACATGCCCTTTATTATTTTTTTAAATACATGTGTATCCAGAGCTCTCCTTGGAAATCTGTATTTCTGTGGAGATTACTGCTGTTGGTCTGTGCCATAGGACAGAAGATAAAGCAGAATGGAAAACATTTGTAGCAGGTTTGACAATGCGGGATGGTGAAATGTAGCTGTGCTTGTTTTGTGTATTGCTTGGGCTATGCAAAGAGTGTCTACAAAATGGAAAAAAGAAGCCTAACATTCTGATGTTTGGACCATTAGCTATTTGAAATATGTTGTCTGGTCTCTTTTCTGACAATAAAAATACTTGGTGGCATCAAATGAAACTAGGAGTCAAAACAAAATGAGGAGTCAGATGCAGACCAAGCAAAAGGGAGTGGTATGTTGCTGAATATATAGCAAACCTGTCAATCTTACATTTATCCTATTGTAAAGATGCAGGTATATGACATAAAGATATCTTACTATATTCTCTGGCTATTCTTGATCCTTAAGATAGGATACTAGGTAAGATACTCTTTCTGACTAGATTTTAATGTTTTAATAGTCTTAGCACTGAATACTCATATGTTTACTCATGTAAGACTGTATTGTACATTTCAGTACTATGTTTTAAATCAGTACCTTTTGATATTTTATGTAGAGGTGTATGTATGTTAAGTGAAGAAAAGATAAACCTTGTAATGTTCTATAAACCTACGCTTTTCTGTTTAAAGGGGCTGATCTCTCTGATTATTTCAACTATGGGTTCAATGAAGATACCTGGAAAGCCTACTGTGAAAAACAAAAGAGAATACGAATGGGTCTTGAAATTTTACCAGTTACCTCAACCACAAATAAAATTACGGTAATTAGTGCAACTTCTGTGGTACTCTGTGCTTTTTTTTTTCCTGTAAAGCTGCTTGTGTGTTGTAAGCTTGTTCTGCCCAGTTCAGTTGGTTTGTTAGAGTTTGCACTTGACTCCCCACCCTCAGCCTAGAGTGTTCCTGTGTTGCTTCACTGGCAATTTGTGTGGATGGTGTGACAGACTAGCTACAGTTAGAATGCATCTGTACCATTATTCAGCCCATCATTTTAAGAGTTGTATGATATCTTAATGGGCAATGTGTTATTTAACTTAGGCTGAAGACAAAGCTATGGAAGTAAGACCAAGTGCAGAGATTCTCGATGGCAGATACCATCTCTTTAAGGTGAATTTTAGTACACTTTATTGGTCGCTCTCATTTTTGTTGAGTATTGATTCCCATGCTGCCACAGGCTGATAGAAGAACAACTGCAATGGGCGTAGCCATTATTTCACTCTCCTCTTACATCAGTGACTTGCTGCATATTTCACAAAATGCTTATTAAAAAGCATTACTTTGTTTGTCAGCCTTCTGCAAGCACGTGAGTTAGTGGCTTGGTGTATTAACAGATTTCCCAGTGAAACTAATTTTTCTTTATGTGATGGTTTATTTTAGTTGTAGTGCATTTGTTTATGCAGGTTAAAGAATTTATGTAGATGTTCTTGGGAAGCTTTTGTACATGAGTGCATGTTAGTTTTTCCTGTGGCCTTGTAGTCCTTACTGTGTTTTGTAGCACTTACCTTTGTCAACTCTGAGAAGTAAAAATCAATCTTCCATATTTTTCTGTTGTCCTTTTGTGCTTAAATGGCAATACATGAAGTTATATATAATTTTTCTTTTGGAAACACTGATTTTCAGAGAGCAGAAAAGTCTTATGACAGGATTTATCTTAAGGATTGAACTTTTTTTTTTTCGTTTCTCATTTTCTCATTTATTCTTTGATACTAAAGTTGAAATTAAAATACAAAGGTTATTTTGCTTATTTTGAATATGCAGTCATTTTTGTTCTTCAACTTTCATTAAACTGACTTGGGACTGTTACTTTCTTCTGTGACAGAAGTGTCAATTGCAGACATGTTTGGGTTTTTTTTTTCCCCCTCATATGCTACTTGAAGGTATTCAGTAATTTTTACTTAATCTTAGCAAGAATAGCTGAGAAGCTCCCTGGGATTTTTTTCCTTTCTCAGTTATTATTATAATAGTGTTTTGGAATGTGCAAATGGTGGTCAATGGGAGTTACTCTTTGCAGTTGACTACATGTTCAAACTTATCTGAACTGTTGGCATGACATATTTGTCAGATAAACACTTAAACCAAACTTATTCAATATGCTGTGGTTTTTATCTTTCATATATATGGAGGCTAAAGTTAAATTCCATTTTTAATGAATCTTAGCTATTTTTGTGCGTTTTTGTGGGTTTAGGAACTACTTTTTGTAGTAGTAGTAGTACTACTAGTAGTACTTTTTGTAGTAGTACTTTTTTGCATTTCTCTACAAGAAGTGGAGAGATCACAGCCAATATGATGATGTTATCATGAGTGACCTAGCTATGCAGAGTGATGTAGCTGTGGGGTTGGTACAGTGGGAGAGAAAAACTGATTCAGTGCGGGTTTGTCTTTAATGCAGGTTTTGCTTTCATCTGTAACGTGCTGCTGAAGTCAAGACTATATTTAAAGTATTTGCACCAAAGGTCTTGCATAGCTTTAGTGACATGTCTCTGGAATGTTGCAGTACTTCAAAAACATACTGCTGTTTCTGAAGTATTCAATCTGAACTAATGAAAAAACTTGTAAGGTTTGCATCACCCAGAGTATGAGGTGATTTCTTTGATGACTTGGAAATTAAGTGGTTACTAGATCTCATGGTCAGTAAAGCAGATGAAGGATCCAGTCCGTTACTTGTCTCACATTTTGTTGTTGGGTAGCAGACTTGTTAGATATCTCTGTCATTCAAGTTTTATATTTTTTAAAAATAATTTACTTCTTTTAAAAATTAAGATGTTACTTTGTGAATAATACAGGAAGTTCTACATGAAAATTAGTTTGTTCTGTTAATATGCAAACCCAATGCTTGGAAAATAAATACTGAAGCTGTCTAATCTTCTGTAATAATTTGTTCTCTGTCTAATTGTTTCTTATTTATATATCAAACACAGTAATTAAGTAATATATCCTTATAAAATACGGAATTTTGGTAGTTGTGTAAAGGTGATTTTTTAAAAATACCTAATTAAAGTTGGCATTTTTTTTGTGTTGGCTATGTGCTATGTTGAGTGTTGGGGCTACTACACTTCTGAAATTAAACTAATGATGCAACATTATTTTGAAGGTACAGCAGGGCAGAACTGGAAATTTGGAGAAAGAGTTGGCAGTACCGTCAACCAAAGCTGATTTCACATCTCCTCCTTCCTTATTCAAATCAGGAATTCCAACAAACAGGTCAGTTACACAGCTGCAACTCAAGAGTAAAAAAACCTTTTTAATACTGTTACTTCTATGTATTCAAAGTTCATTATTTTATAGGAAAAAAAAGGAAACCATGTTTCTGTAATAGGTAGAAATGACAGGGAGGGTGATTACTTTTAGCCTTCAGTCGCCATTACACATTCCATCCTTCAAGAGTCAGTTCAATACCCAGATAAATTTCTTTTTGGTGGAAAAAAATAAATCTGGCTTGATACTTTTTCTTGCATGTTTCTGTTGCTCCTATTGTATTCCTCCTGGTAGCCTAAACTCGCTGAGCTATCAGAGAAGATATTTCTCTGGTTTTAGTAGATTTTAATTCCTTTCCCCCCATTTTTCTTTATCTAAGAAGTAGTAAAAGTCTTCCGAACTTTGTACCAACTCTGTAATTCATTTAATTTTTTTTTACTTTTGTGAATTACGTCTGACGTGATGTTCTTTTAACAAAGTTCTCTGAATTGTATGTATGGTTCAGAGGGTAAGGATTCCAAATCTGTATCTAATACGGGTTATGTTAAAGGATTTCAATTCTTTAGGCATCCTGTTGGTGGCAGAGAATTTCTAAAACATTTCCAAAAGTGGTTAATGTCTGGAATGTAAAAACATAGTTGAGCTTAAAGTTGTAGAAAAAATGTATTCGGTAAACTCTGTGATTCTGTGAAGTTCGTATTTGTTGTAGGAAAGCTCACAACAATAAAGTCATAGGCTTGCATGGTGTAGGCTTCATAAGTGAATCCTTGTTGTATGCTCTTGCTAGGACAAATCTAACAGATATTTTATACCATATTTTTATGTGATGCTTTTTTTTCTTCCTGCCTGATGCTAGCAATCCCAAGTTTTAATGACCATATTTCTGATTTTTAAGGGCTTGAAGTGGTTGTTAATCAGAGCTTTCCTGAGAAACTTACTACATGGCCATTTCTAATTTTCCCCTCCTGAAGGTTGGGAAACCCATGTATTTTTAAGAATTAGAAGCCAGTAAGTGAAGCTGGTTTGTTGGGTAGATAAAGATGATACAAAATGGTACATTTCCAGTTGTATCACTTGTGAATTCCAGTGGTTAAAAAAGGTTGGTTTATAAACCAGTAGTGTGAATACTGTAGTTGTAAGTTGTTACAATGGTAAAACTGACTTATTCAGTCTTTAATATCTGCTCCTTTGGATATATTTGCTTGAAATAATATCTTGTGTGAAGAAAAAAATGTCTCTACCAAGTGGTCAGAAGAGATTTTGAAAGAAAATTGTGTGCTCAGTAGTCTATGAGAGTAGCTCAGTGAATGAATACATCTCAATTGTATGGATTATATGTACTTCTACTCAAACTACTTCTCTAGAATGCAGCTACTATTTTCTGTGTAAAAAACCTGTATTACTGATTTCTTTATAACCAGGCAGAGTTTTATGGAATTGGACTTTTTTTTTAATTACATATGCAGACATTTTTTGGCAATCCAGCTCTTTGAAATTTTAAAATAATTGCCTCTGTGCCATGAGGCATTTGCCGTAGCTTCGTTGTGAAATTGCTGGAAGCATTTCTCATGTAGCAGTAAAACTTCTCTCAGCTTGTAGCAGTAGTCAATGAATTTGATGAAAGTGAGAGAAAACTGATGCAACTGGATATAGCAGCATTTCTGTGGGTTTATTGGTCAGGAGCTGAGCATGAGGGGAATAGGAACTCAAAGAGCAGAAAAGACAGACACAAGAAAGGAAGACCTAGGCAATTTATCTCACCAGACGCAGCACCACTGCTCAATCACAGGCAAGCACCACCTCCAGAAAAACTAGTTAAGGCATCAGAAAATGGCAGGAACAATATAGGAGGAACAAAGCACCCAATTATGATAAGGGGGAAAAATTAAAATCAGGGCCCGATCCTAATTTAACATTTTATTTCCCTATTTACTAGTCAGGGCTTCAACATTGCTTCACGGATTATTTTACACATAGATACCACAGCACATAGCTATTTTTGATGGGAAGTCTGAGGACAGATAGTGGTTTTTACATTTTTTCTTTAGTTTTGTAAGCAAACAAAATAATTTTGTTCCTACTGTTTTTACCTTTTAAGTTTGAGTAGCGTAGATGTTTGTATATGATTGCAATTGAACTCCAAGGAAAAAAAAATAATCTCTGAGGTCTAACAAGTGGCAAGCATATTGCTTATTGCCAATATGGAGTTTGTAGTTTACAAAGGAGAAACAGTTACTGCTCACTAACAAATAAAAGTTGCTATTTCAGCGGAATTGCATCCTAAATGTTTAATTAAAAGAAAAAATCAGTGCTTCTCCATACAGTGTGTCTGTGTGAGAAATTTTGTTTGAATTTGTAAACAATTACTGTCTTAATCATAGTTGAGCTATTAGTTGTTTAGAAATTATACCAAAGCCTCTTGTGATTCTGTGATATTTAGGGCTGTTGAATAGCATAAAGTTTTATATAAATCTGAGGGAGGAGTTAGAACATAAAGAAAATGGTTTGGTAAATGCAAACAATGTTTGTTCTCTAGAGGTAGTTAAAGATTCATTGTCTGCACTGTCACAATTAACGTGAAAACCTGAAGGAATCTCTTTTGAGCATAATACTTTTAAGAACAAGAGGAGGATTTGACATATTTCAAACCTGGCTTAACCACCCAGGTCATAGAGATACCTTTTTGCAGATCAGTGCTTTTCCTTCTGTCATTTTTCAATGACTCTGAGATAGTATTTCTTTAGTAGCAGATAAATAATCAGAGGTTTCATTTACAAGCTGGATGCAAAAACCGGTATTCTCTCATTCCAGTAACATCAAGAATAGCTCTCAATCACAATACTTCCTTCTGTCAGAAGGTCTTAGTTATTACTAAAGAGTACATTATATCTAAATGAATTTTTCCTTCAGAGAAATTAGTCTGTCAATGTGATGGGCTATTTATCAGCTTTGTTTGTGCTTGGGCCGGTCTATAAACAGCATTTTTATGAGAACTGATTTGGGGTATGTCAGTGCTGTGAAAAAATAGAGGTTTCTCTTGTTTCATGAGCTAAGTGTGCAAGACTGAATGATGAAAACTAGACACTGTCTTTGTATATCAATAATTTCTGAATTAAGTTTGTTTGCTACCTAGTTATATCAATCGGCTATAAGTAAGCTCAGCAAAGTTGAAGCCATCCTTAAGAGCAGGAAAATAAATCATAAACCACATATGTGAGAGAAGAAGGAACACAAAAACATATTAAATACAGTTTTTAAAGTGGTCTGTAGTTCTTAGACTAGACTATAAGTTTGGTGAATAAATGTGGCATCCAGGGTCCATGTGCCCAAAATCCAGGTTATTTTCGATATTACTTGTGATTGTGATAAGTGATTTCTGAAGCCTTGCATTCAGAAAACAAGTAATTTCTGAAACTGAATTTGGAAACTAATTTGCTTTGTCTTTTTTAAAAATCTTTTTCCCCCTGTCTCTCTGTAGAACCTAAATAAACTCAGCTTGCCAAATGAAGCTGAGATATCTTTCTGAGTTAAATCTCCTTGGAGAGTGGTATTCATAGTGGGAATAGCTAGTAAATAACAATTCTGTAATTAGAGTGAAATCACTAACTGAGCTGTTGGAATGTTCCTTTTGTTAGAATGTTCCTTTCAAGCTATACTTTGTGTGAACTCTGCTGTGGGTTCATGTGCATCCCACAAGTGTGGATTGCCTTTTTGTATTTGAGTGTATCCATTGAGAAAGCATCTGTATTCCAGGTGCCCTGATCATGTAAAGGACAAAAACAAACCCTTTGTTTTCTTTGCATACAGCACCGAGTCAGAATTCTAGTAATGCTTACTTAACATCTTATCAATAAGCTAGATAGTGGCTGGGGAGTCTTTGAATTTCCCCGTGTGCCAACCTGCTATGACTTAACCAAGATCCAAGGCTTCAGATTTGTCCCTTTTACAGTACTGCTGAACTGTTGTATTCCAGACACCTCAGATGCCTCTTTTGCCGCTCTTGACTTTCTTCGCCACCTGGGCACACTGCTGGCTTGTGTTCAGCTGCTTGTCAATGAGAACCCCCCAGGTCCTTTTCTGCCAGACACTTTCCAGCCACTCTTCCCCAAGCCTGTAGCGTTGCCTGGGGTTGTTGTGGCCCAAGTGCAAGACCCAGCACTTGGCCTTGTTGAAGCCCAGACCATTGACATTAGCCCAACCATCTAATCCGTCCAGGTCTCTCTGTAGAGCCTCCCCATCTTCATGCAGATAAACACTCCTCCCTAGCTTGGTGTCATCTGCAAACTTACTGATAATGCACTCTATGTCCTTATCAAGATCATCAATAAAGATGTTAAACAGAAACGGTCGCAACACTGAGCCCTGAGGAACACCACTTGTGACTGGCTGCCAGCTGGGTTTGACTCCACTGGCCACCACTCT
>NW_009954107.1:5740789-5747599 GCF_000747805.2 Chaetura pelagica | reverse complement strand
TCTCCACTCGTGGCCCCGACTGTCCAGCCGGTGCTTGACCCAACAGATCGTGTGCTCATCCAGGCCATGAGCAGCCAGGTGTTTTATGAGACTTCTGTGGGGAACTGTCAAATGCTTTTTGGAGGTCCAGATAGACAATATCTACAGCCTTTCCCTTGTCCAATAGTCAGGTCATCAGGTTATAAAAGGAGATCAAGTTCATCAGGCAGGACCTGCCTTTTATAAACCCATGCTGACTGGGCCTGACCCCTGGTTATCCTCTATATGTCTTCTAATAACACTCAAGATGATCTGCTCCATGACCTTCCCTGGTACCAAGATCAAACTGACAGGTCTATAGTTTTCCGAATCCTCCTTTCTGCCTTTCTTATAGATGAGTGTTACATTTGCTACCCTCCAGTCCATTGGGACCTCTCCAGTTAGCCAGGACTTCAGGTAAATAATGGAAAGTGGCCTGGCAATCACATCTGCCAACTCTTTCAGCACCCTTGGATGCAGCCCATCCGGTCCCATAGAGTTGTGTGTGTCTAACTGGTACAATAGGTCTCTGACCACTTCCTCTTTAATTGTGATGACCTCATCCTGCATCCCCTCCCTATGTCCTAGTTCATGTGGCTGTATATCCATGGAACAGCTAGTTCCACTGCTAAAGACTGAGGCAAAGTAGTTGTTGAGCACCTCAGCCTTTTCCTCATCCTTTGTTACTAAGATTCCCTTTGCATCCAATGAAGGAAGGAGATTTTCCCTAATCCTCCTTTTGCTGTTAATGAACTTAGAGAAACATTTTTTATTATCCCTAACAGCTGTAGCTAGTTTGAGCTCTAGCTGTGCTTTGGCTCTCCTAATTTTCACCCCACATAGGTTCACTTCATCTTTATAGACTTCATGAGTGACCTGTCCCCTCTTCCCAAGGTCATAGACTCTCTTTTTGTTCCTAAGGTCCAGCCAAAGGTCCCTATTTAGCCAGGCTGGTCTCCTACCCCTCAGCACATGGGGACAGCCTGCTCCTGTGCCTTTAAAACTTCTTTCTTGGAGCATGTCCAGCCTTCCCGGACTCCTTTATCCTTCAGGGCAGCCTCCCAAGGGACTTTGTCAATCAGTCTTCTGAGCAGGTCAAAGTTTGCCCTCTGGAAGTCTAAGGTGGCAGTTTTACTAACCCCTCTCCTTGTTTCTCCAAGGATCAAAAACTCAATCATCTCATGATCACTGTGCCCTAAATGGCCTCCAACTTTTACTTCCGCCACAAGATCTTCCCTGTTCACAAGAAGCAGCTCCAGGAGGGCACCCTCCCTGCTCGGCTCACTTATCAGCTGTGTGAGGAAGTTATCTTCCCTACATTCCAGGAACCTCTTGCAATGTTCCCTTTCTGCTGTGCTGTATTCCCAGCAGATGTCTGGGAGGTTAAAGTACCCCACAAAAACAACAGCAAGTGACTGGGAGATTTCTCCCAACTGCTTATAGAAAGCTGCATCCACCTCACTGCTTTGTTCAATTTCAAGCTCTTTTAGTGGAGTACTTAATTAAATCATTATTGCAGTCTTGAAAATAGAGAACTTGTAAAATTCAAGACATGATGGTAGATTCGTAAGCTCATCTGTCATTACAAAAATTAAATCTCTTGGCAGCTTTTGGGAAGAACAATGGATGTACCACTATAAAACATTATTAAAAAATAATTATAAAGCACCATCTCAGTGCAAATAAGTGAACATAGGTCTACTTTTCAGACTCAAGAAAAATTAAATGGAACCCTATTTCAGTAAAGCTGATACCTAGGAATCAGCTGGTAGTCTAGACTTGGTTCCTTTGATAATGTAGTGTTATATGTGGGCTGCTTCCAAAGCCAAATTTGGTATTATTGTAGTATGGTTGGTGCACATGTTACTTTAATGCCCAATACTCTCTCATTGGTGTCTATTGCCTGTGTTTTCAATGCTGATACCAAAAGTTCCTGGCAGTGTGCAAACAGTGCAAGAGAGAAAGAGTCTTGATTTGAAGTGCATCATTCCCAAGTGAAAGCCCTGTGAAACAGTGGAGCAAGCCAAGCAGGCGGAGGACCCGAGGAAGGACTTTTGGCTGTAGAAGAGTAATCTATCATACACAACAACTAAAGCTACATAAAATGAGTTTTCTAGGATGCATTTTTAGATAATTAAGAGAAGATACCACTGCAGAGGTGAATCAGTGTCTGAGAACTCTGTGGCCAAATGAACAGTCAGTGTGAAGGCTGAGACAAAGTTTTGGTTTTACAAAAATTCACTTCTTTTTTTTTTTTTTTAAATTGGTAGTGAAACAGTTGATTTAGCAATTGTTTTAATACCTATGTTTCCAATTTAGTAACTGAAAGCAAAATAATAATAATCTAAGCAGTGCTGGAATACCGTGCAAGACCACTGAGGAGGATGAGGAAAGCAGGTGTTGATTATTTCAAGATTGAGACCGAAACAATCTGACTTTCAGGATGAGATGTTAGAAGATCAGGGAATTTCTTAAACTGGTGTTATCCTTGGCTGCTGTATAATATATACTGGTTTAGTCTGCAGGTGTGTTCTCAGGACTCGTGTACCACTGGACTGTTTTTTTTTTCCTCTGAACTGTTGCACTTAATTAGATTGCTTTAAAATCCAGGAGGAAGCTCTAACCCAAATACTGAAAATTTCAGAGGAAAGGCATTTGGATCATCCTCAGTATGCAGTCAGCCAAGGAACTTCAGATAATCTCTGGGAGATCTGATTGATCCTTCATGCTTCATGTGCCACAGATGTACCTTAGTTATTTAATCCGTTAGCAATGTAATTTTGTCCCTCATTTTGTAACAGAGTAGACCTAAATGAATCCTGCTATTTAACCTTTAGAAGTTAACTGTAGTCGGCAAAGCAGGTAGATTTTGTTCTATTTGTGTAAGAATAATAGAGTGTTAAATTCTCTATAAAGCTATGTTTCTGGGTTTTGTTTGTTTTCAGCTACAGACAGGAAAGTTCACTGTTGGAATTATTGCCATGTTCAAAATGGTGGTTCTCCATTGTCACAGATACCAGGTTTTAGTAGGTGACATTCAGATCCTTGTCATTATTTTCTGGTCTGGTGCCGGGAGTCCTTCTTTACCATCACTGTATTCCCATGTGATTGATTTACTAAAGAATTTGAAAGAATGGTCATGCTTTTAATTTTAGTGTTTATATCCAATGGAATGCCATCTTGCCTTTACCCCTCAGTGTAGCATTTTTAATCTTTGAAATGTTAAAAAGTTGTAGTAGTTGACAGCTTTGTGGCTGGAATGGCAGATGTCTTTGGCGGCTTAAAGATACCTTTCTTAACAGTATGTGAATATGTACATGGGAGTTAAGAATTTTATAGTAGGAGCAGATTAAGTTTAACAGACATAAGCTTAGCAGGTTGACTGGTTGGAAACTGCAGATACATTTGCATAGACTCAGTGGTGAACTGGAATAGCTTGTTCATAGTGACCTGAAATAACCAAAAATCACTGAAAATTTAAATCCTAGGTTGTATTTTTCTAAATAAGATGCATTTCTTCAAATGATTCATGAATAATTAATAAGCGATGTGGACTAGTTCAGCTTGGGGAAGAGACAGCTAAGAAGAGATACAATAGAGGTACCACAAATACTACACTGCCAGAGAACAGGGATTTGGTTTTGTTTTTTAACACAAGGACTGTAGAGCACCAAATACATCACTGTTCAAAAGTTAAATGGTGTTCGTAAGAGATGGTGCATATGCAAGTTAATCAGGGACTGTTAAACAGAGTTGCATGAGAAGTCCTTTAATTTTTGATTGGCAGAAATTGGGAGGGAAAGAACATGTCACTTACTATCTTTCTCAAAAATCCATTACTACCTACTTCTAAGGTAGGTGTTCAGAGTGTGCATTATGTTCTGATGTTCCCTGATGGGGCTTTGAGAGAGGCTGGGGTGGGTTTTGTACTGCTTTGTTGCCCATTTCTCTACAGAAGATGAACATTAGCTATGCAAACATTTTAGAGCTGTTTGAGAAAGAGACATTTTGCATTTGTAAAACTGAGGAAGAGAAATATGAATGTCTGGTCTAACAGTCTGTTGAGTTTCATACAAGGTTTAATTTAAGAGTTAGTGTATACTAGTTTTATATACTTTCTGTTTTATATTAAGAGATGTGCTTCAGTATCGAGAGTAAGCATGGTTAAGATTTGCTTTATGTTTTATTTCTGCCTCCTAACTTCCCTTCATTTAGTTGTCCATGGAATCCTCCAGTATGGTTTCTTTCAGTTTAGAAATTATTTATAATGATTAGTTTGTAGTAGATGTTTGTAGAAGATCTGTTTAGTGTGGGGTTTTTGTGATGCTTTTTGTGCTCTCACTGTATTATTCCTTTTTTTTTCCTTCTTTTCTTAGTATCACAAGTATAAATTTATTGTCTTGTAGGGGGTGGAAGGAGAAAGTGGAGCTTCAGCCTTCGCCCTGCTGGAGTCTTTATTTCTACACTGTTTAGTTCTAGACAATTGCATAGTTTAGTAATATTACTGCATTTAATGTTCTTCAGAACAATCTTTATATAGAAGAAAGGTCTTTCTGCATTTAGAATGAGAGAAGTCTGTAACATGTTATTTTAATTTTTTTTTTTCTTTTTTCCCCTTTTCTAATTCTGCTTGTTGATTCTGGTTTGTCCTGTGATGCAGGCGATTATCTGGTGCAATAGATGTGATAGGACAGACCATCACTATCAGCAGGGTGGAAGGACGACGGCGTGCTAATGAAAACAGCAACATACAGGTTTTATACTGCAGTTTTGCACACTATCTTTGACTAAAAGACATTTTTGCTTTTCCCATAGTTTCTGGTTGAAACTTTTTTTAAGTGTATGAATGAGTAATACAGAAGTAGCTTTAAGTTCAGCAAGAAAGTTGTGGCAGTTAATTGAAATATATAAAGATTAAATATTCGGTATGTCTTAAAAGATTAATGTTTTGGTATATTTCTTACTGAATGGAAGTGAGCAATATTGCATACTTACAATCCAGTAGACAGCATTGACTGCTAGATCTGCATGGGATAGCTTTGTGTTTACTAAGTGACAAAGATAAATTTTTAAACTGACTATCCATTTACCCGTGCTCCTGCCAGACACTAATGCTGAAAGACTCTTTGTATGCAATTCAAGAAATGCATTGTTTTCAAAATTATTTGTGAAGGAATAAATTATAGTTATTTTTTCTTAATTATATTATATTATTTTGCCATAAATTGTAAGGTTAAGCTTTATGAGCCTGGATTATCTTAAGATAACAACTAAAAGCATTAAGATTGAATACACTTCTCTCCTGACATGCCTGTAGAAAAGAGTTAAGGTTGCTTGATGCCCTAACTACCTCTCCACATCAACTTAGGTTAAGGTTAAACTGTGAAAATAATAATAGATTGTAGTGCTTCTGTTGAAAACACTGCCACATATTTTTCAGTTGATCTCTCAGTGTTAAAGTAAATTAAAGTCTTGGGTTTTTTCCATGCATTTCATGTTGATTTTAAAAATCTTTTCCTTTACATGTATAAATTTAAGATGGGGTTTTGGGCCATATTCAGATGGCTTATATTCCCTTTCACATCTTACATTTGCTTTTCCATATTGGCTGCTCTTAGACCCTTAGAGGTATTTGACAAAAAGGCAACACTGAATGTGGGCATGCAGGTAGAACTTGAATCATCTGAATATGGCTCTTTAGGTGCATAAGTAGTACTTTCCTGTTGTAGTTACTGAAAAGAGAGGAAACCTATATTTTAACCTTTTGACATAGCAATTGTAACTATAGTTTGATATTTTACAGGTTCTTTCAGAACGATCTAATCCTGAAGTAGACAATTTTACCAAGCCACCTCCATTTTTCCCTCCAGGAGCTCCACCTACCCACCTTCCACCACCTCCTTTTCTCCCACCCCCTCCAACTGTTAGTACTGCTCCACCTCTGATTCCCCCACCAGGTAAATATCCTGCAGTACATAGTATGTGATAAATAAGAGATGGAATACCATCAAACGTTTGATGGTAATTAATAAAAAACTGTGCATTTTATGCACATTTGTCCATATGTGCAGAATTTCAGAATTTTGTGTAGTAGTAAGACTCAGTGTTGGATCCTGTGTCCTCGAAAATGTTTGAAATGCAAAGCTATTTTCTGTAATTCAGCTATTGTTAATGCTATTGAGAGGTACTTGGTAACCAACCATTCTACAAACTTTTCAACTAGAAGCATGGCATACCCTGACATTGTATCAGAAGTTGGATTCTCTGATGTCTAAAGTCAGAGCAGCAACAGAAAGTCTAATTCCCCTTTCTCCTCACAGTTCATATGAATTCCCAGAAGTCTAATAATTGCATTTGAGCCATATTCTTCCTTTCACTCAGAGTTCTGATTAGCACCTGATGTTTTTATTCAGCATCCTTTGTGAATCTTGAAGGAGATGTTAAATCTGGTTTGAAATTTACCAGTATTTACTGAATATGTACTGATAGTTGATATTTATGGAAATGTACTGGGGGATGTACATGGGCATTTGCACAAAAAGTGCAGTTTCTGTGAGCGTTGTCATTTCAAGGAATTAGGTTCAAAAGGACTTAGCAAGGAATTAACAATGGTCAGTGAGAAATGAAAATAGGTAGAGAAATTTTGAGGAGTTTTTGAGTAGGAAAATGAAGGATTTGTTTATAGAAGAGACTGATTTAAGATTTTCTTATTTTCTCCTTTTGTTCCTTGCATTCTTCTACTTGACTTTTTCTGAAATTACGTTATGCTGAAAAATTTCTTGGCTGTTCTTT
>NW_009954107.1:5709277-5740695 GCF_000747805.2 Chaetura pelagica | reverse complement strand
AGGGAATCTTAAGATTTTCACTGTTAATGCTCTTAGGTGTAAGCAAGGAAGTAATATTATCATTTCTGTGCAGCAACTTTGTGTGGAGTTTTATAGGGTTTAAATCCTCATAGAAGAGGTTGCTTCCTTCAGTTGCTGCTAATGATTTTCAAGCTGTTACCTCCTGCTGCCTGGTAAACTCTGGCTTTCATCAGTGACTGTCATACACAAGATTGTGCAACCTAGAAAACAGAAGAGAAGAGACTTAAAGATAAAATAATTCTGTGCCTTTTTCCAAGGTTTTGTGCATAAATATAAAAATTAGGGTGTCTGAAGAGAGAATATGCTACTCCTCTGGCAGTTTTGTGTAGTTCCCTTACTGCAGGGACAGAAAGGAGAGGAACATGACACTAATGCTACCTGCAGTTTTAAACTGCACTAAAACCTCTCTGATAAAATAATATAGGTAAGGAATTGCAAATTTTAGAAAGCAATTGTTTCAATTGTAATTGTGATACAGAAAAGGTGATCTAAGTTCTGTATTATTAAAAGCATGAGAGTAACCTCCATAGACAGCCCAAACACAGGTGCAGGGCTGCCATATAGGTGTACTGTTCTTGTGAAAACCCTCACCTGCTTAGCTTTTAAATGTGAAAGAAATTCACGTGTTATGGATTTAGCACACAAGTTTGGCTTTAGTCTTGTGGTTTACAGACAGGTTTATGACATACACTTGTTCAGAAGGTCTCCTTCAACATCCTTCCGTGCTTCGAGTAGATTTGAAAATAACGATTAAGAGCTGTGGATTTGGTTTATTCAGGCCTGTGTTTTAATTGTGCTGTTGCCAGCTCTTTATCTTCAAAGCTGTTCCTAAAATAGAATCTGCCATCCCTCTTAGGTTCAATGGAGAAGGAGGAAAAAAACTACTCTTACCCAATATTAAACCAGGACTAGTTGCCAGAAAATTTAAGTATTCCAAATATAAAACATCCTCCAAAAGCCCCTTTGAAAAAGGATCTTGCTTTGAAGTTAGATCTCTTGTTCTGAATTCATTCACTCTTGTGATTCAGATATTTTTGAGGAACGATTCCTGGAACGATTCAAAGGGCCAAATGCAGAAAATTCTCAAATGCTGCTAGGAGATCACTAGCTGTAGCAAAAAATGTGTTGTTTTTTGATTGCTTGGTTTATTGCTGTGTTGGAGTAATTTAAACCTAAAGAGGAACGTGGATGCTTCTGTTTAACAGGCTTAAAAAGTTGTTTTATGTGTTTTGGTTTAAGAGCATAGCTGAAATGTTGCATGTATTTGTGATATTAAAAAAATTCTGAAGTACGGAACTTCTGTTGCATAACTTCAGGAAGTTTGACTGTCTAGACTTAGTTCAGTCGTAGCAAGTAGCTGTACATCTACTTAGCCCCAACAATCTTAAGTGTGTACTTCTTATCTTGTGATGAAGGGAGAGAATCTGAGTTAGATTTTGCCTGTGGCAAAAAACATTTTTACACGAAGTTGAGTTCTATTACATAGTTAGTAGCAGTGCTTTTTTCTACTCCTTGCCAACAACTAAACTAGACTTACCCAGCTAGCTTTAAAATAGTGTAGCCTTGTTCTTGCTTTTAGATGAGGCTACAGTACAGCCACCTCCACATCTCTGGCTCTCAAATGCTTATCAATCAATGCTCATCAATCATAGTAACTCAACCATGCAGGCTTGGAATGAATTACCCAGGGTAGTGGCCATGCAAGAAACAACCAGTCATGTTTTCCAGAGTAGTGGCTCATTTAGCATAACAGGTGTAACTCTTCAGTGTGATGAGTGGTTTTCTGTCCTGGAATGATGTTTGTGTGCCTGGCACATTTTGTTCATTACCTTTCCCCACCACATTTTGGGATTATTTCCCTTTTCTTATGTTACTATTGTTTAGAAAATTTTAAGAGTTGAAAGGAAAGTGATGTGTTTTTAAAGGATCTTAAAAATACTGTCTTGTAAGTAATCAGTATATTTCAGAAAGTATACTCTTCAACTAAATGTGCAGCATAGTCTTGACATTTTATTCTGTTTCTCTACAACTGTAATGTCTTACTGTATCCTGTATTTGGTAGGAATTTTGTTTTGGAACTGTGCACATGAGGGTGATAACAATATTTCTTATTTTGACTTGAAAATGATGATGGTAGCCTTAGTGACAGTCATTGGCTACAAGCTAAAGATGAGAGGGCCTGGGAGAGGGAAATTAGTAGGAAGTAATGGCTTCAAGCTGAAACAGGGGAGATTTAAAGTGGAATTAGGAACATGGTTTTTTTTCACAGGAAGAGTGGCCAGACACTGGAACAGGCTGCCCAGGGAGGTGGTTGAGTCACCATCCCTGGATGTGTTTAAGGGTCGTTTGGATGTGGTGTTGGTGGATACAGTTTAGGGGAGAACTTTGTAGAGTAGGGGTGATGGTTGGACTCAGTGATCCCAAGGGTCTTTTCCGACCTGAATAGTTCTATGATTCTGTGGCTGTGGGCTGTTACACTGTTCAGTTGATTTACTGTGTGTTGTTAAGCTGTGTCAGCATTATCGTGTTTGAGTCCTTACTCTGCAAGTGGAGCACATACAGTGTTGCTTTCCTTAAGTAAAAAAGGTTACTTGATTTTCTGTAAATATTTACCAGCCTTGAGTTAGTAGAGTTGTATTTTGAGTAGGTGAAGTAAAATGCTGCACTAATGCCATTTGGATTGCTTTTGACTCAGTCTGAATATTTAGGTTTAGGCCAGGTGTATCTTTGTGGCAGTACAAGCTGTTGCAGCAACATGACATGATCTATGCCGAGTCACCTTCTTGCACTTAATGTAGTCCTTATATTGCAAGTAGTGACTTAATAGTTCAGATTTTTTTTCTTTCTCAGAAGTAGTAATTGGCTGATCATGCTTTTAAGTATATTTTCATACACTGTGTCAGTAAGAAGGCAGAGGAGTGAAGAGTTCAGAGATTCTTAATTTTTCATTAACTGAAGTTTATGATTTTTTTTTTCTCCTTTTGTGCAATTCATTTGTTAATGAAGAAGATGAGGAAAAAGCTTTGTTTAGATCTTTCTAGGGATACTTGCTAACTTGGAATATAGAAGAATATTTTTCCTATTACAATACCATCAAGTAAATTAGCTTCTGTCTTAAAATGTTATAATCATTAATCATGATTTTTTAAATGTTCTCAGGCAGGCTTTTCTTAAACACTTTTTTTTTTTTATTTCTAGTATACAACCTTGCATTGACCAGTTAATTAAAATTATTTGGACATTTGGTCTCCAGATATTAGTTGTATTCAGTCTGACTTATATTTGTTTGAATGGCTCTCAAGTGAAATTTTTCATTTGGCTTTTAATCTTGTGATGAGATTTTTATTTGCATTTCTGCACAAGATATAATTCTGAGGAATATATTATTTAATCAGAATTTCTTCCCTTTTTTTGTAAAGAGTATTAGCTGATGGCTTTCCAGGCTGTCCTGGTTTGAGGATTACACAATTCTGTGCATAGTGCTTGAGAACCATGTTCACTGCTAACAATATATGGTTTCAGTGCAATAATTGACATTTTTTTAAGCATAAGGTAGACCTAATAAATTTCATCAAGTTGAGAGAACTTCTGATGTTTTTCTAACTTATGTTCTTAACAATGCTGTCGAGTTATTTTGTATATATTTATATATATATATTTTCTGTGTTGTTGGCTCATGAATAATCTGTTCAGATGGACAATTAGGCAAAAAAGATTCACTCATGTCAGTGAAATCAGCTGCTCTTAGTGAACATTGATACTGATTATTCTTCCTCAGCTTGCATATTCCTTCATTCTGTCCTTTTGCCAAGGCAATTTGGGAACAGTTGGCATTTCTACACTTTATAATATGTACATGTCATTAAATGTTGCAGCCTAAAAGTAGCCTTTTATTTCTAATGTTGAATTAATGATATATACATAAAATTAATCAGACAGTGGCCAGTATATCTGGGATATTCTCTGAATGTTGAAGTCTAGCTTGAATGACATAGGTTTTAATTTAAGTGCATCTGGCTGCTGTTCTGTCTGGATGTTTATGCAGTTAAGACAAAACTGATGAAGGCACTTGGCAAAGTTTTCTATTCTCTCTCCTGCGAAGTGTTGCAGCAAGTTGTCAGATTGAAATTACTTATTTGTTAATGGAAGCAGAGCTGCTCATAGCTGAAAGAGCTTTATGCCTGGTAAAGTAGTCTGTTTCCTGGTGATATTCTTTTGGCCCAGTTGATTATTTTTATGTACAGTGTTGTGTGTGTTTATAGAGTTATAGAATCATAAAAGGTTGGAAGGGATCTTAAAGATCATCAAGTTCTACCCTCCCTACTATGAGCAGGGACACCTCAAACTTGACCAGGCTGCACAAAGCTTCATCCAACCTGGCCTTAAACACCTGCAGGGAGGGAGCTTCCACAACTTCCCTAGGCAGTCAATTCTAGCAGCTTACCACCCTCATGGTGAAGAATTTCTTCCTGATGTCTAAACTAAATCTACCCTCTTTCTGTTTTAAACTGTTACCCTTTGTCCTATCACTACCCCTTTCTGGAGAAAAGCCCCTGTCCATCTTCCCTGTAGGGCCCCTTCAGGTACTGGAAGGCTGCTATAAGGTTTTCTTGGAGCCTTCTCTTCTCCAGGCTGAACAGGCACAACTCTCTCGGTCTGTCAATTATGAGGTAAAGGTAGTTACTTGCAAAGTATCAGAAGATAATGTCCTTTGAAGTTTACAAATTATTTTTGCCTTGTAGTCATTCCTTTCATAATCAAGTAAGGTAGGTTTATATGTTGAGGCAGTATGTTTTGTTAGATCAGCTGATTTAGTTAGGAGCCATTTCTCAGCTTTGGGCTAGGGTTGTATTTGTAACAGCTAACGTAGGTCTGAAAACCAGAAAAGTCAGACAATATTTGAATGTGTTTATGTTAAAGGATGCTCCTTTCTCATATATTTGTAAGAAAATGGAGTAGTAAATGTTGTTTTTCCCTCCAAGTAGCATCTGAATGATTAATTGTGGTATAGCATAGGATTGACTGAAAAGTCTGTAATGCTTACTATTGCTAGAATATTTTGTCCATGTGGACTTCCTGTTTCCTATACTAAGCTATTAAAGGTCAGAGGCCAACTGTGTTTCCTTTCATCCAGTTATGTAATACAAAATATTGCAAATATATTAAATGGGATATTACTTTCCCTCTGGATACCAGTCATTTTAGGGTTATGGTTTTAATTCCATTCTTAATACTCATAGTAATTCTTCATTATTTTTGTCTCTAATTAAATAAGATCTTGAAGAATAGGAATATGAATAAAAAGCCAGTTTTCACAAGACTTGCATAAAATCTTAATGATTGGTATTAATGTGAGATCTTGATCTGAGGACACAGAAAGTAAGTTATCATTCTTGATCATGTATGTGGTGATAGCTCCATCTGATTTTAGATCTATAAATAATAAGCTATTACTATAACTGATACATTATTTGTTGTCTTTTTAGGTATACCAATAACGGTACCACCACCAGGTAAACTTGCTTAGAATTTTTTTTCACATTTGGCTTAGAAATGAAAACTTAACTGATGTGCAACTTACCAGCTATGTAAATACAAAACTATATGTATAGGTGATGTAGGCTCAGTTATTTTGATGGCAGGCTGAACAGAAAATGAATGAAAATGTTGTTGACTAGAGAACCTAATCAGCCAGTTTCTCAGATGTGTGCTTCCTTCTTTTCCTTCCATTCTTTTTCAGCTATGCAGAAAATAGTTGTGATTGTTATTTATTAAGTATTGGTAGATGCTCAGGAATTTTCTTCATACTTCTAAATTATTGTATTTTTAAGAATGATACGGTATTTAGTTTGAAGCACTGATAATATATGTTTAATATTTTGCCATTGTTAAGCTGGAATGTAGGTCTCAGTCTTACAAAGTAAAACCCATTTACACAATCTTTGCAGTATTCTCTGGAATTTGTTTGCCATTGTGTATGTAGCCAGATTCTTCTATGTGTTATGTTGTGTTTTTTCTTTTCTTTTTTCCCCTCTCACCTACTTTATTATTACAGGCTTTCCACCACCACCTGGCGGTCCTCCACCTTCCCTTATACCCACAATAGAAAGGTGATTATTTCTTTGAAATCTTACAAAGCAATAAATCAGATTCTGCAACTGAAATAAATTAGTAAGGCGTCTTACACTACCTAGTGTTTCATGGATCTTATCTCAGAGTGGGAAGATAGTTTCAGATTTTTACAGTATTTGTACAGAAACGTTACTAGTCTCACCTGTCTTGCCCTTAATATTCTTTTGAGTGGGTTACTTGAACACATAGTAGTTTAGTTAAGTTATGGACTGTATCAATGCCAAGACTTAATAATAAAGTCAAGTTTATTAAAGTGTTCTTCAGTAGTCTGAAGGCTTATTTAAGTGAACCCAATACCTGTCAGCTACTGTATCCTTCTCTATAAATGCAAATAAACAATCTGGCCAAAGATTCAAGCCCTCATAAGCTATAGGAAATGCCAGAGTTCCACAGAATCGAAATTTGTCTTTCTACTGTGTTTTTTTAAGTGTTCAGCTTTAATAAGCCTAACAGTATTTTTTTCGATACCTTTTAAATATACATGTATGTGAGTACATATATATATGTGTGTGTTTGTGTGTGTGTGTGTAAAAAAACAGAGAAGGAAAACATTGGCCAGAACAGTCCTTGAAAATGTTTGTATTTTGCTAGAGGCCAAAACCAGGTCATATGCAAAGTTCATTTAAGAAAACAATGTAAGCATCTTGCCAGTCCTTTGGATTTCACTGAAGGAAGGTGTACGCATCTGTTCCTTTGAAATGGAAAATTCTGTTAACATATATGCCACAGGATGGTGGTAAATCTCTGAGAAAATCCTCATCTGATTTAATTCAGAAAAAAAGCACTAACTGGATGCTTTTGATGTGCATGAAAGTAAATTTATTATTTCATGCTGATCATTGCTGTGAGTGACTGCTGTTTCTGACTGTTAAACTGCAGTGATTACATTTACTTGTAGTGACTATTTATATAGTTTCTGAATTATGAAGTAAAAAAATGAAGTTTATTGTGGAACTTAGGAGCTAAGTCTCATAATTCTAAATGTTTAAATGTTGTGTTGGCCTTTCATTATCATTGGTTTGGTTTTAAACTAAGTTAACCCAAAACTTATTTCTTAATGTTATCATGCTTTCAAGTGCAGAAATAACAGGGTAAATACTGCAAAGAGAATTAATTTGATTTATGTAGAAAGTGCTAAAAGTCATTAAAGTATTATATATGTATGAATTATGTCCTCTGCTTATATCATCCTTTTTAACCTTTCTGGTTTTTACCTACTTGGCTTGGCTACCACTGAAAGAAGTCAGCATAGGAGAAATGTGTAGCTAATGTAATAGTTTATGTATAGAACTATGCATTTGAAGTCCACCTGTTCTTAGGTGTGCTCACATACCTGCTTTTTAACAGAAAGAATGAGAATGGCTTCATTCATGCATGAAGCACTTTCAAGCAATTGGAGCTTAGTTCAGTATCTGTGCAGAAACACAGATACTTACGATACAAGAAACATTTGAAATAGAAAATTCATTGAAAATACAAAGAACAACTTTGATGATATGCATAGTTTTTGTGTTAAATTCGTAGAATCCTAAGATGCTACTTTCACTTCCAGTAGCAAAATGTGACATTTGTATCGTTGGGTTTATAGACAGCTTCCTTCATTAGGAATGGTCAAAGTGGAAGACTTAAATCCATTCACAGCAAACACTTTTTGGTTTAGTCTGTATGGTGGTAAGAGTTATGGGGATTAATATTAAAAGTATATGTTTCTTGATGGAGGTAGCTTTGATGATAAAACTGGATTTTGTATTTTAATTTCAACAGTGGACATTCTTCGGGCTATGATGGCCGTTCTGTTCGTGCATTTTCATATGGCAGTGGTGAGTTCAGGAAATTTTCACTAGTGCTATATCAAATTGTTTGATACACTTATATGAGGATTTTAGCTAAGAGACTAAAATAAGTCCTTTCAGTAATTAATTATGAAAGCTAATTGCCTACCACTGGAAACAGATACATACTTTTACAGGCTGGAGAGCTGGGCAGAGAGGAACCTAATAAGCATTCAACAAGGGCAAGTGTAGGGTCCTGTAACTGGGGAGGAAGAACCCCATGCCCCAATATAGGTTAGGGGTGGACCTGCTGAAAAGCAGTTCCAAGAGGAAGAATCTGCGAGTCCTGGTAGATAGTAAATTATCCATGAGCCAGCAATTTGTCCTTGTCACCAAGAAGGCCAGTGGAGTCCTGGGGTGCATAAAGAAGAGTGTGGACAGTAGGTCCACATGACAAGAGGGGTCATTCTCTCCCTCTACCCTGCCCTGGTGAGGCCACATCTGGAATACTCTGTCCAGGTTGTACGGTGACACTATGCAGCTTTAAATTTTTAAATCATCTCCAAATTAGACTTAAGTCTCCCAAACTATAGATTGTTCAAAGTTCCCTTGCTTCCTGTTTTAAAAATAAAATCACAATTAAGCTTTGAACGTGTCTTTTTGTAGAAATTATTAGAATAATGCATGAACAAATAGTAGGAGTGACATGTTATTTCATTCTAAATAGTAAATGCATAATACCAATTTGTATTAGAAAGTAAGCTTTTTGTGAGTTGGGAATAATTACTGGTTAAAATCTAGATGCAAAAATGCAGAGTATCACATAACTAGTTTATCTCAGATTATTGAGGTGCAACTGACATGCTTCTCTCTAATGAGGATTACTGCAGATATGAGAGAGTAACCAAAATAACATAGAAGTTTATACTACCATTAATAATTCTTGTGTAGTATACATTTAAAATTAAACTTGAGTTTACATTTTAGATCAGAATATTTTGGCAGCCAATACCTTGTAGACCATACATATATTGTTGACATAGTGGCAAGTCAAGAAAATTACCAGTCTTTAAAGTCCAGCTGGATTTTTTTTGCTATTTCTGGCTGCTTTCCATACAAGAATTTCAAGTTTTGGCAGTATAATGAACAACACTCTATTGTGTTATTATATTTTGTTCTGTTAACTCCCCATTTTGTCTGTAGCCCTGAAGTGAAACAGTATCAAGCATTTTGTTAGAGGCAAAATCTCATATAAATGCTTTTTTAAAGAAATATAATGCTTTTCATTGCAATTGTATTTTAACAGTGAAGTGTTTTTTCCTGTTCCACTGCCTGCTCAAAAGGTCTTTTGTATTCCTCCTTTGAAGGCTTGGCAAACTACTGTCTTAAGCTTCTGCCAAAGCTTTCTGGGGCAGGCATACCCCAGACGTTGTAGGAAAGGCAGTCTGGCCATAGCTATCAGGAGAAGCCACTGGTTTCATAACTCTACAGTATTAAATACGGCGTCAGTAACACACTTTACATTGTTCAATGGGTATTTGTGTTAATTATACTGCTAATGTCTTTTTGTAACATCATGGAGTCAAGTGAATATTGTTCTCATATTGTAGATAATGAAGTGGAGCTCAAAACAAATGATTTATTGAAGGCTATGTTATCTTTGGCTAGCAAAGCAGATAAACAGAAAGTGAGAAGTCCTCTGTACTGTAAGTCCACTAGAGAGTGCTGTTTCCAGTTAAATACTGCAGCCCTTATTTTTCATTGACAGGATGCTTTCACGGGGCTTCTGGAGAGGGAGGGCAGATCAGAACAACCAGGGTACTAAGAGTAGTAGTTATTCATTACATCAGGGTTGACAGAAAACAATGAAAGAAGCATGTCCCTCATGTCTTCCCCTTGCTGGTTACCTAAAAACGTTATGGGACAGTGCTCCTTCTGAACTTCTTAAGCATGTCTTTTAGATTAAGACAATATGCTTAATTTTCTGAAACAATTATATCTTAATGGTAGTAGTGGTTGTGCGGAGTATTCGTTAGAAATGGTATCTTACAAAGCATGAGTTTTGTTTCTTTTCCCCAGAAGGAATTTATGGAATTTATTTCTAAAGCTGCCGTTACATCTGTAGACAGAAAAGTATGGCAAAGCACAGTATAGAATATAAATTAGTGAATGAGAACTCTGTAACTAAAATTATATTTTAAATACGATTATTTTAAAGAGCAAAACATAAAAATAGTAGCATACAAATGTTAAGTTGGAGGCATTGTTTTGCCTTGTTTTTCTTAACCGTGCTTTCAGAGCCACTGAGTTTCAAAGGCAGTTTTGTTTTCTGTTTGGTTTTGTTTTGTTTTTCCCCCAAAACAAAACCATTTGACTAATAAAATAAGATTCTTTCAGCAAATCTTTGCACAGTGTTTATTTTATTTTCCAAAAGGGTTTAGAAAGTCTTAGTCGTGTATATCCTTTTTCTGTAGGTCTTTGTAATGAGTATTTAAATGAGTGCCAGAGGCCTTTATTAACATCGTGGAAGAAATGCAGAGTTTGCTCAGAATTAGCCTTTATGTGGAAGGGAAAGATTAAAAAATCCAGTTGGAGGATGCTGACAAATGTCAGTGTTTTAATGCATAAATAGTATTACAGTTTTCATATGGTATCTGCTTTTGTTCTTTCTAATACCCACGTCTTTCTCTTTAGTCACCTTTCCGCACCTTGCAGGTTCTGCTCCTTCATGGTCTAGTCTTATGGACACCAGCAAACAGTGGGATTACTATGCGCGAAGAGAGAAGGATAGAGAACGTGAGAGAGAGCGATCCCGAGATCGGGATCGCGACCGGGACCGAGACAGAGACAGGGATCGAGAACGTACCAGAGACAGGGAAAGGGACCGAGATCACAGTCCAACTTCAAGTGTCTTCAACAGGTTAGTCTTAAGCATGCTGTAACTCTGCTGTCTGTGATAAACAGTGTATTTCAACATCAAAATTTAGCGTTCAGTTGTATATTCTAAAGAGCTAGAGGGTGTGGCTTCCTCCCCTTCTCCCTCTTCTCTTGGAAACTACAATTAAATTTGTAAATGTAAAAACAGAAGCTTAAAAATTACAGTAGGTGTCTAAACTGGTCGTAGTGCTTTACAAGTTAAAGGTGTGATTTAAGACCGATGTATGAGCAAGACATCCAGCTCTCTTTGACATCAGTAGTTCTAGAAAAATCTGTAGAAATAGTAAATGAGTCTTAGTTGCCAGTTCAGTGCTGAGAGCAATGTGGTGCAACGTTTGACCTTAATTAATCGTGTTGTTAGCTGCTGAAATAGTTTGTCATTATCACTGGCTGGACAATAATCTGTGCTGTTTTTTAAACTGCTATTCCAAGGTTGAGATTTTTTTTTTTCATTTTCAGGAAGATAACAAAAATAATGGCAGATAACTGTATTTGGCTTTCAACTCCCTAACTAAAAAAGCAAACAAAAAAAAACAAAAAAAAAAAAAGAAACTTGCAACTCTTCTGTGGTTCATGTGCACCAGTACAAAGCATTTAATGTTGTGCTTGCTAGGACTAGAGCAGAGGTTTATTGGCTTGCCAGTTTTGTCTAAATTTACTTTGCTCGTTATTTTCTAAGTATTTTGGGGTCAGTGTTCTGATGCCTTTTCTCAGTGTTTTTCATTAAGTTTCAATTTTTGCAGCATATATGTTAGCTGTTAGGCAGATTGTTTTAACAGTGGTTTTGCACTTTGGGAAATGAGAGCAACATTACTGCGATTGAGAGATGCCAGTTATTGCATTATGATTGTTAGCTGAAGACCCAAAATGGGTGCAAGATAGAGGATTTTTCATGTGTGCTGATGTGGTGGTGTCCTCTCCCGTGTGCATGTGCAATGTTCCAGGATCAGTTTCTGAGCACTGAAGGCCAATCTAAACATCTGTTTCTCAGACAGATTGATTGAAGGCCAGAAAGAAGCCTGGTCATTCAAGGGTGCTTGAAATGAACCTTAATAGCTTCCAGGCCTTGAGAAATCTCTGTGCTGCTGCCAGAGTTATCTGTAAGGGAGGGGGGAGAGCAGGCCTCAACTTTTTAATGTGACTAAATTATCCACCATCTGTAGCAAAGCTGTTGCCACATGGCTGTGTAAAAAAACGGGAGGCCCTTAACTAGTACAAGTTGGTTTAGGAGTCACAGAGAAGGTGGGAGAGGCTTAAGACAGAACATGCAGACAAAATGTTTTTAAAAAAGGTTTCTTTCTGGCTCTCTGCACTTACGAAAATAAAATGAAAACAGCTATGAGGAAGAGAATGTGAATTATTTTAGACACTGCATAGATGCACTACTTTTATTTAAATTCCCTTTGTTTAAACTTTGTTCAAGTGACACTGTGCTGGGATTTGGAGTAGTCATCTGTAGCTTTTTACTGCGCAGAATTTACTGCTTTCAATGTTTTTAGCAGTTCTTTTCCAGATAAATAGCCTATGTTTCTGCTATAGTATTTTTCAAAATTTTAAGAAAATTGAAATTATTTTTATTCAATGAGTATAACCAAATGTTTGAAAATGAACCTTCAGATGTCTTTTTATTCTTTTCTACCTTTACCATGCTATCCTCAGATGAAATTGTGCATTTTTACAATAAATCTCACTCTGCCTCCTTGAGAAGATGCCATTCTTTTTGGACTTAGATCTCTCCCGCAAAGACTTTTTTGTTTGTTTTTTTTGATACTTTCAAGTCAATTAATTACCACTAAGAATGTAAACTTAAGAATTTGATTGATACCTTACCATTTTGTGGTTCTTTTTTAGAAATTTGAAAAGCAAAAGCAAAACCCCAGAACTCTATTTCTAAGGTCCAGGAACCCAATAATCTTATGTAGCAGAGCAGATGAGGGTCTGTCTGGCTAAAAAACAGCTTTACAGGAAAGGAGTTGGTGAACTGGTTGGCAACAAATTGAATGGGACTTCTCACTCAATCTGCAGTAAAGGTCAAAATGCATTGAACTGTATTGAATGTAGCCTGCCAATGGAGAATGCTGTTACTCCCTTCTTATATGGCACATCGTACATCATGCAAAGTACTGTGCCCAGTTCTGGGACCTTTGATGTGGAAAAAAAGAACATGGGTGGACTGGAGAGTCCAATGGAGGCCTGACAAGGTAGTTAGCAAGGCTAGGGGGATGGAGGTTGAAAAGAGAAGGATGAAGAGGGCTCTTAAAGGCTACTTTCAACTACCCTAAGGGATAGTTATAGAGAGGACAGAGCCTTTTTCAGATAGGCTCTTTTTCAGAGTGTGCAGAAAAAGGACAAGAGGCAATAGTAAAGTCACAACAAGGGAAATTCCACTTAGATATTATGGGGGGAATAATCACAAAAAGCATGATCAGGTGATAGGACAGGTTGCAGAGAGAGGCCATGGAATCTCCAGCCTTGGAGATATGCAAAACTTGACTAAACAAAGCCATGAGCAACCTGACCAGACTTCTGAGGTAGCCCAAGTGATTTTTCCAGCCTAAATCCTTCTGTGATTTTCTATTGAAGGGTATTTGAATACATGGGAAAGTTTTTGAACATACAGATATATATATATATATATATATAAATCAGACGTTAGACATTTCTGCCGAAGTGAGATCTCTGAATTGTGAAGTTAATAGCTTGTAGTCTGTTTTGAAAGAGTAATCTAAGGTGTAGAGAACAAAGATTTTATGGGAGTGGTTTTGGACTTCTTTGCCAGGAGGGCACGGGTCCTCTTCCACAGGTTAGAGATGGTAGTTACATCAAGGCTGTCCCTGAAAGGCTTTCAGAACTTTAATGTAAGCCTAGATAAAAAAATGGGGAGATCACCAGTGTAATATTAGGTACATGGCATTTATTCCTGTTCCTGAAAGCTCCCAACATACTGGACTTGGTAAACTGTACTTATCTTTGTTACTTTCAGACACACAAGTTGTCATGGTTCCTTATTAGTTTGCCAAAATAAGGTTTAAAAGGAGCATTAATAACATTTTAACCTTTTCCAGTGTGTTTTAAAATAGTTGTGTAACAGATCAAATGCAGACTGTGGGTTAACATTAAAGGTTTTGGATCTCAGCTTTGAAACCAAGCCATAAGTCTCCAAATAGCTAATTTCTTCCTGCAAGCTTATCAGAAGGCAGTGCTAGACATTCAGATTTTAACTTTTTAATTAGATATTAATCATCAAAATGTTAGTTATGGGAAGTAATACCAGATACTGGAAGTAACCTATAGTTGAATTTTTTCTGCTTTTTTCTATTCCTGCAAGCCTGCAAAAATGCAGCATTTAAGCAACTAAGTTCTGCTAATGTAGCATGTGAGTGGTGCTGGGTAACTATAGATACAGTTTGAGGTGTTTTTTTTTTCACTGAACTGTTAGAACTGCTGTTTTCATCAAGTTGAAATATGAAAATACATTCTTAAGTAAAGCCTTTAAATTCTTGTGTAGTAACATTTTGGGGTTTTAACCAGCATTGTGGCAGGGCAGCACTCATGATAATCCAAGAGGGAAGTGGAAGCAGAGACAACATTGGCACTGGAGAGAAATCAATTTTAAAGGCAACCCAAAACATTGAGTGTATTTTACTGTCAGTCTCATTGCATCTAGCTTTTCCTTTCTTGAAGCTGATGTAAGGAAATAGAGCAACTGTACCAAAATTTAACTTAATTTACGAAAATCCTGTAATAGCAAAAAGTGTGCTGATAAGTGTTGAGTGATCCAAAACCACTACAGTTTATGTGGAATTGTACTTTGTTCAAACCTAGATACACATTTAAGCTTACCTGCCTGATAACTCCTGTATACATTTAATTTGACACTGTTGTATTCTTTTTTCCTTCAATTTTCATTGCATTAACCACAGAAGCCTAGTGTGTAAGGTGACAAGTTGTAATGTCCTTTTAGCATATGTTGTGGATCTCATTTAGAAACCCTGAAGAAACATTAAGATTCTTCTGTCATTAGTCTTGAGAGTCTGTAAGAATTTCTTAATTTATAGACTGCTTGGTGTTACTGTCTGAAAATAATCTTCTTCAATCAGTGATGAAGAACGATACAGATACAGAGACTATGCAGAAAGAGGCTACGACCGCCACAGAACAAGTAGGGAGAAAGAAGACAGACACAGAGACAGGAGACACAGGGAGAAAGAAGAGACTAGACACAAGTCATCTCGAAGGTTTGAATTATTTTTTTTTAATAGGATACAAAAGACATGACCAGTTTAAAAAAATAAACTTCTAAAAGAACCCCAAACAAACTGGAGTTTTGTGGAAAGACTGTAAACACTTAGATGTACTACTTGGAACAAGTCTGCCATATAAAATGTGGACAGAGAGAAAGCAATGTTGACCCTGGGTAACTTCATATTAAATGATGCATGTGACAGTCTTTGCTTGTGAACATCAATTACGAATTTTGGGAAAAGTTTGGTAAAAATAGTGGATCAGAAAGAGGTGCAGTGAAGCTGACATTCATCAGCATTAATGTAAGAACTTAACAGTGATTTTTAATAAGTAAAATAGCCCTCATGGTCACTTGATAAAAATTGATCAATTTGATCCTTTTTAAGTTAGAAATAAAGTTTTAAGTCCAGGGAAGGGGTCAATAAGAATGTTAATCCCTTAAGTGATGGCATTAGTGACAGTAGAATATGGGTTACAAATGTGAAAAATTATTCCAGTTTCCCAACAAAAAGTACAGGATAGGTGGATGTAAGTAACATTCCATGAAAAATTCAGCTCAGAACAAGAGCAAGTGACAGTTTCCAAATACAAATGCAAAAGCTGTGGGGTTTTTGGTACTCAGCAGTTAAATGGGGCCTGAAGTGCCATGCAATTGTTTCAGATATTTTTTTTTCTCTCTTTAGTAACAGCAGACGCCATCACGACAGTGAAGAAGGGGACAGCCACAGAAGGCACAAACACAAAAAATCCAAGAGAAGCAAAGAAGGAAAAGACGCCAGTGGTGAACCTGCTCCTGAACAGGAAAACACTGAAGCTGCCCCTGCAGAATAGGCTTGTGTGATTTTTGCCTCCTTGCATATATATTAGTGCCAGAAATAGATTACTATAAATCTTATTATTTTTCTGGATATTAAAATAATTTGCTCTTAATCTTGTTCTGTTAGTTTGAAATAAAAAGTTACTTTGTTTTTTTTGAAAATAAAAGAACAGATTTTTCATGTTAAAGATTCCTGGACTGACTTTGTCTTCTAAGAAACAGTGACAAAACATCTTACATCTAGAGGGTTTTGCCTTATATACGCAAGGCTTAAAGTCCTTCTGTCAAATTGTCTCCTTTTTTCATAAGCTGAGGTGAAGGTAATTTCTTTTACTGACTTTAGAAACAGTGCTCATACACTTTATTATATACCAACATCTGGAACAGTGTGTGTTTACTATGGCTTTTGGAGTTCAGATGTGAAAAGGTTATCCTTTAGTACAGGGACAGGCAGGAATTGCAGACTCTTCAAGAACATTGTACTAAGGTGAAAGGAAAAAAAAGAAAGGGAAACTGGGAATGGTGCTGATTGTTTTTAGTCTGATGGAACACTGAGTGCAGTGATCATACACTTGGTAATTATGCTCCCACAAAAAGCAGACATAAGGGTGAACTATGCTGGATCCCCTGCTCATTCTCTGTGGCTTAAGAGAAAGTTCATTTTAGTCTTTGTTCTAGGGGAACAGCTGTCCTTAACATGATGAAGATTAACAAATGTATCCCTTCCCAGTGCTAGCTTGTGAGGGGGAAAAGAAAAAACAACCCAACAAGACTTTGGAACATGGGTAGTTAGCAGAGAAAGGCAAAGAACTATATTAAGAAAATATAAGACCATCTCATCACTTTCAGATTTACCTCCATCCAGAGCAGCAAGTGTGATTGGCATGGCAGTCCTGCAGAAATTGTACTGCCCTGTCAGGGTACTATTTAGAAGACTCAATGGTATTTACAGGATGCAGTGTACTTCCTTAGAAACAATTATTCTATATAAAAATCCTAGATTTAATAGTATTCATCAAAACATACAAGGGAAACAAGGTTGGTTGTTTTTTTGGATTAAATTAATCTCTGTACAAGTACACAGTTACAGTTATTTTTAATTCTTTTAGAAATTTAATTCACAGTATTACAGACTAACAAACAGTACTTGAAAGTCTTGAAAATACCAGCCTCATGCTGACCATGAAAAGGTACACATAATCAAAGTGCTATCAACGTGTTGGATAAAAACCTGATTTTTGCAACTAGAAACATTGCAATAAATGTTCCATTAGCTATTCGAGGATTTCTTTTTGTAAATAAAAGTGAGTGAGCAGGAGCAGCTGCTCCTTCAATTTCATTATTATAATAATGAATTGACTGTATGTGTAAAAAAAAACAACAGAAAAAAACCTTAAGAACACAGGGAAAGGGAAAGATAAGTCTGTCACATCACTGAAGTGATTTTTCTGATACATATCCCTGCTTTGCCTAAACTTGCCTTTTGTTGACATGCAGGTTGCAATTTCACAAACCTTTTCTTTATAAACACATACTTGATCCTCCCCAAAAAAGCAGAGACTGATGTTCCTTTTTTTTTGCTGTGTTAAATTACTTGTCATACTCTCCATGAAGACTTGTTTCATAAAAACGTGCCAGGCCAGGACACAATTGTGAGAGTAATTTTTCCTTTCAGTTCTTTGAGCATCCTTGCCAAGCAGGCATGCATCATTCCTGATGTGTTCCTGCCATTGACAGCAAGGAGGATGTCACCACATCTGAAAAACCAAAGGTAAGTATGAGAGAACAATTAGACAAGGTGACATCTTAAATGCTTGCAGATGGCAAAGTATCTCCTTAAACTGGAAGAAAGGAAGAAATAAGTATTACTCTTACTTCTCTGGCTAGTTACTGTTCATGAATAAGGGAATAAAGCAGGTGAAAATATTTCATTCTTTGGGTTTTTTGTGGGGTTTTTGTGAGTTTTTTTCTTAGCAACTTTATAATTAATTAGACATTTGAAAGAAAATAGGATACAGTTCTTTCAGATGGGAATGATCCATGTTCTGAACGAACCATGTCTTAAGATGTTAATTGAGCAAAGATTGCTACATAATTCTGCATTTGCTCTCTTACATTCTACTGGTGTTTTCAGGGAAGATTTTTGGTGTGGGGTTATTTTGAGCTGGGGATGTGGGAAAGCTCTGTATTCCCTCAGAAATCAAACTGACATATTCATACTTATTCATATCCTATTGATTGCTAGGCATCTGAAAACTTCACACTCTGAAGGCAAATCTACTAACGTTCAGGAGACTGATGTCTTATGTTCAGATCTGTCAGAGGTAATTCTGTATCATTGAGTCCTTTTCCACCCCCTCTACACTGTCTTCATGGAAACGTTAAAAAAACCCCAAACCTCAAACAGAAACAAAACCAAAAATCAACCTCAAATTAATTAGAAGAAAGACTTTCTTAAAAGCTACTTTCATTAGATATTTATAATTACCTAATTCTGCCATCATGATAAGCTGGTGTTCCCCCAACAATGGATTTGATGAAGAATGGTTTGTTCCCAGTATGTTCTTCATAACCTCCCACGATGCTGAAGCCGAGACTTCCAGCTGTATTTCTGCGTAATACAATTTCTTTGCAGCTGTACAAATACCTGAAACAAACCAGACTAATTAAACATCTCATGATTACCCTTAGATTCTGATGAATCAATGATTAATCTGCCTTTTCAGACACCTGTAGAGTGTTTTGAAGGTGCAAAATAGCACCAAATTCCTACTGTATGAAACACCTACACTCCTGTTATCATAGTGCTGCTTTCCACAACCAGTTATCCTAACAGTAAAGTTATTAAGTAATCTTTGAGTTAATATATTAAATAAGTTTTTTCATAAGGACTTAATAATTGAAAAACTTTATTCCAGAAACTATTTTACTTACTTTTACAGTCGTCTGACTTGTTTTATCTTCCAGGTAAGAGCTTGTATGTGATTAACTGTGTCAAAAGTGGTCAGGCATTTCTTACAGGGGTGCATGTCAAAGCTAAATAATTTCAAGGCCAATGAAATGAGCCAAAAATCAAAATTCACAGAGATGGCACAAAGGAGAGTACCAGTGAAAGAAGGAATCTTGAGTAATAACACATGATGTTCCTGTAAGAAAGCTGAAATCTGCTTCTCCCTCCATTTGTTTTTGGAAATGTATTTTAGGAGACTGTAAGTTATGCTGAGTCAAAGTTTAGCTGAAACAAGGAATAGGAGAAAGCAAGAGTAGTAAGGTTATTAGAATCTTAAACTTTGCCTATTGCTCTGAGTCCATTAATTTAAATACCTGGTTTGTTTCTTCTTTTATTTTTTAACTAAGCAGGAAAAAAAAAAAATCCCAATTTCATCAGCTAGAGAGCAACAGAAATGTCTGTCCTTAGTACTTAAACCAAGCATCATTAGAAGTGTACTTGGGAATGACTGAAGAGCCTGAAAATCCTTTTGTTATTCCAAATTTTAAATTACTGGCTGGTCTACCACAAGCAACTGTTAAAAGCTCTATTCAGAGACTCTTCAGTTTCTAAGAAACAGCTGACACTTCTGTAGAATGATAAATAACTATCTTACAGACCAGTATCTCTAGCTTTTTAAAAAATTTGTCAAATAATGCTTTTGCTGTGTTTCACAGCAGAATTTTATAGTAATACTAGATTAGTCTCCGAGGACCTACAAATATTCACCTGCTGCCAGGATGGTAGGTATATAATATTTGCACAGGAATTCACTGGCTGTTAATGTAAGAAACAGGTGACATTTGCTTCTTTCCTCAGCAGCCAGGCATTATTACTTTACCATCTGTGGCCTTCTTCAATATGCAAAATCACTTAAACCCTCTATATTTGATGGTACTTATCAAGGTCACGACCAAGCAATGCCAGGATTCAGCCGTTAGTGCTATTACCTAGTGTTGACTTTGGGGGACAGGGCTCTCTGCTGCCCAGTGATGTGCTTACTGCCCTAAGGGGGGACATCACTGAAATTGAAAGGTAATCAGCTAACCCCTAACACCTTAGAAAAGAAATAGCTGAGCTGCTACAAACACAAGAAAACACAGCAGGGACAAACAAGGCTTACATGCATTTTGTCCATAGAGTCTGTAAAGTTATCGGTTACACAGCCTTCATCAGTCCAGAAATCATAAATACATATTTGCTGTCCAAGTGTATACTAAATTTAAGTACAATAGACACAGCATACTAGCATTAGGATTGCCCTCTCTGCTAGAGCAGAGGGAACGCATGGGAAGCGAGGAGAAGAGAGCAACTACTCTGTCCTGGCTGCAGTCCCCTGCACTGCCTGAAGCCTCTCAGAAGGGATGGTGCAACCTGCTGTGCCAACAAGGCGCTGGAGACCAGGAAGGCAGGAAGAGAGGTGTTGGAGTGAAGCTGAGTATGGGAAAAGGAGAGGAAAGGGGTTTTCACAAAGTGTTTACATGTTTGTCATCTGTAGTTCCCAGTACCCAAACTGGTAAATAAATGTTTTAAAATAAATTTGTCAAGTCTGTTTTGCCTACAACAGTAACAGGGAAGTGATTTCCCTGTCTTTACTCTGACCCATGAGTTTTCTCACTTCTGCTCTTGTTTTCTCTCATCCCACTGGGGGTGCTGAGTCATGTGGGTGCTTGGTGTAGGCTGGGCCCAACCCCTCACAGTGGTCATAGCTAGAGATCAACTCTGAACAGAATAGGAGTGGCTAGGTAGTGTTTAAACCTTCAAACTGATGTTTCCTTATCTTCATCCCACGGGATAGAGGGCATAAACACGGCAACGCACCATCCATCAGCTATTCATTAGTGCTGTCAGAAATGTGAAAAAGATGCTGGGAAGCTGGATGAGCAAAGCTGAGCCACATATAACCCGTGGGGTACTGCTTGTTCCAAACATTTTAGTACATAAGCAGAGCTGCTTGCTCTGCCTAGCAAAGAGAAGCCCGAAGGGAGATAGTTCATTTGGGTCTGTTTACGGCTGTGTAGTAATAAAGACAAGCTAGAAAGCACCACCAAGAGAAAATGAACTGAGAACTTGCGTCATCTGAAGATGCTTAGGGTGTTTGAGCAGATTACTTCTCTGCAGTAACCAAAGCCCCAGTCTGTGTGTTGTGACCCACTTAAACTGCCATAACCCACTAAACCGCAACCAGTCCAAGAAGAAACAGCTTCTGCCTTGGAAGAGGGCAGCTCACAGTTTTTTCTGCCTCTATCTGTAATGACTCCAAAAGCTGAGGACAAGGAGTAATTTGTATGAACTTGCCTCAGATTCAAGACTAGAGGAT
This sequence comes from Chaetura pelagica, assembly GCF_000747805.2. NCBI lineage: Eukaryota > Metazoa > Chordata > Aves > Apodiformes > Apodidae > Chaetura > Chaetura pelagica. The sequence goes on along the minus strand of NW_009954107.1, from coordinate 5,719,462 downwards.
AAACAGTGTCTAGACAGAGGGTCCTATCATGAGATACTAGAAATGAGCATCAGTTACTCATGCAAGAATAACTTAAAAGTGCTTGTTTTCAAGTAGTTAAATGCACAATTCCTGGCTGCTTTTCACAAAGGATGAGTAGACACGCTCTGGGAATCAAAACCATCCTGATTTCAGGAGGACTTCTAAAATAACAGGTATGAAAAGCATGGCTCCCCCTCTGCCCTGTTACAGTAGATGTCTTACAGTGGAGTACAGTAATATTTGACAATTACTTCCATCACAGCCCTACGGTCTGGGGGAGTTGCTGTCCTCATTCCATGTTTTACATCCAGTTCTACCTCTGGTTTGCAGAATGACTTTGGCCACTTCCTGTCTTGCTCATCTCACTTTGCAGATAAAGAAAAGCACCTGTGTGAAGTACTAATGTTTGTAAATGTTATGACAGGACGATCTATAATGTATTTTTAAGTGGTAGTCAGGGGAAGGAAATTTGAGGAGAGCAAAGAAAGGAGAGCAGGAAAACAAGTAATAGTAGAAGAAACATCAAGAAACTGGGGAAAACACTTTTCACCAGCTGCTCCACATTATTTTCTTTGTGCATGCTTCACAAAAACATTTCCCTCCAACACTAAAAGAGACCTGTGCTCCTCAAAAACAAACAATTAAATTGGCTACCCTGAAATAAGACTTCAGGCGGGAATACTTAAGGTCCTGCATCACTGCTTCCTCCCCACGCCCAGCCCGCATGCAGTCCAAGTTTTGACAGATGTCAGATGCACATGTGTGTCGATTTTACAACCGCCACATATTGGATTGTACTACAGAAAGAACAGAGGAGTTGTTTATGTACTATCAAGCCATGTAAAAGTGACTGAGGCCAATTCTAAGATCTCACAAGAAAAAGGCTGAAATTCAAGTGAGAGCCACATAGCATGCAACACAGCTTTTCCAAGGCTTTGAGCTGAGTGAGGAGTCAAATAACCTGTCTGATTTCTGCTGCTACTGACTTGGTCCAGAAAAAATGGCATAATTCCCTAACTCAATATTTGTACCTCTTGCCTGTGCCCATCACTGTAATGTGCATGCAGTCCTTGGGAAATGGGGAAGGTCCTGAGCTAGAACAGAGAATTAGGATTTTACAATTCAGCAGCCTCAGAAGTGAGGAAGGCACACAATAATGTAGCTATTACTGTTTGCCTGTTTTCTACTTCTTAAGTAATGGACAGAGGTCTGTAGACATCCTCTAGTGTTTAGCTCAACTCAGCACACTTTATGGGACCGTCCTTCACAGGATTTTCATCAAAAGTGCATGTTTTTTGAACATGGAAGGAAACATGCTCCTCTCTTCATTTCCTGAGCCCAAGTGTCCTGCTCTAAGCTGCGATGTCAGGCTGCCTCTGCACTCCCTGCCTTGTTTGCTATGCACAGATACTCATACTGCACTGCCATGCCTTGTCTTTTTTTTCTTTTTTTTTTTTACCAGATAATAGTTTTCTGTAACAGTCTAGAAAGCGTGAGGTGGCAGGCAGTACGTTGAGATCTAGTGGGATGTGATTCTTGCCAAAAGCATACAAAGCCAGATAAGGAAAGGTTAAATGCTCAGACTGGAGGGAAATGAGTTTATGTGGTACATGTCCTGGTGAGACATCTTGTTGGAGGACTTCCAGATGTCTGATGTGGGCTCTGGAGAGGCAGTACTCAGAGGGTAAGCACACTTATGCCAGGGAAGACTGAAGGGGCTGATAATATCTAATGAGCAAACCCAAACCTCATCCTAGCACCTCTACTCAACCAACCAGCTACTAATAAGGATGCAGAGCACCTTTCGTGCTGTCACATCTAATCAGTATCCATCCCTGTTTTAGCCTGATGCTCAGAGCAGTGGAGCAGCTCAGCATACCAATCCCCCTACTTTCCCTTGGCAGCAAAGGGCCACGCTGTGCTTTGTGCACAGGGTCACAGCTGGGAATAGAGTTAACAATGAACTCCTGTCTTTAGCCTTTCTGACACTGAGGCTGGTTTTCTTTCAGACCAAAGGAGTGGGAATGGCTTCACATAAACAGCCTTTGGAGAGTCGGGGGGCAGAGAGACTGAGCTTAGAGATTACTTTTAGAATGAGAAAAAACACCTTTCCATCCCAACCTTCAAAGCAGAACTGACAGATGTGAACCCTGGGTGCAAGTCTGAAATGCTGTGGAGCTCTGTCCTTCATCTCTGTCACTTTACTGAGGACATGGGGACTCTGGGCAGCTGTGGGTAGAAGATGATGACCAGGCAGCTCAGGATTTGTATAAAGCACAGCAAAGGTGGTGTTAGGTCAGGCATAGGCAACGTACGATTATTTCAGCCAATCTAGCAGTGGATGAGAACTAAAGGCAAGACTTCACGTTGCAGATTGCAGCATCTATAAGGCCTTTAGTCTGCTTGCTGTGCTCCAGCCTTCATGTTGGTGCACAGCTGTTGAAGCACAGGCGTGCATAGCTGAGCAGGAAGGAGGACCTCTCTGGGGCTGCCTGTCTGCAGTGAGACTAGGTGGAAAATTTTACCATTGCATGGGGTAGCAAATGATGGGCCATCCATTTACTGTATCTTCTTTTCACTGCTTTTCTTTCACAGGAATAAGGATGTTAGTCCTCTTCACTGGAGGAGGAACCTTTCATCTGTGTGGGTAACAGAAACAGCCTGCGTTCTGCTCTTGCAGTACTTCAGCACATGTTGCACAGTTGTTAGTCTCAGTCCAAGCCCCAAAACACATATGGCCCTCACAGCAGACCTTGCTGCAAGGTGAATGGGCTCAAAATAGCTCTAACCAGGAGGAGGGAAAGCATCTAATCTGCTTTGTGGGACTCGGAAATGAAGAGGACTCCTGAAACAGTGCCTAGAGAAAAAACCCACCTGTTCTGCAGACCATCTTTTCATGCTTTCCCAAAAGAGAGAAAGAGACCCTCTGAACTGCTGCCAGCGTTCTGTGTATGGGTAAAAGTAACTTATAAGCTAAACTCTTCGCTCTTTAAACTTGAATACAAATTTCAACTGTGTGATGCTAGCTTTGCATTTTCAGAGATTCACAACATGTCCTCATTTAATACTTTACAAAATGTCCCTGAAGCTGCAGGTATCCACCCTGCAGACCAAGCGTGTTTGAGAGAACTTAATGACATGCGATGTGGCTTTTATTATTCTTACTGAAATGACAACACAGCTGCTTCCTGTGTATGACAAATGTGCTTCTTTCAGTCGGGGGTGGGGTTAAAAGAGGTGATTCAGAGATACTGGCCAACTGCACGCACTTTGCAACATCTGGGCAAAGTCAAACATTTCAGCTGGATTTGGCTAAGGAGAAGGGCTGTACAACTTGAGAGCTGCAGGAGGGGTAGCTCTGCCTTCTGCAGGGTGGTCGAGCCTAGACCCCACTTCAGCAAGCTCCTGATTCCCTGCGAGCTTTTCCTTTTGCTCCCTAAGTGCCAGATATGTTTTCAAGACTGAAACAATTCCGGAGCATTTCCTCCCTTGCAAGGGGATCTGTGTGTCTATTTTTCCATGTACACATACCCTTTTTCAAAAGGGAGGTATTTAAAGTCAACTCTGTGACACAGCCTGGATTTAATTAAGATGTCATTGTAATGAATCAAATAAAAAGGAAAAAAAATTGCCAGAAAATACAAAATCTCTCTTTCCTCCCACTCCCCTTCAGCAAGAGAACACAATCTGTGGACTTACCGCGGCAGCCCCAGCCACATAACCCAGGAAGGTGACCACTCGCTGCTCTCTGTGGTGTCCTGCATGGCCCCGGGGGGCGGCAGGCGGCCCTGCTCCTCCTGGGCTCCGCACGCTCTCATCTCCAGGGCTTTCAGCACCACCGAGGAGTTGGTGTTTTTCAGCAGGGCAACAGCCTCACTCCGGCTGACACCCGTCAGGTCAATCCCGTTCACATTTAGGAGGATGTCACCTGAGACCCATAAAACAGATGATAAAAAAACCCTGCAAGTGTTTCCAGAATCTTCTTCCCACCCCCACAAACAAGTCAAAGGCACAGCCAAGAACTTGCTGCCTGATGTGGCGGTTTGTTAATCCTATAGTTTAACGTGGATGTGAAGCATATGCTAGTACACATGCCACAGGCATGAGGGAAGGGGCTAGAACCCCGTACACCGGAGCATTGCCAGGCTGGATGAAGCCTTTGGTTTGGATTTCTTGTCACATCATGTCCTGCATCTGGACCCAAACAACACAGCTGGGGCCCTGCTGTACCAACAAGCTTTGGTATGGGCACTTGATGCTAGTCCAGGTCTCTGAAGCCCACTTCCAGCTAACAACTTTAGTACTCAACCTGAAAGCTCAAAAATGGTTTTCTCCCAACACTCCCTAAGCTGAGGACTGCTGCTCCAGCTGGCTGTTCGTAAAGTTTGCTTTGAGGAATAATGTATTATTATTTTAATGTTAATGCCTGTTCGAAAGGCCACAAGCCAAGACATCTTTCTGTATGCCTTATTTATAATGTAGGCACAGCAGCTTCAGAGAAAAAATGCAAAGATGACCTCAATTACTACAGGGAGAACAATAAAAACGTCACCAATGTCGTGCAAGTGATCATGGTGCCAAGTGTTCCACTACCCTCCGCAGCAGGCTCCGATGCCAGGGCTTCCCTGGGTGCCCTCTGTGCTTTGCCTGCACACTTCTTCAGGCAGGGGCTGTATTCAGGGGCAGTCCAGGCACTGCAACATCAGCATTAACCCCTTCTCATGGTCTGCCCCGATGAGACAGAGAACAGCCTGAGGGCTGCTCTAACCCATGAAGGCTTATGGTGCTGTTCATTTGTTTCTAATTTGATCAAATTAATGAGGCTGAATTTTCCATGCTGCCTCATGATGAATATTTTTTGGAAAATGTATCCTGCTGAGAAGCAGCAGTCATTTCCCAGCAGGAGAAAAGGGGAATCAGCTGGTTTGCTCCTGTTGTCATGTTCTTACATTGGTTTTGAGAGCAGCTGTATCTCCTGCAAAGGGGAGGTTCCCACGTGTGTCTGTGCCAGGCACCGTGACCCACACTTCCCTCACACTCAGGATTTCCCTTCAGCTTCTGAGCAGCAACTGGACTGAAGTTGAACACAGAGGATGAAATGCAAGGGGATTAGGAGCTATGTGGTTGCTGGATGCAGGGTACCAAGGTACCATCTAGGAGATGTAACATCCTGAAAACTTGTATATTGCCTACCTATTCCCAAAAATCCCACTGATAAAATATGTTCCTCATCTTACTCTAAAGGCTTATTCATGAAGAGGGGAGATGCTATTAATTTTATCACTCTGCTTCTTCAAGAGCCGATAGAATTATGAAGCTAATGTTTCCAGAGATTACATTGAGCCACAAGGCTCAATATTGCTTCATACATGATGGAAATTCTGGTGCTTCATATTTCTTTACAAGGCCATGAATGATGACCAACAAGCACAAAAATTTACATTAGAAACCCACACAGGTTGCACAATGAAAATTTCAGTAGTTAGGAGATGGTGGTGCAAGCTTATTTTCCTCAAAATACTATTTGTCTTTTTCCTATCAGACTATGCCTACATCCCACTTCACAGAGACAGTTATTGCTGCATATTACACCTTTTCTTATAGTTGATTTGAGATTCTCTAATCTGACACACCCCAAAATCTACGGGATGGCTAAAGATGTTAGGGCATGATGCTCTTTCACCATTGCTCTGTTTTTTAAAGGAATCTTTTCAATTAAAGCAGGCGTTCAAAATTCCCCCTTTTTACCTGTTTTTATCGTGCTGTCTCTGCTGATAACTCCTCCAGGTTCGACACTTATCACATAGACAGGCAAATCCCATTCCCGGTTAGATGCTCCGCCCGCTACAGTCATTCCCAGTGATTCTGTGTGATCTTTCTGGACAGTCACCACCTTCTCGTGACAGGTGACGGCGTGAAGGATGCTCTGTGATTGAGAAAACAGCAACAACAAACACAGTGAGCATGGGGCCCTCCCTGACAGCTTTGGCTATTTCTACTGGAATTAATACTTGTTGAGGGAATACCAAAGCACTTGACAGCCTCCTGCCAGGCCTGGCCAGATGGTGAGCATAACTCTTTCAAGAGCTGAGGCATCTGAGGAGGCAGAGCTACCCCCAGGATAGTCCTTGCTTTAATAGTTAAAGTCAGGCAGTCCTTCCACCAAATAAGAAGTGTTTTAGTGTTGGGAGTATTAGAAACAAGTCTTTGTAAATAAGGAATCTGCCTCTTTAAAAAAATGTTCTTGATATTAATATCACTAGTGCTCCTCCTATCTTTGACTACCAGGTCATGGTTCTTATCTTGCTGCTTGCAGTCTGCATGTCATCTGTATAGTTAATGAGAAATAGTCCACCTGGTTTACAGGAATAAAACTCTCAAGGACAGATTAGAAGAGAGACCCTTCATTTGTTCTTACAGATTTCTTTGTTTCTGTAAAAGTTACTAGTGGGAATACACTCGAATATGCGTTCAGGAAAAGAGAAGGACATTTATTAAGTGAAGAGCCAGGAGCATAAAGGGTGTTCTTTCCAGTACTTGTTCTTCAAGGGTCATTTTGGGACAGCCAAATCTACTGTCTGAGTACAGTCATCCCCTTATATTCCTCTCTTGAACAGGAAAAGCTACATACACACCACTGGTCCTGCAATAAATAGTGCAGGGGTGAGGGCGAAACAAACTCACAGGTGGCCTGGAGATGGAGAAGCAACACAAGCTTCTACTAACCCTGTGAACCAAGTGTCACGTTTACAAAGCATTCAACTCTTACAGAAGAGGACACTTCTCTAGAAAATCTGGATTAAAATGCTAATTGCTTTGATTTCCTTAAGTGTTTCATAAACTGTGCTCCTGGCATCAACTCCTGAAGATCCCAGCCCCTCTTGCAGGAACAGCACCACCCACTCCAGGCCCATATGTAGATGTAACAGCATGCTGCTAAATACATTTCATATGTATATTAAAAAAAAACTCCCAACCTTCTCGTTCACCACCATGATCTCACATTTGTAATATGCAAAATTAAGCTATAAAACTAATTTAAAACCACATTAATATCTTCTTAGAAATCTGAGACCCCATAAAGGCATTCCACCTCAATTCCTGGGTCAGCAGCACAGAAAGTGGAGCAGGCAAGTCCATAGCTGCTCCCACAGTGATGACAGTGGAAGAAGAAAGATGGCAGCAAGAAGTTTTTATGGGAGTAGGGCAGGCTAGATCTTTGTTTTGTGTTGTGTTTTGTTGTTGTTTTTTTTAAAAGGTATGTTTGCTGAAACTAACTCCACATCAGAATTTCTGTGATGCAATATCAATAACAAAACACAGACCTTTCAGCAGTTTAGGAAAGGATCTCAATTCTTAAGCAGAACAACGGTGGCAGCCAGAGGGATGAAGGAACAAAAAGTCAAAGAGCTCAGTGAAGAAGTTCTTCCCTTAGTCACTGGGACAAAAATCAACTTGCTATCGTTATTTGGACATGTCACATCTGATCCATGCAGAACACAGTCACCGTGTCAGAGAAATAGGTCTAAGGGCTTGCAAATGAATCTAAAATAATCTGGAGATCATAGAATCATAGAATCTTAGGGGCTGGAAGGGACCTCGAGAGATCATCTAGTCCAACCCCCCTGCCAGAGCAGGGTCACCTAGAGTACATCACACAGGAACTCATCCAGGTGGGTTTTGAATGTCTCCAGTGAGGGAGACTCCACAACCTCCCTGGGCAGCCTGTTCCAGTGCTCTGTCACTCTTACAGTAAAAAAATTTTTTCGGATATTCACCTTGAACCTCCTATGCTCCAATTTACACCCATTACCCCTTGTCCTATCACTGGTCATCACTGAGAAAAGCCTAACTCCATCTCCCTGACACTCACCCCTTACATATTTGTAAACATTGATGAGGTCACCCCTCAGTCTCCTTTTCTCCAAGCTAAAGAGACCCAGATTTTATAACATTCCCTTAGAAAAAAAAACCAAACAGTTTTAACATATAATTTTAACCTCTTTTGTCTTTAAGGTGTAAATTATTTAATTATAGTAATTCTATCTCTGTGTAAAATAAACCTAATGTTTCATTCATGTTTGTGTCAAAACATTGACCTTTTTCCCCTGGAAAAGAATGGCTTTGCATAAGGAAAAGGCCTTTCCTGAAGCATGTGGGATACAGGCACTACTCATTTTCACAAAATGCAGTCTGAAATTTTGCAGCATAACATGAAGATGAAATTAGACTTGCAGTTCTGAGTATTCAGAGCAATTGTGTTACATATGCTCTGTCCATCCTGTCTTAGACACTAAAAATGTTAGCTGATAACACAGGTAATGCTCTGGTTTTGAGGGATCAGCTCAGAGAGCAGCAGATTCCAAACCAGTGCTGGGTAACAGATTTTCCTGTTGCAATTCAGTGAAGAATCATATAAGCACTGGTACTTGTATGCGCATGTAGGGCCAGTTTGCCTTTGAAGCTACTCTTGCCACATGCCATTTTTACATAGTTGTGGATAGAAAGGAATCATGGCGACTGGACTGAGACAAAGGCAATGATGAAAGGAAAGTAAAGCCTTTCTTAGTAAACACACGTAGGGCTTTCTTGGAGGTGAAACTGATAATGAGTAAAGCAGTTAAAGGCAATGTTTATCAGTGACTGCATTTCAATGCATTCTCTTCTAAACAATTGTCCCTCTCTGTCATTTTGAAGTGACCTTGGAAGTCACAAGAAGAAAAACATAACAGTTCATCTCCTCCTCTTTTTAATTTTTGTTTCTTTTATGTATATTTACTGGAAAATAAATATTTACAGCAGATTATCACAACATCAAAGGCATGACACGTGTCTTGCAGGCCAAAGACGTAGCTGTGTCTGTTTGGAAAATGTACTTCACCTGAAGGTTAACCTGCTTGTATGGCCAGAAAACATTGCCTGCTCAAGCAACAAGGAGACAGATTTAAGTACTACACAATTTGTTAGAATGAAGTAAGAAAACAGTTCCAATTAAAAACAAGTGCTATCTAATTAATGGCGAAGCTCCCACTGACTTCAAAGAAATCAAATCTGGCCCGTTTATGTGTTACAGCCCAGCTTAACAACCTCAGCTGCACAAGAAAGTGTTTCTGACATCATCTCTTTTCTGAATCCAGGCAGCAGCCAGAGCACTTGGGGTTGTGCCTCCCATATCTCCATACACAGGAAAACAGCTTGGTGAGAGCCTGTGTAGGACCAATCACCATACACCAGGCATCACTGCCGCCAGAGAAGGGCATGGTCACTACAGACAGACTGCCCTCCTCTTTCTCCAGCACCTTTTGGGCTGCATGGCTACTTGCCATTGGCATTGGCCTGAAAAAGAGCCGCCTTCTCGCATTTTCCAGATGGAGTCAGGCTGTCATGAGGGCAACAGCTTGGCCAAAAGCAGTTCCTGAGCTGTCAAACGAATAACACAGCTGCTGGAAGCTGGAGTTTATTCTTGGTACTGAACAGAGCCAAGGCTTGAGAGCAGATTTCAGCCTATGTTTACATACATGCTCTACCAGACCAAAAGCTCACACTGCCTGAAGCTCATTGTGTCCACTGGCTGTACTATTCTCCTGATCTATTGCCAAAGCATTTTCTCTGATAGAAGCCCTCCACTGCACACACACAAAGCTAAAGGGAGTTAGGAACAGATCAGAATTTTCTTTTTTTTGGCTGTGATCTTCCCTGGAAAATGCCCAAATGGTGTCACTGAACAGAAACCTACAGCAGCACACCCACTCATGCATTTATGTAGCACCCACCTCTTGTGGCAACCCAGAAATTCCCCTAAAAGCCATGACCTATCCAACAAACATTCATCTTTAAAGGACTGTTGCAAGATCAACATTGGCCCTTCAATCTCACAGTTACCCAAAACTACGTTGGATTTCCCAAGAGTTCCTGCCTAACATGTCTCAGTACGGGAAGAGAAAATGAGGATCTAGGGCAGCTTACGGAAGACAAGCCATGTTCCCAAATAATTCTATGTAGCACCAATTAATCAGATCAATGTGGTGGTAGAGCCAGTTGGTGCTTGGAGCTTCATTACAAACCATATAGTAGCAACACAAGCTAATTGCTGTCCTACGCATATCTCCCTAAGGAAATCATTACCTCATTAGGAAGTAATGCCTTGCATATGCATGATTAGTT
>NW_009954107.1:5708465-5709241 GCF_000747805.2 Chaetura pelagica | reverse complement strand
GTGATGGTGAATTCACGGAACAAGAAAACTAAAAATAGATAGACATTAGTATTTTTTTTTACTCACTGAATAATGTAGGGTATAAAAAAAAACAACCAGCCAACAACTGCAAAAAGTGGGTATCTTTAAGCATCTGTAGAACACTGAATTAGGCTTGTCTGCTGGTTGACAAATGTGCACCTGATTTGACAGCTGGTTCAGCCCAAAGTACCTTCCCATCAGTCAGGACAGATTTAAACCAGCCCTGTCTGTCTACCTCCTTGATGCACCCCTGGCACCAGTGGCTGGAGGACCAGCTTGCAAGGGTTTGCCTAAGTGATGACACTCAGAGCAATTAATATAAATCAGCCAGGAACGTGAGTTTAAATTTAGCGAAATAATTTAAGCTCCTGCAAGAACACACCTAGTTCTGTCTATATAGTGCAAACAGTAACTTCAAATAAAGTCCTCAGAAAGGTATTTTCAAAGCTCTTGCTGCATTGTTTTCTGCTTTCAAACCTCATATATTTGACCACGAGAGTCTCTCTGTCTTAGGCAAAGAACGTATTTCAAGTGTAAATGCACTAAGCACACAAATGTAATGGGGCACAAAGGAGTGGCTGGAGGGACAGTCTGGCAACCAGAGTTGTAAATGGGTGAGGTGGTTGCTCTGTGCTGTGTGGCCCTGGGTCCAGTTTGGCCAGGCTGCACCTTGCCAGGCCCCATCCCATGCAAGTGCCAGCTGATGCCAAAGCAGAACCAACACGTTTTGGGTCCAGAGCTCCACAGAAAGAGTG
>NW_009954107.1:5691734-5708445 GCF_000747805.2 Chaetura pelagica | reverse complement strand
AAGAGTGTGTTCATGGCCACCATCTGCCCCTGAACTGCCAGCTGGGTCAAAGTCAGGACACTGTGTGTGCCTCTGTCCTATTCCTTCTCTCCCCACCCCAGACAGAGTCTGGGCAGAAGCAGTGTATAAATAATGAGCAGCACAGCTTTTATATTTGCAAAATACAACATGCTTCTTCTGGTGACAGAAACTAGAGATGACATCCCAGGTCACTAAAACACCCCCTGCCCTCCCAGCCCCCTGTCTCACACACAGCAGAGAAACCCCTCACCTTGCCAGGGTTGCTCCTCTCGGGGGGACAGGGCTGGGGGCTGCCTCTGCCGCAGCTCCAGCCTGTCTCCTGCAGGATGTCGGGGGTCTGCTGCCTGCTCTGCCGCGACACGATGAAGTGAACCTGCTTCTCGCTGGCCTGTAGGAGGAGGCAGAGCGTGAATCCCACTGTCTTGGTGAAATAAACCCCTGTGCTGCAGCCCCAGAGTTCACAAATCTTGGGTCCCATTTAAGCACGGTTTGAGTTTCCCACTAACGTGGTTGCGATGAGATAAAGCAATACCGACAATTCAGGTCAATAAAGCCCACAAAAATCTGCTGTCAATGACTTAGTACTTATCTTGAATGTTTAGTGTTAACCCTGAAAAACTCTTCCTATCTGCCCCAAATTTGTCTGGAAGTGGTGATCCACCACAGTGAGTGCTGATCAGCTCTCACACACTCCAGCGTTCACCACCACAGAGCAGCAACGTGCATGACACAGGAGAGAGACAGGCAGCCAGAACTGCTGCTGCTCCAGAGCTCTGAAAAAGATGCAATTAACCCTGTAACAAGGGATGTGCTCAAGCTCTGGCTGGTGAAAACGGGGAGTAAATAATGTAACTGGGTCCACCTGCGTGCAACAAGCATGACAAATGTAAGGCAGCTTAAAGAAAAGGATGTGTAACCATTTTGAGAAGTAAAATCTTACTGCACCAGAGCACCGAGGGCATAAGCAAACACCCAGAATAACAGTTTGGGATGGGAAACTAGCCCAAAGTCTCACTCTAGGAACAGGAACTGCAAAAACAATTAACCTAAAAGAAGCTCAAAATGCTTCTGGGCCTTTTTGCACAATGCAGTCATAATACTTACGTGCCTGAGAGTTGCTACAAAGCTTTTACTGAGTTATGTTTGCTCAGTATTTTTAAGGTGTTCTGTGTGCCTGATAGCAGTGTTATTAATTCAGTGTACAGGTGAATTTTTTTCTGAGATACTGAATCAGCACCACTGATTCACTGTTTCCTTAGAAGCAAATGGCTTCATTCTTCCCACAGTGAGGCTCATATGAATGTTTGGGACAACAGTGATGCAAAGGCAGAGCTGAGAGGCAATGGGGTTTAAGTGGGTAAACCACAGATTTCTGCCAAAAGAGCAGATCAACATACTGAACTGAAGAGTAGGAATAGCCTCAATGCTATAGACGCATGCTCAGAAGATAAAAAAAATTCATCCTCTAATCTCCTTCTTTCCCAGTTAAAGATCCTAGTGGTCTGGAAGGCAGGAGGAGCTCTTAAGGGCCGGTCTCCAGAGGGACTCCTGCCTGCTTGCTTGCAGCTTATTACCCAGGAACGCTCAGTGTCTAACGTGGAGCCCCCCTTTGAGCACATCAGGAGGCCTGATTCCCCTGGAGCTGCAACTAGCCATGTCTGCTGGTGCTGTACCACAGCCCTGGGGGCATCAGACCTCCAGACTAGCTTGCTGGCACACTGATGTGCTCTGCTCGCTGGGGAGAAGCTCCAAGGAAAGCTGGCATTGAAAAAGCAGCTGGAAACCAAACCCAGATCAAATTGCACTATTGAAATCAAATCTCCTGCAGACAATTAACAGAAGCCAGAGCCCCTGGGATTTTTGGTTTTTTTATAGTCTGGTTTGTCTTTTCTGAAGCTGGATTCAATAGTAGCAGCTGAGAGTTAAAAAAATGCTTCTGAAAAAATATCATTACGGTTAAAGAAAAAGCAACCTACCTCTCCTGAACCTCCAGTTTCAAGCCTGAAATCTCTATGTTCAGGCTGTGGCATTTCGAAGGAAGGTAACATCCCAGTAAAAAACATGCATTTCTTTGTCACTCCTAATATCTTGGGCATACTATTTTTTTCATCAGCAACTCAAATCTCTACAGCTTCATAATAAATAATTTGATACATACATATTTCAAAATAACTTTCTAGGTATTTCTACCAGGTCTAGTTTTATGGAATACTAATCCCTGGACTATGGTTTCAACTAGTGTCCAAAAGTAGACTGCTGTATCTTGGGAGGAAGGAAACCACTGTGGGCCCTAATCTGTAATATGATTTAGATGGAACAATACAAGACTCAACATCCTAAGGGCATATGGCCCCACAAAAATCCAGTTTTTTCTAAAACAAACAATTTCAACTTGCACAACTTCTGTTTAAAACTCATCTGCTGCCACATGGTTAGTCTCAAAGCTGGTTATTTAGAGGAAGGTTGTAAATATGATTAATTCTTGTGGAACGACTAGCAAAAGTTCAACAAGAGTCTCTGCTACAATGTCACATTTGTCTCCAGGTCAGTTGAGTTGAGTAATTTCCAAGAAGTTCAGAGTGTTTTAAAAAGTTATACAAACAATAAGATCAACTTTTGTATTTACGTATGTCCATATAAAACCCCATTAACATTTCTGCTGATCAGAATATCAAGCACTGATTCATTCTGATCCCTCTGTCCCTGCCTCTTACCACTTGCTTTTTCCCACAATTCCTTCTCTGTTTTTTTTTGTGCTGAAGCAAGAATTAAATAAATTAGGTTAGCTTTGAGACTGAATGGAAGCAATAGCTGAAACAATCTACTAGAATTAAAATTTGTGTTACAGCCAAAGTAAATCAAGTAGGGTGGCAGAGACATGGTGGCAACTTCTGGGCATCTAGTAGGCTGGAAATAGATGATCTTTAAGGTCCCTTCCAACCCAAATTATTATAAAAAAATAATAAAAATAAAATAAAAATTAGTGCATTTTTAAAGAAGGCAATATTGCATTTGGCAGGGACGATGGAGCACGTATATACACCACATCCTGGTCTCCTTTCTGCTGGTGGTGGTGGTTGTGATGGAGAGGGGGTTGTGCCCCCATCACAGCTGTTCTGAACTGTTGCAGTGGAGAGAGAGGAGGGCAAACACCTGGGAGCAGTGAAGTCTGTTTCAACCTGTGCAGCTTGGCTTGATGTGCTCACATGAATGCCCTCTGATCTGTTACCTTGTTCCTTTTCTTGTCACTCCCATGGAAAACAGATGCAGAATGTCACGATATTTAGATTAGAAGTGCCACATCTGACACAAGGCCATGACTAAAGATAACACGACAAATAGGAAGCAGCAAACTCCCAAGTGTTACAATGTGTGCACGTTCCTAATTAGCACTTCCACCCTTTCTTCATTTCAGTTCTTGTGACTGAGCTTATAAACAGCCAGACACCTAATCTACTGATTAACAACTGCTTCACATATGCTAATATGTAATTGCTAAAGGCCTCAAGAATCGGATTTGTCTCACTTATTCATTATTTAGAGGTCAAAATAAATCACATTCCACAGAAATACGATGTCCTCCCAGCTGTGCCTGGCCTAACAAACCACTCCCACCTTTTAATTAATGTTAAGTGTGTTTTTAAAGAAACCAGTGGTGTATTTGAAGCTTCCACCACCATTAATTTGAAGACCTCGATGCACTGTGAGTGACACATGCTAAGGTCTCAACAGGCAGGATACTGTTGAGAAATCAGAGCACACAGTAAAACATCCCTTCGTGTAAGAAGCAAATGCAAACCAGTTGTGGCTTCAGCATAATGGTTTTTCTCTGGCATAACATGGAAAAAGGAAAGGCAAACCATAATTGATGAAAAAACATGACAAAAAAAGACACAGGTTCTGGGAATTTTGCATTAGACAAATGTGATTCATGGAGCTCACATCAATGCAGTGTAATCCTGGCTGTTTGGAAACCTGAGTCTCCCTCCCCTTTGATGGGCATGTTGTTTAATTTCCCAGGGACTAGTGTGCTTTTCAAGCATTATTATAAATAACATCCAGTCTTTGGAACCCAATAAGAGCTTTAGTTGCATTTTTAAACTCTTGTATGTGAATGGTCTCATTAGTAATTTTTTCCATTTCATTTCTAGGCTACATGTGTGTTTTGCTTATGAAGCACTGCTGCCTTGTGTTGTAGCCATAAAGAACTGTTCCAAGAATACCAATTTTTTAGAAAGGTTTTCATTCTAGACTTGTTTCCCTCAGAGAATTCAAGCCTCCCCCCACACTGCCTTCTGCTCTCAGTTAGTGAGCTACATAAAGTAATCCAGAAAGATGCAGGACCACAATTTTAACAACTGGCATTATGCAAGGGTTTCTTGACCTATGCTATAAACTTCTCAATAAAAGTGTGCTACAGCCAACTGTGAAGCTATTCTAAAGGAGGAATCCTTTCCAAAAATGCAAGAATTCAAAGGCTTCTTTTGGTCCAGCTCACGTTAACCTGATGATAGCTGTTGGTAAGAGAAAGCAGCCAGCCTGATTTGACATCTTGTTATTGAGGCACATGAAATTCTTGAATATGTGAACACTCTCCATGCCTCCAAATGAAATGTAAAATTGCACAAGTATAATAACTGCTATAAATATGAGACAAAAGCAACAAAAGATTCTTGGCTTTGCTTTTTATGTTGAAGTTTTCTAAAAAACATAGGCTGTAGAGAAAGAAAAAAATGAAAGTAGTTCTGGAGGGGACATTAGGCAGAAGCTGATTCTGTAGCTGAGAAAGGCACAAGGTTTTATTCTGATGGTTTTGTGGTAAAACAGCTTAGTGCACTGCAGAGGTACCCTGTTAGTTCCCCATGTGAGCCTAAATAGAGATTTATAAAAACTGCAGCTACAGATCTATTTTATCCATAACATCTGAATTCCATATGCTGGATTTAGGTAAGAAATATCTGCAACTTATGGAGTACCTTCAGTCACAAAACACACCCATGGGAAATCACTGAGTCTGGAAGAGTGGCATTCATCCTGAAACATGCAGTCCATTGCTTTAGACTGCTCTGGTTTGCTCCAGACCTGTACCAGGAAGCACTGTGGCTCCTTCTGAGCTGGGGGAGTCAGGACTCAGCTGGACCCAGTGATCCCAGGGTGCAGGCTGGCCTGCCTTTTGGCAGATGTCACGACACTTTGTTGATGCAGAGTATCGGGATGTCTACATTGATCTGTACATTACAAAGCCTGGTGGTAGATGGCATCACTGCAAGTCCACACCCATATTCATCCTTATACCCCAATGAAACCAAGGAGATTTTAGAGGTGTAAATTCTCATCCAATCTTCACACATTTCCTTCCTCTACCAAGTACACACGCATTAAGTTAGGCCCCTCCTTTGCAACTGACCGAGAATACAGTGCTTGGCTTTCACCAAGTTGGGAAAGCGGGGTCAGAGTGGTGGTGACAAACCTGTATCAGCTGGGCTGCACTCTCGGGACTGCCGTACCGGTGGTCGTGCCCGTTGATGGCCAGCACCCGGTCATTCTCCTGGAGCTGCCCGTCGCGGGCGGCCACGCCGCCCTGCAGCAGGTTGAAGACAAAAACCCCCGGCTCATCGGCCTTGCGAACCAGCTTTATTCCCAGCTGCTCGTCCGGGCTGCTTTTGTTCAGCACAACATGGAAGCTGTTGTCCCTGTTGCAGTGAGCATCAAGAGGAAGTTGGCTGTTCCGGCACCGGTACCTCTGCTCTCGGAGCACTGTCAGTCGGAGCACGTGGCAGGGTTGCTTCAGGATTGACAGGGCATAGTTGTGAGGCACATTTTTTATGTCCATGCCGTTTACCTGGAAGAGAGAAGCATAAGTCAGCAGCAGCAAGACTGTCTAATCTGAATTGGCACTGGAGCGGACAGATCTATTTACACAGATGTCTTCGCAGAAAGTGACTGTTTCAAACCATGTCACGCAGGAGGCCAAGTTTGCAGTGCAGAAGAGTCTTTCCCCCAAGGAAAGAACATGCTGTACAGACACTTTCTGCCTTTTTTTTCCCCTTTCTCCCTGACAGTCTCCAGACATACATGTTATTCTTCAGCTTTATTATTGCTCTTTCCCAAGCTCCAATATCCTTTCATATATCTTAGTTTTATTCCACTAGCTTCTGATTTGGAATTGCCTTGCCAGCCTTTCCTTTCACTCCCACCACTTTCCTGCTGTTTTTCTTCTTCATTATCTCCCAGCTGCTCTAGGTAGAGTAAAAAAATGTTCCTCACTAAAGAATTTCTAATTAAAATGAAGAAAAGAGCCTTAAGTAGTAGTTTAAATGGCCTGGGAATTTACTAACAATTATGCTGATATACCACACCAGAAAATCGAGATTCTTACATTTCTCTGTGTTTTCCAGGTAAGATTTAGCTCAGGTGGCAGTAAAGCTGCATAACTGCCACTTTTGTAACTTGTCTGGGGAAAAGAATGAGAAAAACAAGAGCTTTCAGTCAATCCTGTCATGTAGGTGTGTGTAAGAGTGACTAGGCATTGCACTTTATCACTGCTAAATGAAAACCACTTGCAAAGTTGTAATTCATTGCTGGCTGGAAACACCGAATCAGACAAGTTATTTCCATGTAGTTTTACATTGCACAGGTTGAACCATTTCAATACTGAGCAATGTCTCCAAACTGCAACAGAAATGCTCCTCAGCATTGACAAAAGCACTCGACTGGCATTTGGTTTTGCAGGCTGTCTGTGTGGGCACAAAGGGGCTGTCCACACCACCATCTGATGGGGGTACTGTACGCCTAAGAGACATAGCTCAACTAACTTTAAGTTGCCAGCTTGGGTACCATGACCAGCATGAGCTTCACCAGCATGGGGCTGAAATTGGTGGGAAGTCTTGGTAAATCCCTGGGCAGTCAGCCTCGGACAGAAAGAGCTGAGCTGCAATCACAGCTTCCCACTAAAGCCTGGATGTGCACTGCAGGAACAGTTTTTGCCTCAGTGGTGCCATTAACTCTGCTGCTCTGTGCTGGTACCAAGAAAAAAAGCCTCCCTGAAACACATGACCAGGGGACACTCATCCAGCTGCCACCTGGAAATGCAATCTGGAGGCTTGTTTAACCAGTGCCAGAGTGGAGTATGCCCACACCACGATCCTGAGAAACCTTTTTGGCCATAATCTGTCAGATGTGAAGCAGAAGGCAAGTCACAACCCTGGCATGCCTCGAGTGTCTTCAGCTACCACGGTGGTCAGCTAGAAGAGCATGGTGGTTTACGGGTGGTGTTCTGAACTTCAAAGGATGGTATTCTTAATAATTACTCACACAGAATATGTGGTAGAGAGAACCACTCGCTAACCTTACCAGCCAGGCATGCCACAGCAGGCAGTAAGATGAACATCCAGAATCCTACCTGGAAGATGACCCTGAGATGTGCATGCCAGATCTTGCAGTCCACCCCACTTCTAATTCCTGTAAGCTTTATCCCAGCTAAAGCTGCACTGGTTAGCTTGGATACCAGCATCACACTGGCCATGGCATCATAGCTCACAGTAAACAAAGCAGCCTGCTCAAATGTTTGCCTGTAATTTGGAAAACCTATGCTGACCTCTTTGCCATCTCTGGCCACACTGTCACCTTTACTTGAGCTAAGTGATTTAACCTGCTTTGGGTATACTTGGGTGAGCTGCAGTTGTACCGTTGGCTTGCAATGTGAATATACTTGTGCACTCCAACTACACACCATCAAAGCAACGAAAGGAACTCATACTTTTGGTTATCACTCTTGTCCTCTAAGGATTGAAGCATCAATGTAACTTAGCCTCTTTGCAGAGCTCCAAGTAGCTGGGGCAGCCAGGAGGGCAAAAGCGATTGCTGAAGCTACTGCTCACATGATACCTGATCTTCAACCATCTAGCCTAATTCTTGTTCATCTGCTATTCATTTCTATAGAAATAGGACCAGGACTAGCAGCCAATGGCTAATGCCTGAATGCTGCTTGAGTTTGTTCTTGGGGATTTCACTTGTGGCTGCTCAAGAAGCAGCATTCCCAAAACAGAGCGGGCAGTATCTCACACTCTGCAGTGTAGAACTCACCATGCAGAGGAGCTAGATGCTGAAATAATCCCAATCAGGGACCTATGACCTGTCCTGGTTTAAGTGGGATATAAGGCAATGGAAACCTCACTAGCTGAGATTTGAGCCCACAGTTCAGTAGAAACAAACTGGGCAAAAAGCCCAGCCTCTGATTTAGAAAAAAATCTTTCTTACCACTAGGTCAGAAACGCCAACAGTCTATTGCTCTACACTGCCCTTATCTATCATGTTTGGGCAGAAATCAGAGAGGTTTGCTAGCAAATAGGAAGAACAAACATATCTATGAGCCTCCTCAAAAATTGTTGAAATTAATGAAATCATCACAGCATGCAGAGGGACTGAATGCCTTTCTACACACATTATTCTATCCACATAAACATGCAACTTTGCAGATCTCATCTCATGATTGACTTTTACACTGTCTTATTCTTTGTTAGGATACTTTTATCTTGTACCTCCACAGTACCGTACCTTTAGTATCATGTCTCCAGGCAGCAATCTTCCATCTCTGGCAATTACCCCATCTCGATAAATATGCTGTATAATAATGTGAACCAAAGGAGTTTCACTGCCTCCCACAATCCTAATGGCCAGGTTTTCATGGGGATCAGTTCGGTTGATCTTAATGCAGGTAACTTCCCCATCTGGAATCAGATGATACAACCTGGGAAAACCTGGAAATGCACATTGTAAGGTATTTATTTGACATTACAGCTTTGCTTTGTTCAAACATGCACCACATAACTTCAAGTACCTGTCCGTTATCCAAACCAGGTTTTATGCATAGATACATAAATGGGGAGGAAAGGATACCTATGCTTGCTGAGCAGACTTGAAGGGATTTTTTAAAAAATTAATTCATTCAAACTTCCTTTCCTTCCCCTCCACAAAACACAGCCCTAAACATTTGATGTAATCCAGCCAAATTAAAAGTACTTTAAACCAGTTACACGTGCTCATAATTTAAGGGAACAAAATATGTTTTCAGTCACCAGGGACCCCTCTGAACCAAGCAACAGTTCCTTGCTGGCCCTAGAGCCGTGGACAACTTGACAATCTTTCATCTCTGCTGTGGTGGGCAGAACATCCCATCTCAGTGGAAGTATATCAGGCTGCCCTGTTTTCCTCCATTTTTGTGCCAAAGCTGAGGTGTTTGACTCATGACACCCAAGGAAGCATTTTTTACCTTCAGCTAACAGAAAGGCAAGAGTTCTCAGGCAACACAAAGCATGTGGCAGATTCCCTACCAGACCCCTCTTCTTTCATCTCTGCTTGAACTCCAGGAAGCAGTAATGACTGGCTCTCACTGTGACATGTCTGTTTTGAAATCACAGAGTGTTCAAGGTGCCTGGAAGGAAAGATGTCTGCTGGCCTGGCAGTCTGGGTATGGGGAAGAGACACTAATGGTGGGCAGGGGTCAATTTTTGATTTATAATGCATTTATAGCATCTCCTCTTCCAAACTCTACTTTTCAAATGGCATGTTTGCTTTCACAGCATGCCACTAATACTTTCTTTCCTTCTAGGTAAATTAAAAATTCTAATCCACATTCAAAAGTAAGCAAAGTTGAAGTAAAAGCAACAGTGAGTCTTCTAGCACAGGCATATCAGCCTACTAATTCCTTTGAATCCCCCATAGGTGAGAGAAAGCTTTTGAGTTTTTTGTGTATGGGTCCAATCCAGCCCTTGTAAGAAAAACCTGAAAGTCAAAGAATGAAATGCTAATATTTTTTCAATAACCTATTTTAGAAATGAAAGTACAGTGACTGTTACTGAATAGCAGTAAAACGTTAAATGAAAATTAACAGAGCAGTATCTGAGATAGAATAGACATTTTCTACTACAGAATTAGCAGGCAGCAAACCAGCAAGGCACCAAAACCTTTTGGGAGAGAGGAAGGGGAAAGAAAGAGCAGGAAAAAAATATTAAGAAACACCACGTGGCATCCCTTACCACTTCTTTGATCATATGCTCTTCCAGGCGGGAAGCTGTCTTCTTCCACGGCTGTAAAAAGCACCTACCGGTAGCACAGACTTCAACTTTGTGGTTTTGCACAGAGTTGACAGGTAATAAAAGTCTATCTAGATAACAATGCAGCCTTCATCAACCTAATATCTAAGTCTTCATTTAGTTTATACTCTCGTAGTACCAGCTTCTGCACTAAAGCAGGTTTATTTTGGTTTTGCACACAACTTTAATGTGTCCGGGATGGAACGCGTTTTACATTTTCTATATTATCTCTAATTTCTGAACTTTATTTGCTCAGCTCATAACTTGTTTGCTTCTCTCTAGCCTGAAGGGTGGGTTCACTCCATCTAAATCCAGGTCTATAAGCCAAATGCATAATCTGGTGAGCTGCTTGCTCTGGCTTCCTTTACAGTGCGCATGTACCCAAACGGAGTGATACCCACTTCACTGCTAAACCTCCCCTGGATGTGCTAAGCTCACTCCACTCCACTGCTATATGTAAGAAGAAAGACACAATTAGTTCTGACATTTCAGTGGGGTACTTAAAAATCAGATGATACAAGTACTCCCCAAAAATCACCCAAAGCCTGATTCCTGCTTCAGAATAAGTGTGCACAATTTACAGTCTCGGTGTGACCATAAGGGTGTTCATGTGTAAAAATACAAATTATGCCCAGATTTTCTCTGTATGTAAGTAGCATAAGTAAATATCTCTGTGTATTTTGCAGACTACCAAAGCAGTCCTATAGTAGAACTATTTCCATTTCTCATTGCATGATGATTCAAGTCATGTCCTAGCAAACTGTGCTTTCTGACTTAAACACTCATTCTCCCATAGTCATTCCAAAAACTTTTCTGAAGGAATGAACCAGTTACATCTCTTGACCATGGAGAAGTGCAGGCTGAACAAGCTATTGACACTCTCATGTTTTTTCAGTATGTAATTATCCCAGAGCAAAACCAAAGCAAATTGGAAGTGAACAAGTCTCTACACTTACTTAATATACACATACATCTTTATATAAGGTATGAACTTATGTAAGTTTCTTTGCATCTTGAACCCTCTTGAAACTCTCACCAGGTTTATTAAGTCTTGCAGTGTCACTTGGCTGACTTTCAATATGACTTTATGCAGATTCTTATAGAGGAATTTTTAATACCTAATTTCCTTCTGGAGTGACAGTCTACAACAAAATAAATCTTCCAAAGACATTTTTCTCGCCAGTCTGCAAGTCCCTATGGTATCTCTTTACATAACTCACAGAAAGTACTGCCTCATCTCCTGTCTTTATTTGATTTTTTAATTTGATCCTCCTTTGATTCTTTATAGAATATAATTAACGAATTGCACCATTTTCACCTCAGATGAGCCAAGCAACCAAAATAACTCCATGCTCTCTTAATTTCCACTCTCTTCATTGAAGATTGCCTCTCATTCTTATCTCAGACCTATACACAGAGGTTTGTCTTACCAACAACCTAGACTGTCATAGGTGAAAGGTCAATGCATATTTTGATAAACTGACAGTAAATTTGACAAAATAAATCTGTACAATAGACAAATTCGTTTTTAATAAGAAAATTCACGTCTCCTTTTTGCCCAGTCTGCCTACATTGTGTGCAGTTTGATGCAAACCTACCAAGTCTTTTTCAAGATTATGCCATGTCTGGAAAGCAATGTCTTCAACTTGAATTTTTCTAGTGTATATACCATACCCAGAGGAGGTGAAACCTGCTCCAGCACCTGGTTGTGTACAGCGAATAGGGCCTCAGCAGCCCAATTTAGGGGACTTCAACTGGCTTGAGGGCTTGTTCCACTCACGTACACATGACATGTTGTAAGACTGGAGCATTAGTTCACACAGATATAATTTGCCAGCCCTTAAGCTCCTAATTAGAATTCTCCATTTTCTTTGACCAGGTTTTCCACAACAGGAAAACCCAGGAATATTTCATACCTTTCTTTACCATTTTATATTTCCAGTCCTTAAATATTGAAGAGCTGCTGAATCTAGAAAGAAGAGAACTTTCTGTCTTGTTTTTGGTGATTCTTGCAGGTTTTCCCACAGATTGTTGTGGTTTTGTCACCGGGGGTTGTATGGAGCATTCTGAATCTGTCAACATAATAAAATGTCATCTGCATTCAGAAAGATTATGTGCTTTTTTCCCCTCAAACAATGTTTTCATTATGTTAATGTGCAATTTTATCGATACTTTCACATATCCAATTCCAATAAAAAATAACATAGGAGAGACCAGCTTTACACAGTAAACTCTGCTTGTCTGGTACAATGTAGGACACTGAACACTCATTAATCTAGTGGCCATAAGACTGTAATAGAAAATTTTAAGTATGCTGTATATTTGATCTCCACAGTTTATACTACTTAATGGTAGTGTTCCCTCAGTGCTTGAGTTTCAACTGACTTCTGTGTGCACTGTGCCCCTTCTGACAGTGCTGCCATCAGGATAACTTCTGCCTTCATTCCCAATATTCAGTGTGACAAATCACTGTGTAACATTTGTTATGACTCCTGAGTCCAGATTAATCAAAAGTCACTGTAAACAAAACCTGTGTCTCAGGTTGCAAATCCTTATTTAGATCAGAAGGTTTCACTAATGTGAGGTGCCAGCCCCTCCCCCACAAATAAGGCTATCTGCAGGGACACACACTCATGCTACCCAGCATCTAGTCACCAGAATTTTAACAAAGATTGTGTAACCTGTTCTTAGAAATTTCCTGTGTCTGTGAATGTCACGTACACTTGCCCTGGTGTAGGACTTCATTCTGCAACTCTTCCTTCCCAATTGGTTCTCATTTAGCAGTTCATTCTCCCAGCGGTTTGCCATAATTTTGATTTAATGCCTTCCATTAAATCTTCAGGGATGCTGGTCCAATGCAAGGGACAGGTAGAAGGCAATGCCAGCTTTAATGACTCTTCTTGCTTCTGGACATTCCTCTCACCAAAAGAGTCCCAAAAGAACTAAAATGAAACTGTTGTAGATTTGAATGTGCCTCAGATGAGCTGTGGCTATCTCATCTCCAGCAGGCAAAGTTTATCCATCTGCAGTGGAGGAAACACTACAGAGCCAACCTCTTTCTTCTGGAAATTGCCTGACTCATTGTCCTAGAGCAGAGTGCTTTGAACAAGTTCTGCAAGATTTCCATCAGCTGTTTTGGGAAATTGGAACTGCAACTGAATCAAAATTTGGGGAAAACAGGAACAACATGCATTTCTTGTGGGGTGCACCCCTCCTGAGACAGAAGTTGGACTGTATCGTCTTCTCTTGGGGCTGGATAAGCCACTTTCTTTTCTGCATGCAGAGAGCCTTAATTCCGTGAAATGGTTGATACCTAGAGCCAGCTGTGTTTCATTACCTTATTTTTCTTCATGTACCTTTCCCAAACATTACAGTATTCATAGTATCTACCTGTTTCATATATATATATAAAATACAACAATGCTCAGACTGAACCATAGGAATGAGACACACTGATACAACAGAGAGAGAGTCTGTTCTGTGATCCTGCCAGGGCTGCCTTGGTCTTGACTGCTGCAAAGCAATAACAGATGGTAACTGCACTCACCATGTGACTAAGAAGGATGTGTTTGACTTTGAACAACACTTGACACACTCAAACAATTTATTTTACAATGGCTTGACTGCAAAATGGAACTGATGGATGTTTTTGAAACCCAACAGCACAGCTCCCTTTTACTGTAAAACTGTACAGAGGTTTTTGCAATTGTGTTTCCAAATTGTTTCCTCCTAAAGCATTACCTGGGTTAGGACTTGTACTTGTAGATCAGTTTGAGTCAAGGTCATTTACACTAGTAGAACCAGTCAGTAGTTATTACATCTTAAATGCATCAGTGCCCGGAGGATGTCCCTGTCATGTTCCCTCATGTCTCAGAATGAAACAATCTCTTTTAAGCTTTCCTAACTTCTACTTCAGACTTGAAAAGTTGTTTCTAGTTGTAAGTGATATTAATGAGATAACTCTATCACAAAGTTGTGTGCTGCACTACAGTTACTTCTTTGCTTCCCTTATTAAAAGATGATCACATTATTAAAAAATGAGAAATACTTCACACCTTCTTAATCCAAACATTTTCCCATCAGTGTTTGCACTTCTCATTCACTTTTAACATTTTCTTTAGTTTGCACAGTTCTCTGCTGAAAATGTCACCAAAAAGAGGAACAAAGAAAGCCTGGATCATTTAAAACCAAAATGGGTACATATGGCAAATCAAACCACAGGTTGCAAATGAAAATCAGAAAGTATTCTTCACAGTGCAGGACTGCTTGCAGCTCCAGGGATAAGACAGCATAAGACTGTAACTATTTATCTGTTGTAATTATAACAGAAACACATTTGTGATTAGACATATTTTTTCCACTAGCAAAGGAGTTTTCTAAAACCAGTACTGCATTCACCTTCAAGTTAAGCAGAATTGTGGCTATTTGAATATTTTTTTCTCCAACATGAGGAATTTTTGTTTCCTCTTGCACCCTTCACAGTCATATTGCAACTGAGCATTGGCCCAATAGATAGATCAGCTTCAGATTAAAGGCACATACACACTCTGCAGTGGGCAAATAGTTCATTTGATATCAGTGCTGCTGATGCTGAGGGTCAATGCATAGGTAGGCATTATGGTTTTTGTTCTCAGAGACATCTGAACTAAGGTAAGGGACTTCTGAAAACTGGGGAGAAATGGACTATAATATATTGAGATTTGCCATAACATATGACAGCACCTTTATCAAGAAGAGGTTATCAACCAGGAGGAGTTATTTCACTCTGTGCCCACTATCAGCCTGGCACAGTCTCAGCTTTATTCTGCTCATACACTGATTAAGCTTGGTGAGGAAAGGAGCCACCAGAGGAGGTGGTGAGGTGCTGTCCAATCTCCTGGAGCAATGAAACATGGCTGAGGTGTGCTCTCAGGTGGTCCCAGACATGAACCTTCGAAACTTGGGTCAAGGCAGCAGCAGCTTTTACACTGGGTGTGGGGACCTCTGAGGCCAGTGCCACCACACACAGATGCATCTCCCTTCCCAGGAGAGCAGAATGGCAATGGGGAGACAGACACATAGGACTGCCTTTTTCCAGTGGGTTTGGGCTGGACCTTTAGTAAGCACAGGGGCACAGCATACCACAGCTATCCATAAAGACTGAGCAGCAGATCTAACCACGAGTCCACCTGCAGACTGCTCAGAACAGCTGATGATTTAAAAAAATAAATAAAAGAAGAAAGCATACAGAACTGGAGGAGAAAACAAGCCTCCAGCTGGCAGGATGATGATAACTGCTACAGAAAGAAGTATATTAATTTCCTTCTCCAACAAGAAGAAACAGAGAGCCTTTGAGATGCCATTGCACAAAGCACATGTTGCAAAGGACTGAGTAGAAGTCTTTGTCAAAGTTGTATTTGTATTGGTGTAAGTTGCTTGCTTACATTTAAAGACAAAATTTCAGAACTGTGTAATCAAAATGCATTATTTGCATATATAATTAATACAGTAATTTAGGTATCCAGTTTCTGTGATCTCATACGTGAGATCACTAAGTAATTAGTTAATTACTCATTAAGTAATTAAATGCATACCTGTTTTTTCCAGTGCAGTAGAATATATTTGGAAGATTACAGGCATGCTGGGTGCAGAGGAATGAAACTACAAGCAGACTCAAGTAGAGAATTACAATCTTGACACTGTCAATGGGACCCCAGAGTGACTGTCACTTCAGGGTCCCATTACATGGAGTAAATGCTGCTTTTTCTGGGTGTTTTTTAATCATGCACTGCCCACCACATGAAAGGCATGTCCATCATGGACATCCAGCTGCCATGTGGATAGGGTCTCCTACCCCACTTTAAGTGTCAACACAAGGAGAATAAAGCATTACCTTCATCTCCAGCAGCAGAGTTTCCAACAGTCTCCCTTTCCTGGTCAGCCTGGTTGGAAACAGCACTTCCACTTTTTGTCCTTCGAAGAACACTGAACGCCTTGTTTATTTTTTTAAAAGATCTGCTTCTTATAGTGGAGCGTTCAAAGTGACGAGCTGCAGCAGCAGGGAAAAACAAATCAATACAGGGCAGCAGTTCTGGGCTAGGAACACATTATTTCTGCAGCCTCGGTATATGACAGGGCATCACATCACCAGTAAGACCTCCTGCAGTTCACCTTTGCACCTGACTCCAGCTGATATTCCAAGGTTGCACCTGCCTGAATCTAGGTACGACTGTTCCACCCCTGTTCCACACCCTGGAATTGCCACCTTCCCTGTCTGTTTTGGCAGCCACACACAAAAATCTCCTGTGAATGTGATAGCCTGGGAGGGAATAAACCTCAGCCAAGGCAGAATCAGCAGCAATCCAGTGAAAAATGCATATAAAAGGAAGAAGCACTGCCCTTCCCAAGGTATGTCAATTGAAAAAAAGAAAAAAAAAAAAGCTGGAAATTGTTAGAAACTCTTCTTGAAAAACAAACCATAATACTGCCTCAAAACCCTGCAATGCTTCTAAAGCTGCCAATGTTGGTAAAGAATTTCATGTCAAAAATGCAAAGATTATCAGATGGGAGGGACCAACTAAGCCACATCTTCTAACCTGGGCAAAGCAATACCAAAC
>NW_009954107.1:5691264-5691695 GCF_000747805.2 Chaetura pelagica | reverse complement strand
CCTGCTGAAGATATCTTTGTGGCTGTTGCTGTTCTGTCTGTTCCAGGCCTGCACAGCAGCCAAACTTTATAATCTAGTAATACAACATTCCCTCAAACCAGACTGCAGCCTCTAAACTCTATAAAACTGGTGGGATTTAATTTCATTCTAGTGTTTTCTTCTTGCCCCCTCCCTTTCCTCACCTCTCTAGCCCCATGTACACAAGAGGACAGTGCTGCTCATTTTCTAGCCTTTCTTCAGCTCTTCATCCATTCTCCCAACATGCAGCTGCTGCAACACTAGGTGGGTTGTTCATTTTGGCTTCAGAGTCCTCAAATACTAGCTTTGAACTCACCATTAATGCTTCAGTCTGCCTTTAGATGGGACATGTTTTTCAAATATGGCACTCATCAGAACTGGGGGCAGTGTCACAGGGTGAAGGATCAAGGCAA
>NW_009954107.1:5666381-5691203 GCF_000747805.2 Chaetura pelagica | reverse complement strand
AACCTCCCTTGGAGGTGGGCAAACATCTCCCAAGCTCCCAAAGAACCCCTTAAGACTTGTTTATCTTCAAATACTTGGCAACAGCGAAACATAGTTCCCAACAGGCATTTGAGTAGGTGCCCATGACATGGTCTATGTACTTGGGCCACCATCTTTTGGTGAAGCTAGGACACAGAAACAGCATCTCCTCCGTACATCACACATGCCATTTGCTCTTCCCATTGAGCTGAATTGCCTAAATAATCTTTCTTAAGACCTGTGGTTTGCATGTGTGCAGCTAGTCTGTCTTGACCTTGATGCTGCTCTAGACCAAGCAAATCTGTTTTTCACCTCAAATGTTTTGGGTCACTCAGTGCTCAATTTCATAAGCCACGTAAAGTTAAAACTTTCATTGTCTCCCCCCCCACCTTTTTTTCTTTTTTAAGCCTTCAACAACAGACATTTCAAAGAAAATAAATGTTGAAAGAGGTCACCAGTCTCTGAAACCATCGCTTGTAGTTCTTACTTCTGTTTTGGTTGCTGCAATGCAAGTCTCCAGGGCTGCTGCCTGACTGGTTGTCATCCGAGGTGGGACTGAAGGCTGGGTTCACCAGGCCTGGCTCATCTGTCATTAAGGCAATGGCTGCAGCTGCTGAGAGCTCAGGGCCCAGGGCAGCTACTGCTAAGCTGGAGTCCTGGTCTGGAGAGCAGTCTTGGGAACGCCTCTTCCGTTCCTTGGTAAGGCCATAATGGGATGCTCCTTTACATCTAAGGAGAAGGAAGGAAAAGGGAGACACAAAAAGAAGGTGTATTTAAGTGTTGTGTAGTTATGCAAATCACCTGGTGCCATAATATCATTTGGAGTACAAACTGTGATGATCATGGTGGCTGATGAAATATGGATGATTAACAAGAGGGAAACATGCCTCTCCTGTCATAGGATCATAGAATGTTTTGGGTTAGAGGGAACCTCTAAAGGTCATCTAGTCCAACCCCCCTACATTAAGCAGGGACATCTCACACTAGAACAGATTGCTCAGAGCCACATCAAGCCTGACCTTGAATGTCTCCAGGGATGGGGCTCCCACCACCTCTCTAGGCAACCTGTTCCAGTGATCCAGCACCCTCATAGTAAAGAACTTCTTCCTAATGTCCAACCTAAATCTACCATTCTCTAGCTTGAAACCATTACCTGCTGTCCTATCATTACATGCCCTAGTGAACAGCTCTTCCCCAGCCTCATAGGCCCCTTCCTATAAAGTCCCCCCGGAGTCTTCCCTTCTTCAGGCTGAACAACCCCAACTCCCTCAGCCTGTCTTCATCAGAGAGGTGCTGATCATTTTCATTGCCCTGCTCTGGAGATGCTCCAACAGGTCCACATTTTCCTGTGTTGGGGGCTCCAGAGCTCCAGTATTCCAGCTGAGATCTCGGTGGGGCAGAGTAAAGGGGCAGAATCACCTCTCTTAATCTGCTGGCCACACTTCTTTTGATGCAGCCCAGGATGCAGTTGGCCTTCTGGGCTGCAATTTCACATTAGTGGCTCATGTCCAGCTTTCATCCAGTACTTTTTTCACATCCAGGTCTTTTTTCACAGAGCTGTGTCATGTTACACAGAATCAAAAAGAAGGAAGACTGTCCTTTCAAGTAGCAGAGTTACCACCTTACACAGAAAGGCTGCTGCTGGTCAAGAAAAAAACTGAGAGCCACAGCCATGTGTATAGTCTCGTGTATAAATAGTTACCAGAGAGGCAAGAGGACAGGAATAGCAGGCAGTTAATTAATCCAGCAGGCTACAGTCTGTAATTTCCCCTTTGCCTCTGGTCAATGAAGGAGAGTGGGGTGAGGCCTGACAACTGCTCCAGGTCTGCTGGTTAAGTAAAAGGCACCTTACCCAGCCTTGTGCCCTGAAAAGCTTTCCTGGTCACCAAGGTGGTCACAGCACTGTGGTCAGTCATGCTGTAGGCAGGGACTGCTCTTCAGGTAGAGGCCAATGTAATCAATGAAGACAGGGCTGCAGGAGGGAGTCAGGTGCCCAAGGTCTGAAGGGATCAAGTCCCCATGAGGTGCCTGTGCAGATCACTTAGTACGTGAACTGCACCTGGCAAATTGTTTTCACATTCAGTCATGGAGATGAAGTTTCCAGCTCTGCTGTTGCAGCACTAAAATAGAGGGGTCAACACCTTGAAGGAAGACAAGGTGCAAGAGGTGTGGACAGGTCCCACTGACCCTACAGCCCCACCAGAGCCAAGCAGGGAGTGCAGGGCTCCCGCTGGATGGCTAAGCATAGGTCCTCAGACCAAGTTCATTGGGTCAGCCTAGGACTTCACCAGTCTGGGGAGCCTAAGGCTGATTCAAAAATAATTCTGGAGGAAAATCCAAATCCTAAATCCTGACTCAACTTCTGTAGTGACAAACCCACTGTTTCTGGTGGAGACATGCATGTTCCCAGAAGAGCTGAAGATACAGCATTGTAAAAGATAAATTTAAAAAAAACTGCTTTGAAGCAACTTACTTCTGGTCCTAACTATCTGTTCTGGCTTAATCCTGGACAGTAAAGGCAGGACTATGCATGGAATTTCCTTCTTAAGACTCACTAAAGAATGTCACTTGGATAAATTTCAAGGTCGCTGTGCTCTTCATGAGCCAGTATTTCATTGAAGCTATAAAATAGCTGAAGAGACAGAGTGGCCCAAGGACACAGCACCTGTGACTTTTCTCCAGCACCACTTCTGCCCAGTGCCCACCCACTAGATCCTCATTCCCTGGATTAAAAAAAAAAATAAATCTGCCTTTTAATCATAATCTAATGAGCTTGACCTACTTTCAGTTACCATTATCTCTTTCTTCATAGCAAAGGCTGATGACTTTCATAAAAGTGCCCTGTAGGACGAACTCACAGAAATAGCTGCAGAAACCCTTAGGGATAGAAAGCTCTTCATAATATAGGGCATGCACAAAAGGCAATGCATAATGCATACAGTACACAACGCTAGTGGGTTAAGTGTCAGAAAAAGAAGTAGTGCACTGAACAGAGGCCTTGGAAGAGAAATGATTTATAAGCAGCTCCTGGGATGGAAAGATGAGATGAGGACAAGTCACAAAGATCTCTGTATCAGCTTCAGAATAGCCCTCTAATTTCTCTTATGGTATTGGCCTGTTATGGGAGACAATTGAATACTGTAGCACTAAATTATCATCTACCATCTTTTACCTCATGCCACTTGTGACAACTTTTGTCTCAAAGAGGGAAAAAACCAAACAACCCAAACTGTGTCATACTGATGCTGCTGTTTATATATTGATGCAATTGTATATGCTCCAAGGCTTGGATGGGTATGGCTGTGGCAGAAATTATTTCTAAATCTTTCTGAAAGGAAAATGAGGTGTCTCAAAAGAAAAAACTCTTATGGAAGAGAAAGTTTGTCTATGATTGCAAAAGACCAACAAAAAGATATTTTGGGCAGCTATTCCAAGTCAAGACTGCAAAAATAATCTTGTAAAATAGAAAGAAAGAGCTTTCCTGCCTCCACTGAAGCAGGCATTTTTCTGTTCTTTCCTGAAAAAGACATGTGACTTCCTCACTGCTCCAGCATCCCACATTGTGGCAGAATGCTCTCCTTTGTATTTCATAGGGAGCAGAACCATAAAGGCCTTCTCCTCTTGCAGCCTACCTAAACTTCTCCAACATAGCCTTTTGGGAACCTGTCCTTGACCTCTTCCACTTGCAGCAAGGTCGTATTTGCTAATCCAGCCTATGAATGCTCAACAAAATAAAAATAGCTTACACAAGTAAGTGGACGCAAATAGATGGCTTCAGGGTGAATTGTTTGCTCTTATCAAAGATAATCTCTGCCTTACAGACACCCTGCAAAGACTCAGAATATGATAAGAGTTATTCCTGTTCCACATTTTTATTTATTTGCTTCTGTTTTCACCATGCCAGTAAAGTTTCATAAGCTGATGTTAGAGCACCAGGCTTGTGAATGGGTCCTCAAATGCTGATCTTTTAAAATTTTTGGTGAGTTACATGAAGATCAACATGATTATCAGAAGTGGATCTGCCCAAAGATTCCCAGCTACATGGACTCAACTGCTCCCTGGTGCCCATCTGCACATCACTGCTAAAGCCTTCACTTTTTGTGGAAATCCTCACTTGCTGCTGCTGACTGCACTGCAGACATCCAGTTAATAGCTTCAATCCAGCAGCAATGAACAGAAGACAGTTACTTTGAATGTAGAGAGGGCTGACACAGTTTAAGATGTGGCTTATTGGAGAAGACAAGTTGCCATGATACAAAGCACAAAGCATATCTTTCTAACTCTGCCAGAAATAGTTAAAAGAGAACCAAAGCTCTTCAAGTATAAGCACTGAAGCTATTTCTTAAATAATTGTGGCAGGCATAAATGAACACAAATCAAGCCTTCTTTCTTCAGATTAGCACAGTGTCCTTGAAGAAGAAAAAAAGTCCCAAGCCCTCAAAACTTGTAATAAAATCTGCAACAGCCTCTCTTCACTTTCATTGTTTTCCTCGTGCTGACACTGCTGCGATAACAGAAAACAGAAGAGATGATTGTCTAAGTGGAATCATATTTATAGTGTCTCAGCTACATTTTTCCATATGGTTGGATCTGGCTCACAGAAAAGAGAGATCCATAAAACATCTACATGCCAGTACTAATTATCTCTCTCACTGTGATTATTAATCAGCTGCCTGATTTACAGCTGGAAGAGCGGGATACCTGATTAGCTTAGGCCAATCAGAAAGCAAACCCAACACTGTCTGGTGGCCAAGGTGAACTGCAAATTTATGTTCTTTCTCAGTCACACCAGACAGCGCGTACATCCATGAACCCGTATGATACTGAAACAATTTGAAGGCCAAAACAGAGAGATAAACAACATAAATAACGTGTGCTATACAGTTCATGACATTAAAGTAGTCACTAGGTGGATACTGTAAATTCAGAAAATAGTTTCTTCTATTTACAACAGCCTCTTTTATGAAGCAGAAATGTGCTGTCCTAAATCCTGGCCATATGAGCTAAGCACTGGGCAGTGAGGGGACAATGGTGGCTGCTGAACTTCACCCTGGGCTGCAATTCTGCCTGGCATCTACAAGCAGCCTTTCCCTGTGCCCTGCTCCACATGTGAGGGAGGCTCTGCACTCCAGGATTCAGGAGCAGCACATCCCAAGAGATCCAAAGCCTCGTGGTTGCATTAACTTGGTCCTACCATTTGTAGAAACTCAAGGCCAACAGAAACATTTCCATGTCATTTGCAAAGTCAAATGAGAACAGTGGTTTCAAAAGAGAGATGCATTTTCCTTGCAGCGTCCCTGACTTGCACAGCAACGGAGGCCCTGAAAGTGGGGTTCACCTCAAAGATTTCCATTATCTAGGCTGCCACTGGGGCAAAACCTAAAGGCAAAACATAAACAAGGACAACTGCATGGATTTTTTTTGCTTCACTTCTAGTAATGTAAATGAAACAATAGCACAGGAAAAAAAAAAAAAAAAAAGAGAAAAGAAAAAAAGAAAAAATGAGGTATGTATTTATAATGCTCTTTTTTAAATGCCCTGGTTTCTATCTGTGTCACTTCACAGGCTGCCCCTCTTTGCCTGTCTCACACGTGACTGTCTGGGCAGGAAATGGAGGGAATAAGTGAATCTAGAGAGTGACAGGGCTTGTGAGCCAGGTTTGGCACAAGTAAGCAGTGCAGAAGCTCTCTCTCCCAGTTCCAGCAGTGCTTTTCCAACATCACTTCCAGTGCATTCATATTTTGCTGCTGTTTTGCTTTAGGGCTGCAGCAACAGACACATTGTCTAAGTGCAATTAAGAATAATATATACAAAGCACTCAGAATTGCCCAGCAGAAGAAAATACTGTGTAATGGGCTGTCATTGCTGATCTGAAGCTAAACCCTGATCACATTAGACAAGTACGTTTCAGCTATGGCCTCACTACGAGCTCTCTCATCCCTGTGTCATTTAGATTTGACACAAGCTGGTATCAGAAGTACTAACAGTGTGTATCAAACCTTGACCCCCCCCACAAACTCTCCCAACTGGTACCCCATAACTGATGGAGAAACTGATGGTGACCTACAAGGAGTATCCAGGATATCCTGACGTTGATAACCTCACTTGTGAGGGGAGAGGCTCCTGCCACATCTGGGAAAGAAGAGGAGGTTTTGAATTAGGGAGTTGACTCACAAGAAGATGTTGGCAATTCCTGTCACATGGGGACCATTCTCACTGTGTGTGCATCAGCAGTGACTGCAGGCCAAAACCAACCCAAATACCAACTATATGGATTTTGGGCGAAACACCCAAACTAAAGTTTTCTGAAACTCCATCATAAGAGAGTGAACTGACTTGATCAATTCCCAGGCAGAGATTACATAAACTCTTCTGATCTTACTTTTGCCAACAGTGCACCAGGAACTGGAGCCAAAACCAGAAAATAGGGAAGCACCTAAACTCGCACTAAATCCCATGTTATAGATCTAAGCTAAAAATGCAGCAAATGAACAATCTCCCTTCAAGACTGACCACACCAGTGCTTATCAGGCCAGAGATCTCCACATCTTCAGCAGTGAAGGTGACTAAAGCCCTGCTGCTCTTTATACCCAATGGTGTTGCATCATCCTTGCTTGGAAATATGGCTCCTGTGAATCCTGGTCCTACATGCAAAATTCCGCTTTTCGGCTCTGCATGAAAACCAATCCTGGAATGGGGTGATGTCTTTTCTGCATTTTGTAAAAGACTGTGTTATGTCAAAAGCATTCCTCAAGCTATTGTAATCACCAGCTATGGCTAGGAATGTCCTGTCTCCATTAAACCTTCTTCAATAATCATAAAGAAAGGAATGAAGCATCCAAAAAGCAAAGCTTAAACTCCTGCATTACAGTTTCCAACCAACACTTACCAGAAGTCAGGCAGCAAAAACCTTGTCTAAACATGAAACTAGAAACAGGCTGTTCTCTGCACCTGCACTTGAGTTTCGTAACGCCAGCAACATTTCTAGATGTTCAGCACTGTTGTTCTGTGTGCTTTGTACCCTGGCATTGATGCACTTGTGTATC
Source organism: Chaetura pelagica (assembly GCF_000747805.2). Lineage (NCBI taxonomy): Eukaryota > Metazoa > Chordata > Aves > Apodiformes > Apodidae > Chaetura > Chaetura pelagica. The sequence continues at coordinate 5,684,139 of NW_009954107.1, read as the reverse complement.
CTCTCCCTGATGATCTCCCAATGTCAAAGGCTTACCAACTTGTTTGGAGGGGAAAGTTCATTTTTCACCTAATTGAAGTGGGAAATTGTCCTAGTTACTATTACTCTTTAATTTCAACAGCCCTACAAAAAAACAAACAAACAACAAAAAAACCCCACCACAAAACAACAACAGAAACAAAACAAAACAAAAAACCACAACATGACAACAACAACAACAAGCCTTTCATAAAGAGTTTCCTGACACCTGGAGCGTCAAGACTGGCTGGGAGAGAGGCATGGGACAGTGGCACAATCCTTGCTGCCTCCAGAGGACCAAGGATGAGTGACTCTGTCCTACACCTCCATAAACACTTCTCTTTTCCATGTCAGCATGAATATAGCTAAGACAGAAGTTCAGATGAAGAAAATGGCTTCTCTGTCTAGCTCTCAGAGATTTTCTCATGTTATTTTTCTCTCTATTGTCAACCAGAAGCCTTTGCTAAAGTATAAACACATTGTAGATTTAGTGGTTCTAGGTTTCTGCCTTACTACTCTATAAATATTTATAAAGATCCTCAAAACATTTATTTCTTTAAGCTAAAGTTATTAACTTAAATACTTTCCCACAAGATAGAAAAAACCTCTCAATAATCCATTTTTTTCAGTTTAATTTCTGAACATCCCGGCTACAGTTTCCTAAGGTCATTCCATGCTTTTTGTTTTAATGAAGCCATCGTAATTCAACAAACTCTGTAACTACCTTACTACCAAAGCCTAAAGTTGTGCTGCATCCTATCTATAAAGATCTGACCCCAGGGAAGAGCTGTCATTTTTACAATGCTTCTGCACTATGATACTGCCAAACAAAATGTATTTGTTTATTATATAAGGAATATGTGCAGGACTATTTGGTACTTAAACTTGACATCAGCTGCTCTGTATGAATTTGGGTGCACCACTAGAAAAAGGACTTACAGTTCCCACAAGTTGAAAAAAATAAATAAGGTTTTCTAAGCGTATGTGGAAAACATATACTGAGTGTTTTTTTATAAATATGGTAGTCTTCAGCTCCTGTGACGTACTCTCATTTCTGTGATTTGGTTGCTGAGAAGGGGAAGCATGCATGGTCAGTGATTTTGGTAAAGGCCCTTAGAAGTATTTTGCATTGGTAGAGAACAGAATTGCAGTTCAGAGTTCAGTCCCCCAAAATTTCCAAAACAACTGACATGCAGCAAGCCAATGCCAGACAAAAACTGAACAAGCAGTCAATGGAAACCAAATCCCCATTTTAAATTTGACTGCTCATACAGAGGGAAGGAAGGAATCTCCAGATTCCCTGTTAGTTTTCAGGAGTTGAAAGAACTTGGAACACATTTTTATTCTTAAATAAATTGTAGAGCTTAAGCTTCATGTACATGCTACCAAAATATCATGTATCATGTGGCTATGTTTAAGCTTCTTTTCCCCTTCTCTTTAAAAAGCAAAAAGCTGTATTTCAAACACCATCATCAGCTTCTATTATAAAATCTTTTAGAAAGCCCATTAACCTTTACCATGAGAACAGGGAATTGGAAGAAATAGCTAAACAATACTAGTTGCCTGCAATTGTGGGTAAAAATAATGACTGGGATTATTGTGCAATGATTCCAGTTGTTGTTGGGACTATGCACAAATTGTTGGCCTGGATCATGTTTTCTCCCTCCCCTGACACTTCTCCTAAGCCATTTCTCTGCCACTGATGATTTTGAAACTGCAACTGTACTGATTTCCCTGCAAGGCCTAAGCATCGATTCAAGTTTAGTCTTAAACCATTCCAACAAACTGCAGCTGTCCTACACATAGTTCAACAGTGTTGTAAATTGCCACAAACAGCTGAAATGGGCAATCAGCATTCAGACTGGAAATCACAACTGCTTTTATGGATTAGCACTGCTTCTGTGCTGTGCCTAACACAACTACTACTTCAGAGAAGCTAATATTCACAATTGACTTCACGTTCTTTTGCCCATCTCCCACCTGTGCCCAAAGCCAACAATGCTCTGAGAACACAGAGGGGCACCAGGAGCCTCCTCCTGCAGCTCAATTAAGGCATGGCCTTGAGTTGCTGCTACAGCTTCTGCCTTTTAATGTAATGCTTGTAGAGCATAAGTAGACTTTGAGCAACAAAAATGAGGAATGAATCAGGGTGAAAGACTGCAATCTTCTTATCAGTCTATTTTCTTTTTTTTTTTTGCTCATAGATTGCTATAAACCAACATTTTTAATCACAGAGAAGTTACTGGCCAGAAGCACAGAACCCAAGGGATCTTTCATAATACAAGACAACAGTGGTATGTATTTATGACGAACACAATCTACTCACACCAGCTGACACAAACAGGGAAAACAAAGGAGCAGTACACTGTCTATAACTCTTGGTAGGTGCTGAGGTACTAACACAGCAAGGAACCTATGAGTACCAGGGTAGGAGATTCAGAGCAAAATAAGAGGGAAAAAGAAGACACGGGACTAGCATTTTTGAGCTGGTGAGAGCTTGTAAAACTTGCTGATGGCTTCTAGTACTTGTAGCATTCAAGATACAACACATCATTTAAACCTAGTAATCCTGTTCAAATGCTTTAATGAAGTCCTAAAGTACTAAAAACTCTTTACTTCAGTGAAGGTGAAGGTTGAAAACCTTACTAGGTGCTTTCATCACCTTCCAAAACCACACCATTTTCTGTACAACACACTTAAAAGCTTCAGCCTTCCTCACTCTTGAAGAAGAGTAAAACTTGAGCATTGTTTCAAAAGCAAGTGAGAAAACACAAATTAGAAAGACCCCAGAGAGTCTTACCAATAATTGTGTACTTACCAATAATTGTAGATTCTTTTATCTACAGATGGTGTGCACAAGAGAGCAATTACATGCAATGTGTGTCAGTTGAGTATTCGGAAAGCAACGTAGACCTGCCTTCAGCAGCTGTCAGCTTGATATCTGTTTTTCAAGTCCATCCAAGACCACTCAAAGAACAGCACCAATACTCTGCAGGCTATCTTGACCACTGATTTAGTCTTAGACTAGTAAAATAATAATATAACCTTTTCACAGTAGAAATTCAGATTGTATTTAAGGAGACTACAGCAGGATTGTTGAGTATCTTCCTCATTTAGAATCTTAACTGAAAAACAAGCCTAAGGATAATCACAGCATATAAAGGCTCAGAAAATCTTAATGCTGCTAAAATTACATTATCAGTGACAAAAATAACAAGTGCAAGGCCAAATAAATTCTTCAGGCATTGCAATGCTATACCTCATAACACCTCACAATCCAATACACTGCATTTGTCAAACTTTGTGGATACACATACAATTAATACTAAGAGCAAACATTCAGTCTGTTGATTCATGTGGTTTTCACATTTATTGTGCAATGTTTTGATCACCGGATTATATTCAACAGGTATAACTGGTCTCCTGGAACTTAGTATCTCAGCATGTCTTCCCCTCCTACTATCCCCACCTATACTATAAAAACTTCATGATGCAGTAAGCAAAACACGCTTGCAATGGGAGCAAGGGCTTTTGGCTTTTTAACAAGAGTGACAATATCAGTGTAACCCCATTCTTGCAGCTACAGAGAGAAGAGCCTGCCAGAGAGAAACCTCGAATTTATACAAACTTCACACACATTTCTTTTTAAAATAAAACTAATTCCCATCCCTGCTATGTCACAGACTTGACTAGCCAGCACTACTGAGAGAAGGTTTGATGCTTCTGTTGGCACAAAGCAGTGGCACACACAAGTTAAGTCTCTAGATGTAAAATAATATAAAGGGAACACTTCAGTCAAGATGTGTTCAACCCATGGCTTGGGTTTACTAATGTGTTGTCCACTGGAACTTGAAATTACAGGAAACAATGGGGCTGCAGCCAATAAGTAATAAATACTGTCTTTATACCCTCTTATTGACAGAGCACCCAGAGCTCTAGCCCTGGTAGCACTTGCCTCTGTTCTCAACAACCCAAAAGTCACGTAAGATTCCTTTTAGGTCAGCATGGATATTTGAATTACATTGCTAACTCATCTTGGTACACATCAAACTCTGAACATACACTTGCTTCTTCATGGGGAACATCAGAGAAGGGAGATCTCAGCATACCTCCTCAGAAGTTGAAAAACCACAGAGATCCCTGCCAGATGCCCAACTGAGTGTTGAGCAAACACCACCACCATGACTAAGTAGTGTCTTAAGACGTCACAAACATCTCCCATTTTAAAAAGTAGTTCTCCTGTCTTATCAAATCCAATGTCTTATTCAACAAAGACCCTGAATATAAGAAGTGAATTGCATGTGACTCATGAATCACTGTCTCTTAAAACTTAAAACAACATGGGCTCCTTGCAGGGGTAGGGAAGCAAGAGCACAACATTTCCTGGTGTATCTCAGAGCTCAGTTTCCCTCATTTCAGCTTAAATGAATATTGACACTGGCATAAGAAGTACATAAGTCACACTATGACTACACATCTCATTACTTTTTTTTTTTTTGTGAAGTTAACATAGCCAACAGTATATTTTGCTAGAAAAGCATTGTTCTGGCTTCTACTCCTCCCAGCTCAGCAGTATGACTCACAAGAAGATGTTGGCAATTCCTGTCACATGGGGACCATTCTCACTGTGTGTGCATCAGCAGTGACTGCAGGCCAAAACCAACCCAAATACCAACTATATGGATTTTGGGCGAAACACCCAAACTAAAGTTTTCTGAAACTCCATCATAAGAGAGTGAACTGACTTGATCAATTCCCAGGCAGAGATTACATAAACTCTTCTGATCTTACTTTTGCCAACAGTGCACCAGGAACTGGAGCCAAAACCAGAAAATAGGGAAGCACCTAAACTCGCACTAAATCCCATGTTATAGATCTAAGCTAAAAATGCAGCAAATGAACAATCTCCCTTCAAGACTGACCACACCAGTGCTTATCAGGCCAGAGATCTCCACATCTTCAGCAGTGAAGGTGACTAAAGCCCTGCTGCTCTTTATACCCAATGGTGTTGCATCATCCTTGCTTGGAAATATGGCTCCTGTGAATCCTGGTCCTACATGCAAAATTCCGCTTTTCGGCTCTGCATGAAAACCAATCCTGGAATGGGGTGATGTCTTTTCTGCATTTTGTAAAAGACTGTGTTATGTCAAAAGCATTCCTCAAGCTATTGTAATCACCAGCTATGGCTAGGAATGTCCTGTCTCCATTAAACCTTCTTCAATAATCATAAAGAAAGGAATGAAGCATCCAAAAAGCAAAGCTTAAACTCCTGCATTACAGTTTCCAACCAACACTTACCAGAAGTCAGGCAGCAAAAACCTTGTCTAAACATGAAACTAGAAACAGGCTGTTCTCTGCACCTGCACTTGAGTTTCGTAACGCCAGCAACATTTCTAGATGTTCAGCACTGTTGTTCTGTGTGCTTTGTACCCTGGCATTGATGCACTTGTGTATCCTCTCCCTGATGATCTCCCAATGTCAAAGGCTTACCAACTTGTTTGGAGGGGGAAGTTCATTTTTCACCTAATTGAAGTGGGAAATTGTCCTAGTTACTATTACTCTTTAATTTCAACAGCCCTACAAAAAAACAAACAAACAACAAAAAAACCCCACCACAAAACAACAACAGAAACAAAACAAAACAAAAAACCACAACATGACAACAACAACAACAAGCCTTTCATAAAGAGTTTCCTGACACCTGGAGCGTCAAGACTGGCTGGGAGAGAGGCATGGGACAGTGGCACAATCCTTGCTGCCTCCAGAGGACCAAGGATGAGTGACTCTGTCCTACACCTCCATAAACACTTCTCTTTTCCATGTCAGCATGAATATAGCTAAGACAGAAGTTCAGATGAAGAAAATGGCTTCTCTGTCTAGCTCTCAGAGATTTTCTCATGTTATTTTTCTCTCTATTGTCAACCAGAAGCCTTTGCTAAAGTATAAACACATTGTAGATTTAGTGGTTCTAGGTTTCTGCCTTACTACTCTATAAATATTTATAAAGGTCCTCAAAACATTTATTTCTTTAAGCTTAAGTTATTAACTTAAATACTTTCCCACAAGATAGAAAAAACCTCTCAATAATCCATTTTTTTCAGTTTAATTTCTGAACATCCCGGCTACAGTTTCCTAAGGTCATTCCATGCTTTTTGTTTTAATGAAGCCATCGTAATTCAACAAACTCTGTAACTACCTTACTACCAAAGCCTAAAGTTGTGCTGCATCCTATCTATAAAGATCTGACCCCAGGGAAGAGCTGTCATTTTTACAATGCTTCTGCACTATGATACTGCCAAACAAAATGTATTTGTTTATTATATAAGGAATATGTGCAGGACTATTTGGTACTTAAACTTGACATCAGCTGCTCTGTATGAATTTGGGTGCACCACTAGAAAAAGGACTTACAGTTCCCACAAGTTGAAAAAAATAAATAAGGTTTTCTAAGCGTATGTGGAAAACATATACTGAGTGTTTTTTTATAAATATGGTAGTCTTCAGCTCCTGTGACGTACTCTCATTTCTGTGATTTGGTTGCTGAGAAGGGGAAGCATGCATGGTCAGTGATTTTGGTAAAGGCCCTTAGAAGTATTTTGCATTGGTAGAGAACAGAATTGCAGTTCAGAGTTCAGTCCCCCAAAATTTCCAAAACAACTGACATGCAGCAAGCCAATGCCAGACAAAAACTGAACAAGCAGTCAATGGAAACCAAATCCCCATTTTAAATTTGACTGCTCATACAGAGGGAAGGAAGGAATCTCCAGATTCCCTGTTAGTTTTCAGGAGTTGAAAGAACTTGGAACACATTTTTATTCTTAAATAAATTGTAGAGCTTAAGCTTCATGTACATGCTACCAAAATATCATGTATCATGTGGCTATGTTTAAGCTTCTTTTCCCCTTCTCTTTAAAAAGCAAAAAGCTGTATTTCAAACACCATCATCAGCTTCTATTATAAAATCTTTTAGAAAGCCCATTAACCTTTACCATGAGAACAGGGAATTGGAAGAAATAGCTAAACAATACTAGTTGCCTGCAATTGTGGGTAAAAATAATGACTGGGATTATTGTGCAATGATTCCAGTTGTTGTTGGGACTATGCACAAATTGTTGGCCTGGATCATGTTTTCTCCCTCCCCTGACACTTCTCCTAAGCCATTTCTCTGCCACTGATGATTTTGAAACTGCAACTGTACTGATTTCCCTGCAAGGCCTAAGCATCGATTCAAGTTTAGTCTTAAACCATTCCAACAAACTGCAGCTGTCCTACACATAGTTCAACAGTGTTGTAAATTGCCACAAACAGCTGAAATGGGCAATCAGCATTCAGACTGGAAATCACAACTGCTTTTATGGATTAGCACTGCTTCTGTGCTGTGCCTAACACAACTACTACTTCAGAGAAGCTAATATTCACAATTGACTTCACGTTCTTTTGCCCATCTCCCACCTGTGCCCAAAGCCAACAATGCTCTGAGAACACAGAGGGGCACCAGGAGCCTCCTCCTGCAGCTCAATTAAGGCATGGCCTTGAGTTGCTGCTACAGCTTCTGCCTTTTAATGTAATGCTTGTAGAGCATAAGTAGACTTTGAGCAACAAAAATGAGGAATGAATCAGGGTGAAAGACTGCAATCTTCTTATCAGTCTATTTTCTTTTTTTTTTTTGCTCATAGATTGCTATAAACCAACATTTTTAATCACAGAGAAGTTACTGGCCAGAAGCACAGAACCCAAGGGATCTTTCATAATACAAGACAACAGTGGTATGTATTTATGATGAACACAATCTACTCACACCAGCTGACACAAACAGGGAAAACAAAGGAGCAGTACACTGTCTATAACTCCTGGTAGGTGCTGAGGTACTAACACAGCAAGGAACCTATGAGTACCAGGGTAGGAGATTCAGAGCAAAATAAGAGGGAAAAAGAAGACACGGGACTAGCATTTTTGAGCTGGTGAGAGCTTGTAAAACTTGCTGATGGCTTCTAGTACTTGTAGCATTCAAGATACAACACATCATTTAAACCTAGTAATCCTGTTCAAATGCTTTAATGAAGTCCTAAAGTACTAAAAACTCTTTACTTCAGTGAAGGTGAAGGTTGAAAACCTTACCAGGTGCTTTCATCACCTTCCAAAACCACACCATTTTCTGTACAACACACTTAAAAGCTTCAGCCTTCCTCACTCTTGAAGAAGAGTAAAACTTGAGCATTGTTTCAAAAGCAAGTGAGAAAACACAAATTAGAAAGACCCCAGAGAGTCTTACCAATAATTGTGTACTTACCAATAATTGTAGATTCTTTTATCTACAGATGGTGTGCACAAGAGAGCAATTACATGCAATGTGTGTCAGTTGAGTATTCGGAAAGCAACGTAGACCTGCCTTCAGCAGCTGTCAGCTTGATATCTGTTTTTCAAGTCCATCCAAGACCACTCAAAGAACAGCACCAATACTCTGCAGGCTATCTTGACCACTGATTTAGTCTTAGACTAGTAAAATAGTAATATAACCTTTTCACAGTAGAAATTCAGATTGTATTTAAGGAGACTACAGCAGGATTGTTGAGTATCTTCCTCATTTAGAATCTTAACTGAAAAACAAGCCTAAGGATAATCACAGCATATAAAGGCTCAGAAAATCTTAATGCTGCTAAAATTACATTATCAGTGACAAAAATAACAAGTGCAAGGCCAAATAAATTCTTCAGGCATTGCAATGCTATACCTCATAACACCTCACAATCCAATACACTGCATTTGTCAAACTTTGTGGATACACATACAATTAATACTAAGAGCAAACATTCAGTCTGTTAATTCATGTGGTTTTCACATTTATTGTGCAATGTTTTGATCACCGGATTATATTCAACAGGTATAACTGGTCTCCTGGAACTTAGTATCTCAGCATGTCTTCCCCTCCTACTATCCCCACCTATACTATAAAAACTTCATGATGCAGTAAGCAAAACACGCTTGCAATGGGAGCAAGGGCTTTTGGCTTTTTAACAAGAGTGACAATATCAGTGTAACCCCATTCTTGCAGCTACAGAGAGAAGAGCCTGCCAGAGAGAAACCTCGAATTTATACAAACTTCACACACATTTCTTTTTAAAATAAAACTAATTACCATACCTGCTATGTCACAGACTTGACTAGCCAGCACTACTGAGAGAAGGTTTGATGCTTCTGTTGGCACAAAGCAGTGGCACACACAAGTTAAGTCTCTAGATGTAAAATAATATAAAGGGAACACTTCAGTCAAGATGTGTTCAACCCATGGCTTGGGTTTACTAATGTGTTGTCCACTGGAACTTGAAATTACAGGAAACAATGGGGCTGCAGCCAATAAGTAATAAATACTGTCTTTATACCCTCTTATTGACAGAGCACCCAGAGCTCTAGCCCTGGTAGCACTTGCCTCTGTTCTCAACAACCCAAAAGTCACGTAAGATTCCTTTTAGGTCAGCATGGATATTTGAATTACATTGCTAACTCATCTTGGTACACATCAAACTCTGAACATACACTTGCTTCTTCATGGGGAACATCAGAGAAGGGAGATCTCAGCATACCTCCTCAGAAGTTGAAAAACCACAGAGATCCCTGCCAGATGCCCAACTGAGTGTTGAGCAAACACCACCACCATGACTAAGTAGTGTCTTAAGACGTCACAAACATCTCCCATTTTAAAAAGTAGTTCTCCTGTCTTATCAAATCCAATGTCTTATTCAACAAAGACCCTGAATATAAGAAGTGAATTGCATGTGACTCATGAATCACTGTCTCTTAAAACTTAAAACAACATGGGCTCCTTGCAGGGGTAGGGAAGCAAGAGCACAACATTTCCTGGTGTATCTCAGAGCTCAGTTTCCCTCATTTCAGCTTAAATGAATATTGACACTGGCATAAGAAGTACATAAGTCACCCTATGACTACCCATCTCATTACACTTTTTTTTTTTTTTTTTGTGAAGTTAACATAGCCAACAGTATATTTTGCTAGAAAAGCATTGTTCTGGCTTCTACTCCTCCCAGCTCAGCAGTATTCTCCTTTGCACATATGGCTGGAAGAGGACTGATCAGAGAGACATTATGAGTACTTTTTCAGAAAATAACTCCCCAAACCCACTGGGCATGCAAAAATCTTCCCTGCTTATGGTTTTACGGGTTCCACCCAGCTGAATATGAAATGTTTCAATGAGATGTTGCACCCTCCCATTAAAATAAACACACATTGTAAACACATTTAAAGGCTCCAGAAAGTCCATATCCAGCCACAGCACAAGTATGGCTGGAATGTTGTTTACAGTCTTTCAAAAGCTCACAGAGTAGGAAATGCCCACTTAAGTTGTAAAAATTGTGAAAACATATTTTTTTTAATCACCATTTTTAAAAAACAGAACTGTCAAAAATACTTTTAACCTAAATTTCTTTACCTAAATCTGAAAAACACCCTAATCCTCTCAGCCTTCTCCCCACACAGCTACATCCATGCAGTGCTGTGCTCAGCACCACAGAAAGCATCCAAAAATGCAGTAGTGTGGTTTCCCTCCTGTTGTACATGGACCACTGTCAACTCTCACTTGGTAGGTTGACAGAGCTCACAGCTTCAGATCTTAGTTTTCAGGAGCACTCCAACCACTAAAGCTCAGGACAGCTTGGGGTAAGGCTGATCTCTGCTCCTTCAGGTGAAGCTTACTCAGGGAAGAGTGTTGAGCAAGAATAAACCTGATGCTATCGCCAAATTAAAAACTGACACCTGGGGAGAGAGAATCTGAGTCCTGCTTCAAAGGCTGCTATGACTTTTCAATTGAAGTTGGAAGAGGCTTTAAAGAAAAGCAATATCCTCTGTTAGTCTGAACACTGTCAGGGAAAAACTGGCTATACAATCTAGGCATGTAGGCCCTTCTTCAGTTGGAACCTGAAGAAGTGACTTTAAGGCTTTAAATACAGGTTGAGAACCTCTCCATAAAAATGTGTCTTATTTTCCTAGACCACCAGGATTTAACTGATGAATCAAGGGATAAAATTAATAAACCACAGTGGAAGCAGGAATCCAATTCCTTAATTACAGAGGATGCCTTCAGAAATGGGTACCATATTACCGATGACACCTCACACCAGACCAGGCTGCACAAAGCTGCACCATCTCTAATCATATCTTGAAAACCTCTAGTAATGGGAAATCTAGCACCTCCCTCGGGAGGTTGTTTCAGTGAGTGATTGTTCTCAGTGTACAAAAGTAGTAGAAGGAGAAAATAACTTCTGCACCAAATCTCACTTGAAGCCCAGGTTGCTCAGGCTGCTTTTTCTACATATTCTGTAGCTTGCAGATGCTACAGATTTCTTCTGGTTTTCTTTTTCACTTCTACTCCTTTGATTTCATGCTATTTTTCCACAGTATAAGTAACTAAACCCATTTTTTCTTTAATTATTTAACAATTTATTTTTTTAATTATTTAACTAATTTAGAAAGAAAGAGGCATTTCATACTGTCCTGTTTCAGAACACATTAACTTCTGTACCCATCCTACTAAAATACAGGAAATAGAAAAAAATCTCCACATGTTCTTTAGGAAGCTGCTTTTTCATTCCCCCTTTTATACTACTGCGGCCATAAGAATTCCAACATCCAATCTCTACTAACTATTTTTGCTTTTGAAATTGAGATGTAAATATAATGCATGAAGTTGTGCACCTAGAACACCACAGATAAACCTGGGCAGCAGGTTTGGAGACCTGAACCTTGAGCATGAGCTGCAATTACATTCCCCCCAGGTAATCCATCCTTTTCCCTGGTGTCCTAAGGGAGGGCACATCCTGCTTGACCTTTCTGCTCCCTCAAAATGGGTGGGGGCTGCTGTGTGAGAGACTACTTCAAAATGAATCCAAACCACAAATTCTCTGTGACAGGTTGTGGCACCTGGGTGACTCAGCCAACCTCTGCACCCGAGGCTGTTCCAGTCCTGGCTGTGATTTTGTTAACGTCACAGTTTAAGTAGACTCGGGTCTCGTTAGCAGTGATGATGGATCCCTGAAAGAAAACCAAGGTGGCATAGGAAATGATGTCATTTCATTATCGGCTCTGAATGGGGGATAATTACATCTGTCTTCTTCAAACTGAGATTATCCTGGTTCTTCAGAAGGGAGCTGGGGAATCTAACCTCCAGCAGCCTCCTCACTTACTAATTTTCACAGAGAAGGAACTACCCACATCATGACTCAAGGTGACCCAAGCCATCACCACCAGACAGGATCTCCAGCTTGACACCTGCAGTAGTTTCCAGTGGATGGCAGCATGCTAGGGGGATGGACATATTGTCAGCCCAGATCCAGCTATACATAAAACAAATTGTATTTGTTTCATGTAAATACTACCCCAACATCCTATCAGTGCAGGTGGCTCACTAAGCCAAACCAGCTTTATAACACAAAATAATCTTACAACTGCATAAAAATTATTTTTCTCTGCTTCCAATTATCTACCCCAGTCTGACACGGACATTAAGGATAAAAAAAAGATTATAAAAAAAAAAAAAGAAGAAAAAGACAGACTAAACAAACTGGTAGTGCATTTAAATATTTATACTGGCAATAGAGACATGGGTCTCTGTTTTACTATTTTTTGCAATGCCTTGGACCAGTGCTGGTGGTTTACCTATCTTTAGCTGCTTGTGCATTCTGAGGAACTTCTTGACCTGTCCCTGAAACAAATTTGCTTCTGGAACAGCAAAGCCAGCCACCCAGCACTATCTGTGTATAAGGGTGCAACATGGAGAGAAAAGGAGGAGGAGGAGAAGAAAAGGAAAGTAGTACCTAGCATTTTAGTGACTGTACACAGAACAGCCTCATGGCACATTATTTTCTTACTTATTTAAAAGCTAATTAAAAATGCTGCAGCATCATGAAGGAGGGTTTGTCGAGTGCTGAGAAACCAGCATTAAGGAGACCTTTCAAAACTGAGCACAAACTGTTCTGCAACAGCTAACCACATCATCCTCCAGAGACAACGCTGCTTCCTAAAGGGTTGTCAGCAACAGGGACGTGTATGATTACTGTGGTGGTTCTGGAATGATACCTTAGCCACACTATATATATTATACATGGAGAACAGCTTCCTCGGAGACAACCCTGCTGCAGAGAAAGAGTATTCATGAAAGAAGCTACCCTGAAGTAACAACACTGTCACTTCACACCCAGCTGTATCACGGATGAACTTCCCTGTGTGCTCAAACCATCTCTTTTGGGGGGTAACTTCTGCCCTTCATTCCCTGCCTTCTGGGCACCAAAGGGACACTGTGGGAGCTCTCAGTGGCAATTTTAGATGCTGGTCTCCCAGTGCACCCTGTAACTCCAGGCCCTGCATCCCAAGAGCCTTTTTTCACAATAAGTAGTGTTAATAATAAACAAAGTATCTGTAACATTACAGCTTGTTTTTGAGTCTACAAATGTGCCTTTGAATTTTTTTCTTTCTAAATTGATTTCTGGTAACATTTTAGAAGTATCATTTTAATATCATTGCCCCAATAAAACTTTAGGGGTAAAATAGATCTCTCAACTCAGTAGGCAGATTTTTCTGGAAGCATCTTTTATAAAAGAACCTAGCACCATAAAGGGTGATTTCTTCTAGACAGGGTGATCAACCACATCTAGTAGTGGCTCAGGATCAGTTAAGAGGCAACACTGTCCTGTACTTCAAGCTCTGGAGCTATGTGAGTGCCAGGGTCTAACCCTCAACATGCCACATCTTGAAAACAATTTATAGGTTTACTTTATTTAATATGTAATAAAAAGTCCTGAGGGCTTGCTATGTTTTTGTTCAGTGTCTCCCCACAATACAGATTTGCCTCATTTGTGAATTCTTTAAGCTATCATAGCACAAAAAGCAATCCCATAGAGCCCTCATTTGGAACAGCACTTTTATCCCCTGTCATATACCTCAGCATCTCTAGCGAAAAGGAGAGAGAGGAATGAAAATAACAGACACCTGTCTAGTTTCTAGAAGTTCAAAAGAGGTTGGAACTCAAAACAAAGCTCTGGAGCTGCATCCTAGTGTTGCTAAAAATGCAGAATTGTGGATCACCTAAATTTTCTTTGCCTGGGCCTGACAGCTCACCACTGTCTTGCAAGGACAAGGATCATGTCTCTTCAATGTGACTATTTCAGACGAGCTGAAAGAAGCAGTCTGCAAAGCAATCAGAAAGGAGGGGAGGATAACAACAGCAACTGCTTCCATGGCACAGGGGACCACAGTCAGCACAGCTGTTCTTTTTGGAAATGTCAGAGAGGAAAAAATAAAAAGTGCTGAGGGAGTTGTCATCAGCAGACAGCACAATAGGTGATTCCAGAATAATGCTTCACACAGTCAGAATCTTTTCTTGAAAATATTGCTCAGTCAGCTGAGGTCTGACTAACTTTACAAATAGCAAACACTGCTTAAAAATCAAACATGTAATTTATAAAATCACTTAGGATCCAGTTTCTCTGTTTCTCTTTGACAAAGGAAGAGCTGTAGCTGAGATAGCCCTCTGTCAACCCTCTCCTGCCTGGTCACAGCCGTGTCCAGGGAATGTCAGCAGAAGGATTTCGGGCCATACTCGTTGTTCCAACTTTCCACCTCTGCCTGCCTGCCTCCCAAGCCGCGTGCCGCAGGGAAGGTGCCTGCAGGGCCCCTCATCCCAGCAGCACTCGCAGAAACAGCGAAACGCGGTCCCTGAGCCCTGCAGGGAGTCTCACACTTCCTGCACTTCAGAGGCAAAACACCATCTCAAGGTCATTTTGAAATCCTGCCCATGTATGCCCAAGCAACAAGCCATGGCAGCTCTCAGGAAGACACGGGGCTGTCTCCTTTCCTCCTCAGTGCCCAGGGCCTCTCCAAGCAGGAGGATGAAGAGAGAGGGAGGGAGAAGTGTCACTTGGTGCCAGACCTGTTCCCCTCCTGAACACTGCCAGGGGAAAAAAATAAGAGAAAGGGGAAAAAATACAGAGAAGCTTTTTCAATGAAGAAGGCTGGAAACATAAACACAGAGTTTCCCTGCAATCAACAGAAAACCCCCTTCACTTCCTTGTGCCTAGGACATGGAGGTGAAATGGAGATGCCAAAATGATTCCTACTTCATTCCCCATTCCTGTGGTCAACTAGAGTTGTGGTGAGAGGGGACCAGGGTCCATCCTCCGCATACAGCGGCACAGATCAGCTTTTTCAGTATCTTCTGAGACAGAGAGCAAGTCTGTTAATTCTCTGTAATCCTTGAGGCCTTCTGTGGTCATGTGGATGACCTTTACAAGGCCTAGCCTCAAGGCTGGAGACAAGAGAGGCACCTTTCCACACCCCGGCCCTTTAGCAGCAGATCTCACCCTTCAGTGATGGGTCCCTGTTTATTCACCAGTCCTGCTACTCTCCTGAAAACATTCTACTTAAAAAGCATTAAAATCACGGAGTTTGTGGCTGCCAATGCAAGGAGATAAATTTCAACAACAACAACAAAAAAAAACAACACAGGAGAAAACTCACTATTTTGTAAGATTTGCTGTCACACAGCTACCATTGTCACAAGGGAGCGAAGCGGAGTCCAAGGTTTTACAAAGCTCCCACAGAGGGGTGTGGTTTTTTTAGAGGGAGGGAGAGGTCATTACAGAGGTCGCAGAAGCTGAAGTCCATGAGATTTTATTTGTACTGTTTCAACTCATTCACCCACATGCCCTCAAGGGATGTTCTGGTTGTTTTTTTTTAAATTGCTGTAACTGCTAAAAACTTTGTGGTGCAAATTACTGTGACTAGAGGCTCCCTTTTCCCAAAATATTTTTTTGGTTCTCTACTATTCTTCTTTCTGATACCTAGTTGTAAACAATAGAAGTTTACCCATGTACACAAAACCCCATTTTCTTCCTAATTCATTCCAATAAAATCCTGGAGAGTAATTTGCTGCAGTCAATGGAATAATATTTGTATAGAACTAATCAAAATGAGAAAAAAAAAAAAAAATCAATCATGTTGCCATTACTCTTTTCATTACTTCTACCATGGCTTCCTCCAAGTACTGGAATAGCAGACAGAGTAACAACTAGAGACAATGTCCTTGAACTAAATTAACTAGGTAAGAGGAACTGAATGATATTGGAAGAGAACTTAGAACCCCTATTTTCTTAGTTTGTTTTATTTTCACTGTTTGTAGTGGGTTTTGTAAAACAGTTTGCAACTCTTTTAAGGTTTTCAGTCCAGGTGGTGATTTAACTAGGCAGAGGATCAGCTGATAAAACTCTGATTAGATGACAGTTCTACAACTGAGCTATTTTATGGCCTGGCTTGACCTATGTTTAGTCTAACAGATACATGTTTAGAGTTCACCAAGACTGCGGAAGTGAAGTTAATATGAAGAGAATCTCACCAAACCTGGTCAATCCATAAGGCTTTCTTTGTTTTTAGCTTTCAGCTCCTCGTGTTTTGCTGAAGTTAAGCTCTAAGCTTAAATTCACAGTTTACTCATATGTTAATCCATAGACTTAAACTAACAAGTATAACCAGCTCAGAGTTTTGCAGTGCAAGGTAATGGAAGACATACGACTTGACATGTTCAGGACCATTGGAGTTACCCACAAGGGTCCCTGATAATCAAGTCAGTCAGTTCCTCTCCCTTTCTTCCTTACTCTCCTAGAACAAGACAAGACACTCAAGGTAACAGCCCTTTCACAGACTATTTTACAGACCAGAAAGGGGCCTGGAGACAAGAGAAGGGAGCAGACATGTGTCTCACCACCACTACAACAAGGAGTACAGGGCTTGTGCAGCCCTGACAGAAGTGTCTCTCTGCAGACTGACTGAACTTATCAGCTTCAAATGACTTTGAAATTACAGATGAGTGATCTTCATTCACCTACCACAGTTAGGTCCAGGACTGGCATGCTCAGTCCTTACTTGATCTTGACTCTGTGCATTAACTACAGTGGTTACAATGGAGTCTTTGTCCAAGAGTGCCCTATATTTTTAAACGAGTTTTAAAATTTTTAAACCAACCAGTTCTCCTCCACCAGACAGGAGAAACATGCTGTTGTCATGCTGTGCAGTGTCCCAGGTCATGCTTTCCTGCTAAACCCCTGATACCTCAACACTGCTGTATTGAGCAGGGCGGAAGTGTGGGAGAGGTGAGAGCAGAGGTGTAAAGAAAACACTAATTGAGAGGAAACAAGGGAAAGACAAAGATTTAGGGTAGCTAGGAAAATGGCTAAACAAACCAGAACACAGCCTGACATTGGTGATGACAGAGACTGAGTGGGAATTACAAGTCATGTCAAGGGAACCTAGAGAAAGGTACCTATTTAAAGAGTTCCAAAGCTGCATCTTCTCTCAAAACATACATAGGGCAGAAGCAGCCCATTCACACTTGGCAGGTAGTGTCAAGAGACTTTATGTAATAGTGCAATAAGCTAAGCACCTATTGAAAACCAAACTCTTTTTTACCTAACACGCAAACAAATCAAGCTCTCTCATCACAGACAAAAAGCCTTCATGCCGTCAGCCGTGAGTTCTCTTGGTGTGGTAAAGCACCACAACGCACAAAATCACTATGGTAATTTTTGCATTGGTTGTCAACCTCTCTTTACTGGGGATTTGAAAAACAGAGGAGACATGAAGGTCTGAACAACAGTTAGCAGGACTTAACAAAAAGCAGAGAAACCATCGCAAGCCTGTGAAATGCATTTTCTCCCTAAGAAAGAGACTCTTAACTTCTCTGC